>NC_088223.1:1131934-1476934 GCF_036934945.1 Oncorhynchus masou masou | reverse complement strand
TTGGGTAAGGCCTGCGTACATGGCTTTGGGTAAGGCCTGCGTACATGGCTTTGGGTAAGGCCTGCGTACATGGCTTTGGGTAAGGCCTGCGTACATGGCTTTGGGTAAGGCCTGTGTACATGGCTTTGGGTAAGGCCTGTGTATATGGCTTTGGGTAAGGCCTGTGTATATGGCTTTGGGTAAGGCCTGTGTACATGGTTGTGGGTAAGGCCTGTGTACATGGCTTTGGGTAAGGCCTGTGTACATGGCTTTGGGTAAGGCCTGTGTACATGGCGTTGGGTAAGGCCTGTGTACATGGCTTTGGGTAAGGCCTGTGTACATGGCTTTGGGTAAGGCCTGTGTACATGGCTTTGGGTAAGGCCTGCGTACATGGCTTTGGGTAAGGCCTGCGTGTATGGCTTTGGGTAAGGCCTGCGTACATGGCTTTGGGTAAGGCCTGCGTATATGGCTTTGGGTAAGGCCTGCGTACATGGCTTTGGGTAAGGCCTGCGTACATGGCTTTGGGTAAGGCCTGCGTACATGGCTTTGGGTAAGGCCTGCGTACATGGCTTTGGGTAAGGCCTGTGTACATGGCTTTGGGTAAGGCCTGTGTACATGGCTTTGGGTAAGGCCTGTGTACATGGCTTTGGGTAAGGCCTGTGTATATGGCTTTGGGTAAGGCCTGTGTATATGGCTTTGGGTAAGGCCTGTGTACATGGTTGTGGGTAAGGCCTGTGTACATGGCTTTGGGTAAGGCCTGTGTACATGGCTTTGGGTAAGGCCTGTGTACATGGCGTTGGGTAAGGCCTGTGTACATGGCTTTGGGTAAGGCCTGTGTACATGGCTTTGGGTAAGGCCTGTGTACATGGCTTTGGGTAAGGCCTGTGTACATGGCTTTGGGTAAGGCCTGTGTACATGGCTTTGGGTAAGGCCTGTGTACATGGCTTTGGGTAAGGCCTGTGTACATGGCTTTGGGTAAGGCCTGTGTACATGGCTTTGGGTAAGGCCTGTGTATGGCTTTGGGTAAGGCCTGTGTATAGGGCTTTGGGTAAGGCCTGTATATGGCTTTGGGTAAGGCCTGTATATGTGGATTTTGAGAGAAATAAGCTTTTTGTTTACATTTAACTTTTCTGGGATCTTTTATTTCAGCTCATGAAACATGGGACCAACACTTATATGTTCCATTTATATTTTTGTTCAGTGTACAAACAGGAACATGTCATGACAATATATATCCTCTTCAAGGCCTTGGAATGTCTGAGCAGTGAGTCTAAGTCTCAGAGTGGTTTGGGTTAATTTCATTAATGTTTACACTAGGACTATTTCAAGATTGTTAAACGTTCACTTCCAGGTTAGTTAGTTTACAGCTTGTTGATGCTCTGGCCGGTTAGTCAGGACTCAGAGATGGGTCCCAGAATAGCCACAGCCTCGATCTCCACCAGACCACCCTGCAGACGGAGAGGCAGAGAGAGGCAGAGAGAGGCAGAGAGAGGCAGAGAGAGATTAGAATCACCATTTGGAAGAGTATTACATCTTTAATATCAAGTCGATACATAATAAGCAGAGCTGTGTGGATATGGAGCTGACTCTGGGGAGGGTTAGAGCTGTGTGGATATGGAGCTGACTCTGGGGAGGGTTGGAGCTGTGTGGATATGGAGCTGACTCTGGGGAGTGTTAGAGCTGTGTGGATATGGAGCTGACTCTGGGGAGGGTTGGAGCTGTGTGGATATGGAGCTGACTCTGGGGAGGGTTAGAGCTGTGTGGATATGGAGCTGACTCTGGGGAGTGTTAGAGCTGTGTGGATATGGAGCTGACTCTGGGGAGGGTTGGAGCTGTGTGGATATGGAGCTGACTCTGGGGAGTGTTAGAGCTGTGTGGATATGGAGCTGACTCTGGGGAGGGTTAGAGCTGTGTGGATATGGAGCTGACTCTGGGGAGGGTTGGAGCTGTGTGGATATGGAGCTGACTCTGGGGAGGGTTAGAGCTGTGTGGATATGGAGCTGACTCTGGGGAGGGTTGGAGCTGTGTGGTTATGGAGCTGACTCTGGGGAGGGTTGGAGCTGTGTGGATATGGAGCTGACTCTGGGGAGGGTTAGAGCTGTGTGGATATGGAGCTGACTCTGGGGAGGGTTGGAGCTGTGTAGATATGGAGCTGACTCTGGGGAGTGTTAGAGCTGTGTGGTTATGGAGCTGACTCTGGGGAGGGTTAGAGCTGTGTGGATATGGAGCTGACTCTGGGGAGGGTTAGAGCTGTGTGGTTATGGAGCTGACTCTGGGGAGGGTTAGAGCTGTGTGGATATGGAGCTGACTCTGGGGAGGGTTGGAGCTGTGTGGATATGGAGCTGACTCTGGGGAGGGTTAGAGCTGTGTGGATATGGAGCTGACTCTGGGGAGGGTTGGAGCTGTGTGGTTATGGAGCTGACTCTGGGGAGGGTTGGAGCTGTGTGGATATGGAGCTGACTCTGGGGAGGGTTGGAGCTGTGTGGATATGGAGCTGACTCTGGGGAGGGTTGGAGCTGTGTGGTTATGGAGCTGACTCTGGGGAGGGTTAGAGCTGTGTGGATATGGAGCTGACTCTGGGGAGGGTTAGAGCTGTGTGGATATGGAGCTGACTCTGGGGAGGGTTGGAGCTGTGTGGATATGGAGCTGACTCTGGGGAGGGTTAGAGCTGTGTGGATATGGAGCTGACTCTGGGGAGGGTTAGAGCTGTGTGGATATGGAGCTGACTCTGGGGAGGGTTAGAGCTGTGTGGGTATGGAGCTGACTCAGGGGAGGGTTAGAGCTGTGTGGATATGGAGCTGACTCTGGGGAGGGTTGGAGCTGTGTGGATATGGAGCTGAATCTGGGGAGGATTAGAGCTGTGTGGTTATGGAGCTGACTCTGGGGAGGGTTAGAGCTGTGTGGATATGGAGCTGACTCTGGGGAGGATTAGAGCTGTGTGGATATGGAGCTGACTCAGGGGAGGGTTAGAGCTGTGTGGATATGGAGCTGACTCTGGGGAGGATTAGAGCTGTGTGGTTATACTGCTTACTCTGGGGAGGGTTAGAGCTGTGTGGATATGGAGCTGACTCTGGGGAGGGTTAGAGCTGTGTGGATATGGAGCTGACTCTGGGGAGGGTTAGAGCTGTGTGGATATGGAGCTGACTCAGGGGAGGGTTAGAGCTGTGTGGATATGGAGCTGACTCTGGGGAGGATTAGAGCTGTGTGGTTATACTGCTTACTCTGGGGAGGGTTAGAGCTGTGTGGATATGGAGCTGACTCTGGGGAGGGTTAGAGCTGTGTGGATATGGAGCTGACTCTGGGGAGGGTTAGAGCTGTGTGGATATGGAGCTGACTCTGGGGAGGATTAGAGCTGTGTGGTTATGGAGCTGACTCTGGGGAGGGTTAGAGCTGTGTGGATATGGAGCTGACTCTGGGGAGGGTTAGAGCTGTGTGGATATGGAGCTGACTCTGGGGAGGGTTAGAGCTGTGTGGATATGGAGCTGACTCTGGGGAGGGTTAGAGCTGTGTGGATATGGAGCTGACTCTGGGGAGGGTTAGAGCTGTGTGGATATGGAGCTGACTCTGGGGAGGGTTAGAGCTGTGGGGATATGGAGCTGACTCTGGGGAGGGTTGGAGCTGTGTGGATATGGAGCTGACTCTGGGGAGGGTTAGAGCTGTGTGGATATGGAGCTGACTCTGGGGAGGGTTGGAGCTGTGTGGATATGGAGCTGACTCTGGGGAGGGTTAGAGCTGTGTGGATATGGAGCTGACTCTGGGGAGGGTTGGAGCTGTGTGGATATGGAGCTGACTCTGGGGAGGGTTGGAGCTGTGTGGATATGGAGCTGACTCTGGGGAGGGTTGGAGCTGTGTGGATATGGAGCTGACTCTGGGGAGGGTTGGAGCTGTGTAGATATGGAGCTGACTCTGGGGAGGGTTGGAGCTGTGTGGTTATGGAGCTGACTCTGGGGAGGGTTAGAGCTGTGTGGATATACTGCTTACTCTGGGGAGGGCAACAACCTGGTAGGCTGCTCTGGCAGGGAAGTTTTTGCTGAAAACTGAAAGAAAAAAAGTATATTGTACATACAATTTCCCCAAATCATACTGAAATAAAGTTGGCCTAATTCCAAAAATGTGTATACTGAAATTACGTTTCCAAAGAAACAGGAAGTTCTTGACTCTGAATGACAGGGAGTAGCAACAAATATACTCCTGTCTGAAAACCTGGCTGAACGCTGGTCTAGACTCTGAATTACAAATACACTCCTGGCTGAAAGACTGACTGAATGGTGGTCTAAGATTCTGTCTCTTTTTACCCCACTGCTTGAGAGTACTCTTGGTAGTATTCACACTAAACTAAGGTAATGGACATGAGACGTATTCTCCAGATCATATATTAGACCCAGTACTGTGAACTTCATGGCTGATGACAGTCGTATTGGCTGTCTGGAACCTTATGGCTACAGGCTACAGACAGGACCCAGGGAGAGGGTCGGGTTTCACAGAGCTTCCTCTTACACTCCGAGTCTGACACACACCAGGGTCAGTTCCACTGTGTATCGTGATGGGATCAACACCAGGGTTCAGTCCCACTGTGTATCGTGATGGGACACACACCAGGGTCAGTTCCACTGTGTATTGTGATGGGATCAACACCAGGGTTCAGTCCCACTGTGCATCGTGATGGGATCAACACCAGGGTCAGTCCCACTGTGTATCGTGATGGGATCAACACCAGGGTTCAGTCCCACTGTGTATCGTGATGGGATCAACACCAGGGTTCAGTCCCACTGTGTATCGTGATGGGATCAACACCAGGGTTCAGTCCCACTGTGTATCGTGATGGGACACACACCAGGGTCAGTTCCACTGTGTATCGTGATGGGATCAACACCAGGGTTCAGTCCCACTGTGTATCGTGATGGGATCAACACCAGGGTTCAGTCCCACTGTGTATCGTGATGGGACACACACCAGGGTTCAGTCCCACTGTGTATCGTGATGGGATCAACACCAGGGTTCAGTCCCACTGTGTATCGTGATGGGACACACACCAGGGTTCAGTCCCGCTGTGTATCGTGATGGGATCAACACCAGGGTCAGTTCCACTGTGTATCGTGATGGGATCAACACCAGGGTTCAGTCCCACTGTGTATCGTGATGGGACACACACCAGGGTCAGTTCCACTGTGTATCGTGATGGGACACACACCAGGGTCAGTTCCACTGTGTATCGTGATGGGACACACACCAGGGTCAGTTCCACTGTGTATCGTGATGGGATCAACACCAGGGTTCAGTCCCACTGTGTATCGTGATGGGACACACACCAGGGTCAGTTCCACTGTGTATCGTGATGGGACACACACCAGGGTCAGTTCCACTGTGTATCGTGATGGGATCAACACCAGGGTTCAGTCCCACTGTGTATCGTGATGGGACACACACCAGGGTTCAGTCCCGCTGTGTATCGTGATGGGATCAACACCAGGGTTCAGTCCCACTGTGCATCGTGATGGGATCAACACCAGGGTCAGTTCCACTGTGTATCGTGATGGGGGACACACCAGGGTCAGTTCCACTGTGTATCGTGATGGGATCAACACCAGGGTTCAGTCCCACTGTGTATCGTGATGGGATCAACACCAGGGTTCAGTCCCACTGTGCATCGTGATGGGATCAACACCAGGGTCAGTTCCACTGTGTATCGTGATGGGATCAACACCAGGGTCAGTTCCACTGTGTATCGTGATGGGGGACACACCAGGGTTCAGTCCCACTGTGTATCGTGATGGGGCACACACCAGGGTCAGTCCCACTGTGTATCGTGATGGGATCAACACCAGGGTCAGTTCCACTGTGTATCGTGATGGGATCAACACCAGGGTCAGTTCCACTGTGTATCGTGATGGGATCAACACCAGGGTTCAGTCCCATTGTGCATCGTGATAATACCCATAGAGCTGGGGTCCCATTGTGAGTCCTTTGGACAATGAACTATGGGAAACCTAACTTAGCAAGGCAAGACAGACAAGAGTTTAATTATAAAGGGCAGAGGTACAGCTATGCATCAATTTGAACCATATCAATGGATGGCCCATACGTAACTGATTACTACAGGTTGTACATGCAGGACACATTGGAAGTTTGCATATATTTAACTGTTGTCCTTTCAGACATATAGGAATGTGCTACTGAAGAATGCTGGGTCTAAAGTCAGTATTCAATATTAGGCAGTTGGCACACCGAACAAGTGGCCAACAGATCCTGAGAGAAGTGCTGTTATTCAGGGAAGAGGGCGCCATCGTGTGGACAGTTGTGGACATGCAGGACAGTCTGAAGAGTTGGATTAAACTCAAACGTTCGATGCGGACAGAGAGATAATCTCAATTGATTTCCTTGTGTGTTTTCAGCAGGAGGCGAGAGGACGTGAAGAAACAAATAAATATAATTGAGATTATACCATAATTTGACCCTTAGCCCCTCACATTGTCAGGCCAAGCACTTACATGTCTTATAAACATCGTTGACGTTGACAAAGTCATTGATGTCTGCCAACAGCACGGTTGTCTTGACGACTGGAAGATACAAAAGTAAGGAAGTCTGTCAGATACACATTTCAGATCTCAGGTGGTATTAATCTAATCCTTTTTTGTCTTTTACATTTAATAAACATACATAAATTATTGTTGATCTGATGATATATATTAAAAAGAGGGAGGCTTACCATTGTCATAACCACATCCAGCTGCTTTCAGGATCTCTCCCATATTGACCAGAGCCTGAGGGGTGGGGAGTGGGGGAGGAGGTGGGGGAGCATGATTTAAGAATTCCTGACTAACATGATAAGTATACAATAGTGATAAGTATATAATAGTACTATATTTTTTACCTCTCCCCTCCACCACCATCTCTCCCCTTCTCTCTCTACCCTACTCCACCAGCTCTCACCTGTCTGGCTTGAGCCCCCGTCCCTCCACCATCTCTCCCTCCCCTCCACCATCTCTCACCTGTCTGGCCTGAGCCTGTACCCCTCCCTCCACCAGCTTCCCTGAAGCCACGTCTAGCCCCAGCTGGCCGGAGATGTACATGGTCCGATCCACCACCACCGCCTGGCTGGAGCACAAACAATTGGACATAAGTCACTCTACTAGGAAGTCCACTATGTGCAACTCAACCTGTGCTAAAGTGCTACAAAATAACCCACGTTAACATATGTCACTTAAGAAACAAGGTTCATCAATAATTTGCTAGTGTCATGACGTGGCCCTCTTAGGGTATAGCGAGTGCCTTCCCTCTCTCTCCCTCCTACACCCAGGTTCTGTTATCTCACGTCGTAAATTCCTGGAGGAGACTCTCTCCCTCATACGGTATAGAGAGAGGGTTCACAGTAGAACAAAGGAACTTCTTCTATCTCACAGAACTTGAACAATATCCATGTTTTGGAGAATGTGTAAACGGTCGTTGGAGAATCCAGCTACAACCGGTCCATTTTGTTTAGTGTTTGTGACCTCATGAGAGACAATACACATTACCATAACTCTGTTTTTAAAAGAGAGCCTCCGTTATGAGATTTGCATCTAATTATTGTAGAAAATGAATGAGTAAATATTAAACTATTTGTGTAATTATGTCATGTGATTTTAAACTGTTTAAGGGAAGAGAATCCAATTCCCTTTGGAGTTGAACTAAGTCATTGGCCCGCCCCATGAGCACAGACATCGATCTGGCATCATGAGACAGCCTTTTCTGCTGTTCCGAATATAAACCCCACCTGGAGAAGCCCACTTCAGACCAATCCTACCTCGGTCAGCTGAGGGAGCTAAGGTTTGAATAGAGACCAAGTGTACTTCGATTACAGAGAGGGCTAAGGTTTGAATAGAGACCAAGTGTACTTCGATTACAGAGAGGGCTAAGGTTTGAATAGAGACCAAGTGTACTTCGATTACAGAGAGGGCTAAGGTTTGAATAGAGACCAAGTGTACTTCGATTACAGAGAGGGCTAAGGTTTGAGTAGAGACCAAGTGTACCTCGATTACCGAGAGGGCTAAGGTTTGAGTAGAGACCAAGTGTACCTCGATTACCGAGAGGGCTAAGGTTTGAGTAGAGACCATGCATACCTCGATTACCGAGAGGGCTAAGGTTTGAGTAGAGACCAAGTGTACCTCGATTACCGAGAGGGCTAAGGTTTGAATAGAGACCAAGTGTACCTCGGTCGTCTGAGGGAGCAAAGGTTGTAATGATTGTTGAATTCCTAACCAAACCATTGGCTGGTGGAAATGGCTAAACTCAGACTCGATAGCTACAGAATAAGAGCAAATCTTCAATACTAATTACTAGTCTGCAGCTAGAATTTATGTCGACCTGGAACGCGAAGACCGACAACCGCCGAGACATCTATTCTATAAGAACATTTCTGAATGGAACTCTGAAGTATCCATTCTAACCACGAAAGACTCCAGGGACTCAAAGAGAAGTTCAGATGAACTTTCCAACAGAAAGATGGACGATTCCAACAGACATCATGACGACACACGAAGCGTAAATATATATATATTGATTGCAATTATTCCCAAATAAGTGAGTGTTCATGTGCAATAATTATTACAATTATCAACTGTGGTGTCTCTTGTCTTTCCCGGCCTTCTCAGTCCACACCCCACAACACATGCCATCAGAGGTCTCTTCACAGTCCCCAAGTCCAGAACAGACTATGGTAGGCGCGCAGTACTACATGGAGCCATGACTAAATGGAACTCTATTCCACAACTCTCTACTTCTATAACCTCTACTCCTATAACCTATCTAATCCCATAACCCTCTACTCTCTACTCCTATAACCCCTCTACTCCTATAACCTCTACTCTCTAATCCTGTAATCTCTCTACTCTCGACAACCTCTCGTCTCTATAACCTCTAGTCCTAGGCTACTCCTGTAACCTCTCTACTCCTGTAACCTCCACTCCTATAACCACTACTCGCTACTCCTATAACCTCTCTACTCCTATAACCACTACTCGCTACTCCTATAACCCCTCTAACTCCTATAACCTCTCTACTCCTGTAACCTCCACTCCTATAACCACTACTCGCTACTCCTATAACCTCTCTACTCCTATAACCACAACTCGCTACTCCTATATCCTCTCTACTCCTATAACCTCTCTACTCCTATAACCTCTACTCTATACTCCTAACCTCTCTACTCTCGACTCCTATAACCACTCTACTCTCTACTCCTATAACCACTCTACTCCTATAACCTCTCTACTCCTATAACCCCTCTAACTCCTATAACCCCTCTAACTCCTATAACCTCTCTACTCCTGTAACCTCCACTCCTATAACCACTACTCGCTACTCCTATAACCTCTCTACTCCTATAACCACTACTCGCTACTCCTATAACCTCTCTACTCCTATAACCTCTCTACTCCTAACCTCTCTACTCTCGACTCCTATAACCACTCTACTCTCTACTCATATAACCTCTACACTCTACTCCTATAACCCCTCTAACTCCTATAACCCCTCGACTCCTATAACCCCTCGACTCCTATAACCTCTCGACTCCTATAACCCCTCGACTCCTATAACATCTCTCTACAACCACTCCACTCCCCGTAACCACTCCACTCCCCGTAACCACTCCACTCCTATATCCTCTCCCTACAACCACTCCACTCCCCGTAACCACTCCACTCCCCGTAACCACTCCACTCCCCGTAACCACTCCACTCCTATATCCTCTCCACTCCTATATCCTCTACTCCTATAACCTCTATATAAGTTCTCCTTTAGCCTGTTGTTAGGTCAACACCAAGTCACCAAATAACACATCGAACATGTTATTGTATTTCCTTTGAAGTATTATGGCTGCCCTGCATAGTTTCTGTAACAGACAACCTTAACCATTAGTTAGTGGGGTGGACCTTGATCATCTTTTTACTATCTCTGATCATGGTAACAAACTCCTCCCCCTCCTCCTTTTATTGGCTCCTGACCACAGTTGCCAACTTTTAGAAAACAACTTTTAGCTAGCCTTTTAGTAAACAACTTTTACACTAGCCTTTTAGTAAACAACTTTTACACTAACCTTTTAGTAAACAACTTTTAGCTATCCTTTTAGTAAACAACTTTTAGCTATCCTTTTAGTAAACAACTTTTACACTAGCCTTTTAGTAAACAACTTTTACACTAGCCTTTTAGTAAACAACTTTTAGCTATCCTTTTAGTTAACAACTTTTAGCTAGACTTTTAGTAAACAACTTTTACACTAGCCTTTTAGTAAACAACTTTTAGCTATCCTTTTAGTTAACAACTTTTAAACTAGCCTTTAGTAACCTTAACTAGCTTTTAGGTAACAACTTTTTGGTATTTTCTTATTTTCTTATTCTCTTATGCTGTCATGATTATGTAATTTGTTGTGTAATTGAAATGCAGCACTCCTATGCAAAACAACCTTGGGCTCAATGGGACTCCCTGCTAAAATGAAGGTTCAAAACAAAACATTGTTTCTAAACTACTTTATATAGTCATATCAGGTGCTTGATCTACTTATTGATGAGTTTATGAAACAGTCCATAGCGATGTAGATAAGCCATGCACTAAGTTGCATTCTAAAGATTCACCACAAAACACATTGATGAATGATTAGTAAAATATAGGTGAGGCCTACCTGTAAATCCCCTGCCTTACAGGTGCTTTAGGAGTAGAAGGAAAGAGTTTCTGAACAGCAGCCATCATGTCCAGAGTAAACTACAGTCACAGACGTCAGCTAGGGACAAAGTGAAGTGAACCGCTGTTCAGGAAAACCTTTGACTCGACAAACACTGCTGGGGCAAAGTATCTGCTGTGGCTGGCATCACGCTAGCGGTGCTACAAGCTAGGGGCGGAGGAGGCCATTTCCCTTTATACAAGGTCAAGTGCTTTGGCTGGTGGAAAAGTGCAAGAGAAATCCAAATCACTAGATGACTTTTAAGTGTGTCTATGTGCAAGTGTACGGATTGGAGACTGGGATAACTCCCTGCCTTATTGGGGCTTTTGGAGTGTGAGGCCAATACCACCAAATAGCAGCCATCGTGTTAACATTATCAGCCATTGTGTAAACATTAGCAGCCATCGTGTAAACATTATCAGCCATTGTGTAAACATTAGCAGCCATCGTGTTAACATTAGCAGCCATCGTGTTAACATTAGCAACCATTGTGTTAACATTAGCAGCCATCGTGTTAACATTAGCAGCCATCGTGTTAACATTAGCAGCCATCGTGTTAACATTAGCAACCATCGTGTTAACATTAGCAACCATCGTGTTAACATTAGCAGACATCGTGTTAACATTAGCAGCCATCGTGTTAATATCAGCAGCCATCGTGTTAACATCAGCAGCCATCGTGTTAACATCAGCAGCCATCGTGTAAACATCAGCAGCCATCGTGTAAACATTAGCAGCCATCGTGTTAACATTAGCAGCCATCGTGTTAACATTAGCAACCATCGTGTTAACATTAGCAGCCATCGTGTTAACATTAGCAGCCATCGTGTTAACATTAGCAGCCATCGTGTTAACATTAGCAGCCATCGTGTTAACATTAGCAACCATCGTGTTAACATTAGCAGCCATCGTGTTAACATTAGCAACCATCGTGTTAACATTAGCAACCATCGTGTTAATATTAGCAGCCATCGTGTTAATATTAGCAGCCATCGTGTTAATATTAGCAGCCATCGTGTTAATATTAGCAGCCATCGTGTTAACATTAGCAGCCATAGTGTAAACATTAGCAGCCATCGTGTAAACATTAGCAGCCATCGTGTTAACATTAGCAACCATCGTGTTAACATTAGCAGCCATCGTGTTAACATTAGCAGCCATCGTGTTAACATTAGCAGCCATCGTGTTAACATTAGCAGCCATCGTGTTAACATTAGCAGCCATCGTGTTAACATTAGCAGCCATCGTGTTAACATTAGCAACCATCGTGTTAACATTAGCAACCATCGTGTTAACATTAGCAACCATCGTGTTAACATTAGCGGCCATCGTGTTAACATTAGCGGCCATCGTGTTAACATCAGCGGCCATCGTGTTAACATTAGCGGCCATCGTGTTAACATTAGCGGCCATCGTGTTAACATCAGCGGCCATCGTGTTAACATCAGCAACCATCGTGTTAACATCAGCAGCCATCGTGTTAACATCAGCAGCCATCGTGTTAACATTAGCAGCCATCGTGTTAACATTAGCAGCCATCGTGTTAACATTAGCAGCCATCGTGTTAACATTAGCAGCCATCGTGTTAACATTAGCAGCCATCGTGTTAACATTAGCAGCCATCGTGTTAATATCAGCAGCCACCAAACAACAACTGCTGTTCAGGGGAACCGTTGACACAACAAACACTTTTGCTGTATTGAAGTTAATGCAGGTACATTAATTCTGATAATTTTATACCACAGACCTGATTCATCTGCTTTGATCCCAGCCAAACCAACCTTTCCCATTCTCCAGAATAACAGAATAATAAATCAGTGACTTTGAATCACAATGAGATTACACAATTCCATTCCAGTGACTTTCCACGTGTCACCGAATACAGACCAAACTGTAGACACCACCATCACATACCATTACAGTAACCTAATACAGCCCAACCTGTAGACACCACAGACCATTACAGTAACCTAATACAGCCCAACCTGTAGACACCACAGACCATTACAGTAACCTAATACAGCCCAACCTGTAGACACCACAGACCATTACAGTAACCTAATACAGCCCAACCTGTAGACACCACTACCACAGACCATTACAGTAACCTAATACAGACCAACCTGAAGACACCACATACCATTACAGTAACCTAATAGAGCCCAACCTGTAGACACCACCACCACATACCATTACAGTAACCTAATACAGACCAAACTGTAGACACCACCATCACAGACCATTACAGTAACATAATACAGCCCAACCTGTAGACATCACTACAGCATACAATTACAGTAACCTAATACAGCCCAACCTGTAGACACCACCATCACATACCATTACAGTAACCTAATACAGCCCAACCTGTAGACACCACAGACCATTACAGTAACCTAATACAGCCCAACCTGTAGACACCACAGACCATTACAGTAACCTAATACAGACCAACCTGAAGACACCACATACCATTACAGTAACCTAATAGAGCCCAACCTGTAGACACCACCACCACATACCATTACAGTAACCTAATAGAGCCCAACCTGTAGACACCACAGACCATTACAGTAACCTAATACAGCCCAACCTGAAGACACCACATACCATTACAGTAACCTAATAGAGCCCAACCTGTAGACACCACTACCACAGACCATTACAGTAACCTAATACAGACCAACCTGTAGACACCACCATCACATACCATTACAGTAACCTAATACAGACCAACCTGTAGACACCAGTCCATATGGCCGTGCTGCTGCTCCAGTTTCAACTGTTCTGCCTGTGGCTATGGAACCCTGACCTGTTCACCGGACGTGCTACCTGTCCCAGACCTGCTGTTTTCAACTCTCTAGAGACAGCACGAGCGGTAGAGATACTGAATGATCGGCTATGAAAAGCCAACTGACATTTACTCATGAGGTGCTGACCTGTTGCACCCTCGACAACCACTGTGATTATTATTATTTGACCCTGCTGGTCATTTATGAACATTTGAACATCTTGGCCATGTTCTGTTATAATCTCCACCCGGCACAGCCAGAAGAGGACTGGCCACCCCTCATAGCCTGGTTCCTCTCCAGGTGTCTTTCTAGGGAGTTTTTCCAAGCCACCGTGCTTCTACACCTGCATTGCTTGCTGTTTGGGGTTTTAGGCTGGGTTTCTGTACAGCACTTTGATATATCAGCTGATGTAAGGGCTATATAAATACATTTGAAGATTTGATGAGGTGATGGCGGTGGATGAATGGCATGACAATGGGCCTTAGGATCTCGTCACGGTATCTCTGTGCCTTCAAATTACCATCGATAAAATGTGAATTGTGATCGTTGTGCATAGCTTATGCCTGCCCACAACATACCCCACAACCACCACTCTGTTCACAACGTTGACACCAGTAAACTGCTCGCCCACACGATGCAGTAGTGACAATTTATCCCCCAAAAATGATGGAGGTGGCTTACGGTAGAGAAACTAACAATACACTCTCTGGCAACTCAATTGCAGTCTGCTTGGCAATTGCAAGCGCTCTCAAAACTTGAGACATCTGTGGCATTGTGTTGTGACAAAACAGCACATTTTAGTGGCAAAAAAATTCCCAGCACAAGGTGCACCTGTGTAATGATCATGCTGTTAAATCATCTTGATATGCCACACCTGTCAGGTGGATGGATTATCTTGGCAACGGAGAAATGCTCACTAACAGGGATGTAAACACATTTGTGCACAACATTTTAGAGAAATAAGATTTTTGTGCATATAGAACATTTCTGGGATTTTTTATTTCAACTCATGAAACATGGAACCAAACCTTTACATGTTGTTTTTATATTTTTGTTCAGCTTAGTTCCTATTGGGAGAAAACAGTCTGTCCATTCAGGTCACATCACCTCCATCAGGTTTTCAGATCTAGTTCCTAGAAAAGGAGTCTGTCCACTCAGATCATGTGAATTCATTGCCCTTTCGTTCTCATTAAGACCGTCTTTGGTCGTGGACAAAGCGCCACAGCTTTCCGTAACTAGGTTATATAGAGTATTACATCCTGATAATATCAAACAAACACCACGGGTTCCCATCGATCCCCTCCTCTACCGTCCCCCAGGCTGGCTGCCTCTACCATAGTGGAGTGTTCCAACAGCTATTTCCCTGGAGCATTGTGGTAAGACTATTTTACTTTCTAGCTGTAAAAACTATATTTTTTGCTATTAAAAATATATATTCACAGCCATTTAGCTGGTACAATGATTCCCAACTATATGTTCTCACATAAACAGGAATTGAGGAGAGTGTAGAGCTGCGGTAACCAGGAAAGAGTGTAGAGCTGCGGTAACCAGGAAAGAGTGTAGAACTGCGGTAACCAGGAAAGAGTGTAGAGCTGCGGTAACCAGGAAAGAGTGTAGAACTGCGGTAACCAGGAAAGAGTGTAGAGCTGCGGTAACCAGGAAAGAGTGTAGAACTGCGGTAACCAGGAAAGAGTGATTGGGCGCTTTCCCCAGTCTGCCATTGTTGGTTGTGCTCGAGGAGATCGTCGAGGAGACCACGCCTCTTAGTAACGCCGATGGGAGAGGGGGAGGGTGCAGTTTTCCCATCTTGACAACAGAAGCCAGCCTGTCTGTTGTTGTCAATCAAACATTTTTTGGGTTGTGTAAAACACTATCATTCCACTGTTACTGCAGATATATTCTGGACATTTTCTGAAATTACAATGCAGAAAGTCTACAAGTAACTTTAATATTATTATCCATTACTGCTGGTAATTTCCCCAAGAGCCTGATAACAGTAGCAGAGCTAGGAGAAACCCAGCTTGTATTTATCAGTCAAAGGACGCTTTAAAAAGGGGAGAAACATCTTCAGGAAAATTATACTTTGGGATGTGAGGCTACCTACAGGTTCATAATTAACAGAGCGATGTGAGGCTACCTACAGGTTCATAATTAACAGAGATGTGAGGCTACCTACAGGTTCATAATTAACAGAGAGATGTGAGGCTACCTACAGGTTCATAATTAACAGAGATGTGAGGCTACCTACAGGTTCATAATTAACAGAGATGTGAGGCTACCTACAGGTTCATAATTAACAGAGATGTGAGGCTACCTACAGGTTCATCATTAACAGAGAGATGTGAGGCTACCTACAGGTTCATAATTAACAGAGATGTGAGGCTACCTACAGGTTCATAATTAACAGAGAGATGTGAGGCTACCTACAGGTTCATAATTAACAGAGAGATGTGAGGCTACCTACAGGTTCATAATTAACAGAGAGATGTGAGGCTACCTACAGGTTCATAATTAACAGAGCGATGTGAGGCTACCTACAGGTTCATAATTAACAGAGAGATGTGAGGCTACCTACAGGTTCATAATTAACAGAGCGATGTGAGGCTACCTACAGGTTCATCATTAACAGAGAGATGTGAGGCTACCTACAGGTTCATAATTAACAGAGAGATGTGAGGCTACCTACAGGTTCATAATTAACAGAGAGATGTGAGGCTACCTACAGGTTCATAATTAACAGAGCGATGTGAGGCTACCTACAGGTTCATAATTAACAGAGATGTGAGGCTACCTACAGGTTCATAATTAACAGAGATGTGAGGCTACCTACAGGTTCATAATTAACAGAGATGTGAGGCTACCTACAGGTTCATAATTAACAGAGATGTGAGGCTACCTACAGGTTCATAATTAACAGAGCGATGTGAGGCTACCTACAGGTTCATCATTAACAGAGCGATGTGAGGCTACCTACAGGTTCATAATTAACAGAGCGATGTGAGGCTACCTACAGGTTCATCATTAACAGAGCGATGTGAGGCTACCTACAGGTTCATAATTAACAGAGAGATGTGAGGCTACCTACAGGTTCATAATTAACAGAGATGTGAGGCTACCTACAGATTCTTCATTAACAGATGGGGAGGCTAAGAATTGTTACATTAGTCCAGAGCAATGAGAAAATAGTGTGGACTGGAGTCATCCTGACTACTGGGGTGGTGATGAGAAAATGGACATTTAGGAGCACAGGTTGAATTAAATTCCAGAGAGCTGTCAGGTCTCTCCTCTCCCTTGGTCAGGTCGTAACAGAAAGCACCATGCCTTCTCTAAGGTCCTCAGCAGTTCTGTTGCCAGAGTGCTGATCTAGCATTAGTTCTGTTGCCAGAGTGCTCATCTAGCATTAGTTCTGCTGCCAGAGTGCTGATCTAGCATCAGTTCTGCTGCCAGAGTGCTAATCTAGCATCAGTTCTGCCTTTTAGATCATAAGGAATAAGATTACATGGAAAGTGGACCTTAGCCTAGATCAGCACTCTGGGATGTGAGACGCTGTATGAACACGGGCCCAGGTCAGAATGTGTTCCTCAGGTCAGGCTCTTCAGAAGTTCTGCTGTCTGCGTTTCTTGGCGTCCATTGCGTCGAGGATGGGTTGTCTCTTGGCGGTGTAGCGCTGGCGCAGCTCCTCGATCTCTCTCTCCATCATGGGGTCCAGAGCCGTCAGACGCAGCTGCAGCTCCTCAAAGTCAAGGTTCTTCAGCTGCTTAGACAGAGAACACACACACACACACACACACACACACACACACACACACACACACACACACACACAGGGAGAGAAGCAACTTTAGAACACAGCAAAGCCTAAACCACTGTGTCAGAGAGGAAGTAAAGACCAAGGGACGGAAAGAGACGCGGCCACATGACTATTACATGACTACTGATCCCAGAGATGCTATTAAATTACTATAGGGATTCCAGATGCAATTCCACAGACGGTTCTACAGTCTTGGCCAAAAGTTTTGAGAATGACACAAATATTAATTTTCAAAGTCTGCTGCCTCAGTTTGTATGATGGCAGTTTGCATATACTCCAGAATGTTATGAAGAGTGATCAGATGAATTGCAATTCATTGCAAAGTCCCTCTTTGCCATGCAAATGAACTGAATCCCCAAAAAACATATGTAGTTCTATGGATGGTTCTATATGTAGTTCCATGGATGGTTCTATATGTAGATCTATGGATGGTTCTATATGTAGTTCCAGGGATGGTTCTATATGTAGTTCCAGGGATGGTTCTATATGTGGTTCTATATGCAGTTCTATGGATGATTCTATATGTAGTTCTATGGATGGTTCTATATGTAGTTCTATGGATGGTTCTATATGTAGTTCTATGGATGGTTCTATATGTAGTTCTATGGATGGTTCTATATGTAGTTCTATGGATGGTTCTATATGTAGTTCTATGGATGGTTCTATATGTAGTTCTATGGATGGTTCTATACGTAGTTCTATGGATGGTTCTATACGTAGTTCTATGGATGGTTCTATACGTAGTTCTATGGATGGTTCTATATGTAGTTCCATGGATGATTCTATATGTAGTTTTATATGTAGTTCCATGGATGGTTCTATATGTAGTTCCATGGATGGTTCTATATGTAGTTTTATATGTAGTTCCATGGATGGTTCTATACGTAGTTCCATGGATGATTCTATACATAGTTCTATGGATGGTTCTATACGTAGTTCTATAGGTGGTTCTATACGTAGTTCCATGGATGGTTCTATATGTAGTTCCATGGATGGTTCTATATGTAGTTCAATGGATGGTTCTATATGTGGTCATATATGTAGTTCTATGGATGGTTCTATATGTAGTTCTATGGATGGTTCTATATGTAGTTCCATGGATGGCTCTATATGTAGTTCCATGGATGTTTCTATATGTGGTCATATATGTAGTTCCATGGATGGTTCTATATGTAGTTCTATACGTAGTTCTATGGATGGTTCTATATGTAGTTCCATGGATGATTCTATATGTAGTTTTATATGTAGTTCCATGGATGGTTCTATATGTAGTTCCATGGATGATTCTATACATAGTTCTATGGATGGTTCTATATGTAGTTCTATGGATGGTTCTATATGTAGTTCTATATGTAGTTCCATGGATGGTTCTATATGTAGTTTTATATGTAATTCCATGGATGGTTCTATATGTAGTTTTATATGTAATTCCATGGATGGTTCTATATGTAGTTCCATGGATGGTTCTATATGTAGTTTTATATGTAGTTCCATGGATGGTTCTATATGTAGTTCTATATGTAGTTCCATGGATGGTTCTATATGTAGTTCTATATGTAGTTCCATGGATGGTTCTATATGTAGTTTTATATGTAATTCCATGGATGGTTCTATATGTAGTTTTATATGTAATTCCATGGATGGTTCTATATGTAGTTCCATGGATGGTTCTATATGTAGTTTTATATGTAGTTCCATGGATGGTTCTATATGTATTTCTATGGATGGTTCTATACGTAGTTCTATGGATGGTTCTATATGTAGTTCCATGGATGGTTCTATATGTAGTTCCATGGATGGCTCTATATGTAGTTTTATATGTAGTTCCATGGATGGTTCTATATGTAGTTCCATGGATGGTTTTATATGTAGTTCCATGGATGGTTCTATACGTAGTTCCATGGATGATTCTATACGTATTTCCATGGATGGTTCTATATGTAGTTCTATATGTAGTTCCATGGATGGTTCTATATGTAGTTTTATATGTAGTTCCATGGATGGTTCTATATGTAGTTTTATATGTAGTTCCATGGATGGTTCTATATGTAGTTTTATATGTAGTTCCATGGATGGTTCTACATGTAGTTCTATATGTAGTTCCATGGATGGTTCTATATGTAGTTCTATATGTAGTTCCATGGATGGTTCTATATGTAGTTTTATATGTAGTTCCATGGATGGTTCTATACGTAGTTCCATGGATGATTCTATACGTATTTCCATGGATGGTTCTATATGTAGTTCTATATGTAGTTTCATGGATGGTTCTATATGTAGTTTTATATGTAGTTCTATGGATGGTTCTATATGTAGTTTTATATGTAGTTCCATGGATGGTTCTATATGTAGTTCCATGGATGATTCTATACGTATTTCCATGGATGGTTCTATACGTAGTTCTATGGATGGTTCTATATGTAATTCCATGGATGGTTCTATATGTAGTTCCATGGATGGTTCTATATGTAGTTTTATATGTAGTTCCATGGATGGTTCTATATGTATTTCTATGGATGGTTCTATACGTAGTTCTATGGATGGTTCTATATGTAGTTCTATGGATGGTTCTATATGTAGTTCCATGGATGGTTCTATATGTAGTTCCATGGATGGTTCTATATGTAGTTCCATGGATGGCTCTATATGTAGTTTTATATGTAGTTCCATGGATGGTTCTATATGTAGTTCCATGGATGGTTTTATATGTAGTTCCATGGATGGTTCTATACGTAGTTCCATGGATGATTCTATACGTATTTCCATGGATGGTTCTATATGTAGTTCTATATGTAGTTCCATGGATGGTTCTATATGTAGTTTTATATGTAGTTCCATGGATGGTTCTATATGTAGTTTTATATGTAGTTCCATGGATGGTTCTATATGTAGTTTTATATGTAGTTCCATGGATGGTTCTACATGTAGTTCTATATGTAGTTCCATGGATGGTTCTATATGTAGTTCTATATGTAGTTCCATGGATGGTTCTATATGTAGTTTTATACGTAGTTCCATGGATGGTTCTATACGTAGTTCCATGGATGATTCTATACGTATTTCCATGGATGGTTCTATATGTAGTTCTATATGTAGTTTCATGGATGGTTCTATATGTAGTTTTATATGTAGTTCTATGGATGGTTCTATATGTAGTTTTATATGTAGTTCCATGGATGGTTCTATATGTAGTTTTATATGTAGTTCCATGGATGGTTCTATATGTAGTTCCATGGATGATTCTATACGTATTTCCATGGATGGTTCTATACGTAGTTCTATGGATGGTTCTATATGTAGTTCCATGGATGGTTCTATATGTAGTTCCATGGATGGTTCTATATGTAGTTTTATATGTAGTTCCATGGATGGTTCTATACGTAGTTCCATGGATGGTTCTATATGTAGTTCCATGGATGGTTCTATATGTAGTTCAATGGATGGTTCTATATGTGGTCATATATGTAGTTCTATGGATGGTTCTATATGTAGTTCTATGGATGGTTCTATATGTAGTTCCATGGATGGCTCTATATGTAGTTCCATGGATGGTTCTATATGTGGTCATATATGTAGTTCCATGGATGGTTCTATATGTAGTTCCATGGATGGTTCTATACGTAGTTCTATGGATGGTTCTATATGTAGTTCCATGGATGATTCTATATGTAGTTTTATATGTAGTTCCATGGATGGTTCTATATGTAGTTCCATGGATGATTCTATACATAGTTCTATGGATGGTTCTATATGTAGTTCTATGGATGGTTCTATATGTAGTTCTATATGTAGTTCCATGGATGGTTCTATATGTAGTTTTATATGTAGTTCCATGGATGGTTCTATATGTAGTTCTATATGTAGTTCCATGGATGGTTCTATATGTAGTTCCATGGATGGTTCTATATGTAGTTTTATATGTAATTCCATGGATGGTTCTATATGTAGTTCCATGGATGGTTCTATATGTAGTTTTATATGTAGTTCCATGGATGGTTCTATATGTATTTCTATGGATGGTTCTATACGTAGTTCTATGGATGGTTCTATATGTAGTTCTATGGATGGTTCTATATGTAGTTCCATGGATGGTTCTATATGTAGTTCCATGGATGGCTCTATATGTAGTTTTATATGTAGTTCCATGGATGGTTCTATATGTAGTTCCATGGATGGTTCTATATGTAGTTTTATATGTAGTTCCATGGATGGTTCTATATGTAGTTCTATATGTAGTTTCATGGATGGTTCTATATGTAGTTTTATATGTAGTTCCATGGATGGTTCTATATGTAGTTTTATATGTAGTTCCATGGATGGTTCTATATGTAGTTCCATGGATGATTCTATACGTATTTCCATGGATGGTTCTATACGTAGTTCTATGGATGGTTCTATATGTAGTTCCATGGATGGTTCTATATGTAGTTCCATGGATGGTTCTATATGTAGTTCCATATGTAGTTCCATGGATGGTTCTATATGTAGTTCCATGGATGGTTCTATATGTAGTTTTATATGTAGTTCCATGGATGGTTCTATACGTAGTTCCATGGATGATTCTATACGTATTTCCATGGATGGTTCTATATGTAGTTCTATATGTAGTTTCATGGATGGTTCTATATGTAGTTTTATATGTAGTTCCATGGATGGTTCTATATGTAGTTTTATATGTAGTTTCATGGATGGTTCTATATGTAGTTTTATATGTAGTTCCATGGATGGTTCTATATGTAGTTTTATATGTAGTTCCATGGATGGTTCTATATGTAGTTCCATGGATGATTCTATACGTATTTCCATGGATGGTTCTATACGTAGTTCTATGGGTGGTTCTATACGTAGTTCTATGGGTGGTTCTATACGTAGTTCTATGGGTGGTTCTATACGTAGTTCTATGGGTGGTTCTATACGTAGTTCTATGGGTGGTTCTATACGTAGTTCTATGGGTGGTTCTATACGTAGTTCTATGGATGGTTCTATATGTAGTTGTATGGATGGTTCAATATGTAGTTCTATGGGTGGTTCTATATGTAGTTGTATGGATGGTTCAATATGTAGTTGTATGGGTGGTTCTATATGTAGGTGTATGGGTGGTTCTATATGTAGTTCCATGGATGGCTCTATATGTAGTTCTATGGATGGTTCTATATGTAGTTCTATGGATGGTTCTATATGTAGTTCTATGGATGGTTCTATATGTAGTTCTATGGGTGGTTCTATATGTAGTTCTATGGGTGGTTCTATATGTAGTTCTATGGGTGGTTCTATATGTAGTTCTATGGATGGTTCTATATGTAGTTGTATGGATGGTTCAATATGTAGTTCTATGGGTGGTTCTATATGTAGTTGTATGGATGGTTCAATATGTAGTTGTATGGGTGGTTCTATATGTAGGTGTATGGGTGGTTCTATATGTAGTTGTATGGGGTGGTTTTATATGTAGTTATATGGATGGTTCTATATGTAGTTCTATGGATGGTTCTATATGTAGTTCTATGGATGGTTCTATATGTAGTTCTATGGATGGTTCTATATGTAGTTCTATGGATGGTTCTATATGTAGTTCTATGGATGGTTCTATATGTTGTTCCATGGAAGGGTGATTAGGGGTAACTCACAAAGTCAAAGTCTCCGTCCTGAGGAACCTTCCAGTTGTCAGGGAAGACGTTCTTAGCCTGGCTGATGTGATAGCCTGGTTCCTGCTGCCGGTTATGGTTATAGCTCTCCTGTTGGACCTTAGAGTCCTGCTTGTCAAAGTAGTCCATGAAGGAGGGTCTCAGGGCCTGCTGGGGGGTGGGGTGTCCTGGGCAGAGAAGAGACATACACTTTACTATATAAAGTATTAACACCCCCTAGTCAATACTTTGTAGAAGCACCTTTGATTGAACTCAAAGCTGTAATCTCCACCAATCAAATGTAAAAAATGGCTTTATAAATACATCAGCTGGGAAAAACTCCCTGGAACGATAGTTCTTGGGTGTGTCTGAATTTTTTTCAGATTTTTTTCTCTCCCATTCTTCCTTGCACATATTTTCAATGGGATTCAAGTCTGGGTTTTGGCTGGGCCAAGTCATTCCCATGTTGCTTTGGCTGTATGTTTGGGGTCACTGTCCTGTTGGAACGTTCATCTTCGCCTGGGCTTCGGTCGTTTGCATTCTGCAGCACGATTCTCATCAAGGATCCGCCTGTATTTGGCTCCATGCCTTGTTCCCTCTGTCCTTACAAGTCTCCCAGCCCCTGCTGCTGAAAAGCATTCCCATAGCATGATGCTTCAACCACCATGCTTCACGGTAAGAATGGTGTTAGACAGGTGATGAGCTGTGCCTGGTTTGCTCCAGACATCGTGCTTTGCATTCAGGCCAAAGAATCTTTTGCGTCGTCTTTCACCTGTCTTGATGCAAACTCCTGGCGTCATGTGACATTTTCCCAGGAGTGGCCTGGCCACTGTCCCATGAAGACCAGATGGGTGAAGCGCTGTAGCGACAGGCAGGCAGGGTACTGGAGGCTGGGCCCCGGGGCAGGGCACTGGAGGCTGGGCCCCGGGGCAGGGCACTGGAGGCTGGGCCCCGGGGCAGGGCACTGGAGGCTGGGCCCCGGGGCAGGGCACTGGTGGCTGGGCCCCGGGGCAGGGCACTGGAGGCTGGGCCCCGGGGCAGGGCACTGGAGGCTGGGCCCCGGGGCAGGGCACTGGAGGCTGGGCCCCGGGGCAGGGCACTGGAGGCTGGGCCCCGGGGCAGGGCACTGGAGGCTGGGCCCCGGGGCAGGGCACTGGAGGCTGGGCCCCGGGGCAGGGCACTGGAGGCTGGGCCCCGGGGCAGGGTACTGGAGGCTGGGCCCCGGGGCAGGGTACTGGGGCCCAGAGTACCATCCATGGAACTACACTACTGTCAACTGTGGGACCTTATATAGACAAGTGTGCGCCTTTCCAAATCATGTCCAATCAATTCAATTTACAACAGGTGGACTCCAATCAAGTTGTAGAATCTTCTCAAGGATGATCAATGGAAACAGGATGCACCTGAGCTCAATTTACAGTCTTATAGCAAAAGGTCTGAATACTTATGTACATTAGAAGTTTACCTGTTGAAGTCTGTCCATGTTATATCATGTGTCAGAGCCTACGGTCCTGTACTGAACAGCTCACTATAATCAATTAAATGATCACAATATGTTAGTGACAGCCTACGGTACTATCCTGACAAGCTCTACTCACTCCGCATTGAGCCTTCATCGTTGTCCTCCTCCTCCTCATCACTGTTGATGACCATGGTTCCCAGGTCTGCCTCTAACATGGTACTGCCGTGCTCGATCATGGTCTGAGCTCCGTCACTCATGGTGCTGGTAGCTCTCATGGTGCCAGCCCCCTCTGACCCAGACTTCACCATGGTGTGGGAGTCCACTTCCACCTCCTCTTCCTGGACAGAGAGAGAGGACAGTCAGGTCAATCAAACTATCTTATAAAGCTCTTTTTAGCAGTTGGACAGTAAGGTTACTGACTTCATTCATACAGGGCCTTCAGAAAGTATTCACACCCCTCAACCCTTTTCCACATTTTGTTACAGACAGAATTTAAAATGGATTAAATTGAGATTTTGTTTCATTGGCCTACACACTATACCCACGTAATGTCAAAGTGGAATTGTGTTTTTAGAAAATGTTCCTAATTAATAAAAAATGAAAAGCTAAAATGTCTTGAGTGAACAAGTATTTAACCTCTTTGTTATAGCAAAATAAATAAGTTCAGGAGTAAACATTTGCTGAACAAGTCACATCAGTCTGTGTGCAATAATAGTGTTTAATATGATTTTTGAATGGCTACCTCATCTATGTACCCAAACACATACAATTATCTGAAAGGACCCTCTGTTGAGCAGTGAATTTCAAACAGATTAAACCACAAAGACCAGGGAGGTTTTACAATGTCTCACAAAGGGCACCTATTGGTTGATGGGTACAAAAATAAATAGACATGGAATATCCCTTTGAGCATGGTGAAGTTATTAATTACACTTTGGATGGTGTATCAATACACCCAGTCACTACAACGATACAGGCGTCTTTCCTAACTCAGTTGCCAGAGAGGAAGGAAACCGCTCAGGGATTTCACCATAAGGCCAATGGTGACTTTAAAACAGTTACTGAGTTTAATGGCTGTGATAGGAGAAAACTGAGGATGGATCCACAACATTGTAGTTACTCCACAATACTAACCTAAATGACAGAGTGAAGGAAACCTGTACAGAATAAAAATATTCCAAAACATGCATCTGGTTTGCAACAAGGCACTAAAGTCATACTGCAATTCACTTTGTCAGATTTGCCCCAAACATCACTGAGTACCACTCCCATAATTTCAAGCATGGTGGTGGCTGCATCATGGCAAGACTTGACAATAGTTGTCTAGCAATGGTCAATAACCAACTTAACAGCATTTGAATAATTTTTAAAACAATCAATCCAGGTGTGGACAGCTCTTTGAGGCTTGCCCCGAAAGATTCACAGCTGTATTCGCTGCCAAAGGTGCTTCTACAAAGTTGACTTCAGTGGTGTGAATACTTAGTGCATTCGGAAAGTATTCAGACCCCTTGACTTTTCACATTACAGTCTTATTCTAAAGTGGATTCGATAGATTTTTTCCCTCATCAATACCCCATAATGACAAAGCAAAAACAACATGAAACACCGCTCATCCCCACAGCATGTTTCTGCCACACCATGCTTCACTGTAGGGATGGTATTGGTCAGGTGATGAGCGGTGCCTGGTTTCCTCCAGACGTGACGCTTGGCATTCAGGCCAAAGAGTTCAATCTCGCTTTCATCAGACCAGAGAATCTTGTTTCTCAAGGTCAGAATCATTCAGGTGCCTTTTAGTGAAGAGTGAATTCTGTCTGGCCACTCTACCATAAAGACCTGGTTGGTGTTCTGTGCCTCGACATAATCCTGTCTCGGAGCTCTACGGACATTTCCTTCGACCTCATGGCTCGGTTGTTGCTCCGACAGGCACTGTCAACTGTGGGACCTTACATAGACAGGTGTGTGCCTTTCCAAATCATGTCCAATCAATTGAATTTACCACAGGTGGACTCCAATCAAGTTGTGGAAACATCTCAAGGATGATTAATGGAAGCAGGATGCACCTGAGCTCAATTTGGAGCTTTTTTCCCCCTTGATCAAATTCTCTCATTCAACTTTTTCACTCCGGATGCTTTATCTGGACGTGGTTCTTCAGGACCTCCAACAGCCAACCAGTAGTAACATTAACATGATGCTTTATCTGGACGTGGTTCTTCAGGACCTCCACCAGCCAACCAGTAGTAACATTAACATGATGCTTTATCTGGACGTGGTTCTACAGGACCTCCACCAGCCAACCAGTAGTAACATTAACATGATGCTGTATCTGGACGTGGTTCTTCAGGACCTCCAACAGCCAACCAGTAGTAACATTAACATGATGCTTTATCTGGACGTGGTTCTTCAGGACCTCCAACAGCCGAAGATAAGTAGTAACATTAACATGATGCTTTATCTGGACGTGGTTCTACAGGACCTCCACCAGCCAACCAGTAGTAACATTAACATGATGCTTTATCTGGACATGGTTCTTCAGGACCTCCACCAGCCAACCAGTAGTAACATTAACATGATGCTTTGTCTGGACGTGGTTCTTCAGGACCTCCACCAGCCAACCAGTAGTAACATTAACATGATGCTTTATCTGGACATGGTTCTTCAGGACCTCCAACAGCCGAAGATAAGTAGTAACATTAACATGATGCTTTATCTGGACGTGGTTCTACAGGACCTCCACCAGCCAACCAGTAGTAACATTAACATGATGCTTTATCTGGACGTGGTTCTTCAGGACCTCCACCAGCCAACCAGTAGTAACATTAACATGATGCTTTATCTGGACGTGGTTCTTCAGGACCTCCACCAGCCAACCAGTAGTAACATTAACATGATGCTTTATCTGGACGTGGTTCTACAGGACCTCCACCAGCCAACCAGTAGTAACATTAACATGATGCTGTATCTGGACGTGGTTCTTCAGGACCTCCAACAGCCAACCAGTAGTAACATTAACATGATGCTTTATCTGGACGTGGTTCTTCAGGACCTCCAACAGCCGAAGATAAGTAGTAACATTAACATGATGCTTTATCTGGACGTGGTTCTACAGGACCTCCACCAGCCAACCAGTAGTAACATTAACATGATGCTTTATCTGGACGTGGTTCTACAGGACCTCCACCAGCCAACCAGTAGTAACATTAACATGATGCTTTATCTGGACGTGGTTCATCAGGACCTCCACCAGCCAACCAGTAGTAACATTAACATGATGCTTTATCTGGACATGGTTCTCCAGGACCTCCACCAGCCAACCAGTAGTAACATTAACATGATGCTTTATCTGGACATGGTTCTACAGGACCTCCAACAGCCAACCAGTAGTAACATTAACATGATGCTTTATCTGGACGTGGTTCTCCAGGACCTCCACCAGCCAACCAGTAGTAACATTAACATGATGCTTTATCTGGACGTGGTTCTACAGGACCTCCAACAGCCAACCAGTAGTAACATTAACATGATGCTTTATCTGGACGTGGTTCATCAGGACCTCCACCAGCCAACCAGTAGTAACATTAACATGATGCTTTATCTGGACGTGGTTCATCAGGACCTCCACCAGCCAACCAGTAGTAACATTAACATGATGCTTTATCTGGACATGGTTCTCCAGGACCTCCACCAGCCAACCAGTAGTAACATTAACATGATGCTTTATCTGGACGTGGTTCATCAGGACCTCCACCAGCCAACCAGTAGTAACATTAACATGATGCTTTATCTGGACATGGTTCTATAGGACCTCCACCAGCCAACCAGTAGTAACATTAACATGATGCTTTATCTGGACGTGGTTCTCCAGGACCTCCAACAGCCAACCAGTAGTAACATTAACATGATGCTTTATCTGGACATGGTTCTTCAGGACCTCCACCAGCCAACCAGTAGTAACATTAACATGATGCTTTATCTGGACATGGTTCTACAGAACCTCCACCAGCCAACCAGTAGTAACATTAACATGATGCTTTATCTGGACATGGTTCTCCAGGACCTCCACCAGCCAACCAGTAGTAACATTAACATGATGCTTTATCTGGACGTGGTTCATCAGGACCTCCACCAGCCAACCAGTAGTAACATTAACATGATGCTTTATCTGGACATGGTTCTATAGGACCTCCACCAGCCAACCAGTAGTAACATTAACATGATGCTTTATCTGGACGTGGTTCTCCAGGACCTCCAACAGCCAACCAGTAGTAACATTAACATGATGCTTTATCTGGACATGGTTCTTCAGGACCTCCACCAGCCAACCAGTAGTAACATTAACATGATGCTTTATCTGGACGTGGTTCATCAGGACCTCCAACAGCCAACCAGTAGTAACATTAACATGATGCTTTATCTGGACGTGGTTCTACAGAACCTCCACCAGCCAACCAGTAGTAACATTAACATGATGCTTTATCTGGACGTGGTTCTACAGGACCTCCACCAGCCAACCAGTAGTAACATTAACATGATGCTTTATCTGGACCTCCACCAGCCAACCAGTAGTAACATTAACATGATGCTTTATCTGGACGTGGTTCATCAGGACCTCCACCAGCCAACCAGTAGTAACATTAACGTGATGCTGTATCTGGACATGGTTCTTCAGGACCTCCACCAGCCAACCAGTAGTAACATTAACATGATGCTGTATCTGGACATGGTTCTTCAGGACCTCCACCAGCCAACCAGTAGTAACATTAACATGATGCTTTATCTGGACGTGGTTCTACAGGACCTCCACCAGCCAACCAGTAGTAACATTAACATGATGCTTTATCAGTACCTCCACCAGCCAACCAGTAGTAACATTAACATGATGCTTTATCTGGACGTGGTTCTACAGGACCTCCAACAGCCAACCAGTAGTAACATTAACATGATGCTTTATCTGGACGTGGTTCGTCAGGACCTCCACCAGCCAACCAGTAGTAACATTAACATGATGCTTTATCTGGACGTGGTTCTACAGGACCTCCACCAGCCAACCAGTAGTAACATTAACATGATGCTTTATCTGGACGTGGTTCATCAGGACCTCCACCAGCCAACCAGTAGTAACATTAACATGATGCTTTATCTGGACGTGGTTCGTCAGGACCTCCAACAGCCAAAGCTAAGTAGCAACATTAACATGATGCTTTATCTGGACGTGGTTCTACAGAACCTCCACCAGCCAACCAGTAGTAACATTAACATGATGCTTTATCTGGACGTGGTTCTACAGGACCTCCACCAGCCAACCAGTAGTAACATTAACATGATGCTTTATCTGGACCTCCACCAGCCAACCAGTAGTAACATTAACATGATGCTTTATCTGGACGTGGTTCATCAGGACCTCCACCAGCCAACCAGTAGTAACATTAACATGATGCTGTATCTGGACATGGTTCTTCAGGACCTCCACCAGCCAACCAGTAGTAACATTAACATGATGCTTTATCTGGACGTGGTTCTACAGGACCTCCACCAGCCAACCAGTAGTAACATTAACATGATGCTTTATCTGGACGTGGTTCTACAGGACCTCCACCAGCCAACCAGTAGTAACATTAACATGATGCTTTATCTGGACGTGGTTCTACAGGACCTCCACCAGCCAACCAGTAGTAACATTAACATGATGCTTTATCTGGACGTGGTTCATCAGGACCTCCACCAGCCAACCAGTAGTAACATTAACATGATGCTTTATCTGGACGTGGTTCTACAGGACCTCCACCAGCCAACCAGTAGTAACATTAACATGATGCTTTATCTGGACGTGGTTCGTCAGGACCTCCAACAGCCAAAGCTAAGTAGCAACATTAACATGATGCCTTCTAATTGCAGTCGTTGTACTCATAATATACAGGAGAACGATTGCCTTACGGCAATTCAGACCCAATCGTTAGGCAAGGGTAATTTCAGTGTAGGAAAGGATGAAACAGTGTCTGTGCCACCAGTAAGTACAGATAGTAACGTTAGTAGAAATCCCCTGGCACAGTCCCCGCAGCCGGACAACTTTCTCACGGTTTCTGGAAGGAAATGCTGTAGGAATGTTCAACCGGTTCTCCCCATTAAGCAACGAGTCGGAGTCAGGGCCCGAGCCTTCTCTGGTCTCTACTCCTTCCCTAATGGGGTCTGAGACGCCGAAGCCTCCCACCATTAGCTCTGACTAATTGAAAACTCTAGTCATTGGCGACTCCATTACCCGTAGTATTAGACTTAAAACAAATCATCCAGCGATCATACACTGTTTACCAGGGGGCAGGGCTACCAACATTAAGGCTAATCTGAAAATGGTGCTGGCTAAAGCTAAAACTGGTGAGTGTAGAGAGTTTAGGGAGTATAGGGCGGCAGGGTAGCCAAGTGGTTAGAGCGTTGGACTAGTAACCCGAAGGTTGCAAGTTCAAACCTCCGAGCTGACAAGGTACAAATCTGTCGTTCTGCCCCTGAACAGGCAGTTAACCCACTGTTCCTAGGCAGTCATTGAAAATAATAATTTGTTCTTAACTGACTTGCCTAGTTAAATAAAGGTCAAATAAAAAACTGTTTTCTGCCCCTCCCAAAAGTTAGAATTTGTAGATAATTGTCCCTCTTTCTGGGACTCACCCACCAACAGGATCAAGCCTGGCCTGTTGAGGAGTGACGGACTCCATCCTAGCTGGAGGGGTGCTCTGATCTTATCTACGAACATAGAGCCCTGTCTAACTCCTCTAGCTCCACAATGAAATAGGGTGCAGGCCAGGCAGCAGGCTGTTAGCCAGTCTGCCAGCTTAGTGGAGTCTGCCACTAGCAGTCAGTGTAGTCAGCTCAGCTATCCCCACTGAGACCGTGTCGAGGTTGGGCAAAATCAAATGTTATTGGTCACATACAGATAGCTAGCAGACGTTTACAGACAGTTAGCAGATGTTAATGCGAGTGTAGCGAAATGATTGTGCTTCTAGTCCCGACAGGTTGTCCCTAGAATTTCTAAGCAAACAGCTGGAGGCAGGGCTTTCTCTTATAGAGCTCCATTTCTATGGAATGGTCTGCCCACCCATGTCAGAGACGCAAACTCGGTCTCAACCTTTAAGTCTTTACTGAAGACTCATCTCTTCAGTGGGTCATATGATTGAGTGTAGTCTGGCCCAGGAGTGGGAAGGTGAACGGAAAGGCTCTGGAGCAACGAACCGCACCTTGCTGTCTCTGCCTGGCCGGTTCCCCTCTTTCCACTGGGATTCTCTGCCTCTAACCCTATTACAGGGGCTGAGTCACTGGCTTACTGGTGCTCTTTCATTTCGTCCCTAGGAGGGGTGCGTCACTTGAGTGGGTTGAGTCACTGACGTGAACTTCCTGTCTGGGTTGGCGCCCCCCCTTGGGTTGTGCCGTGGAGGAGATCTTTGTGGGCTATACTCGGCCTTGTCTCAGGATGGTAAGTTGGTGGTTGAAGCTATCCCTCTCGTGGTGTGGGGGCTGTGCTTTGGCAAAGTGGGTGGGGTTATATCCTTCCTGTTTGGCCCTGTCCGTGGGTGTCTTCGGATGGGGCCACAGTGTCTCCTGACCCCTCCCGTCTCAGCCTCCAGTATTTATGCTGCAATAGTTTGTGTCGGGGGGCTAGGGTCAGTTTGTTATATCTGGAGTACTTCTCCTGTCTTATCCCGTGTCCTGTGTGAATTTAAGTATGCTCGCTCTAATTATCTTTCTTTCTCTCTCTCTCTCTCTCTCTCTCTCTCGGAGGACCTGAGCCCAAGGACCATGCCTCAGGACTACCCGGCATGGTGACTCCTTGTTGTCCCCAGTCCACCTGGCCGTGCTGCTGCTCCAACTTCAACTGTTCTGGATGCGACTATGGAACCCTGACCAATTCACCGGATGTGCTACCTGTCCCAGACCTACTGTTTTCAACTCTCTAGAGACAGCAGGAGCGGTAGAGATACTCTCAATGATCGGCTATGAAAAGCCAACTGACATTTACTCCTGAGGTGCTGACTTGCTGCACCCTCGACAACTACTGTGATTTTTATTATTTGACCCTGCTGGTCATTTATGAACATTTGAACATCTTGGCCATGTTCTGTTATAATCTCCACCCAGCACAGCCAGAAGAGGACTGGCCACCCCACACAGCCTGGTTCTTCTCTAGGTTTCTTCCTAAAATCCTGCCTTTCTAGGGAGTTTTTCCAAGCCACCGTGCTTCTACACCTGCATTGCTTGCTGTTTGGGGTTTTAGGCTGGGTTTCTGTACAGCACTTTGAGATATCAGCTGATGTAAGAAGGGCTTTATAAATACATTTGATTGATTGATAGACTTACAGAGTCGTCCTCCTCCTCCAGCTCTCTCTGCTGCTCCTGTTGTCTCTTAGCCTTCATCTCCATGGACTCAGTGATCAGGTCTCTCAGGATGGTGACTGGCTTGGCTGCCGTGATGAACGGATGCTACACGAGACAGCGAGGAAGGCAGTAAGTTGACCAAGCTCTGACTAACAGTGTGTCTAATATGTTCATAGACGAAGGGGGCAGCACAGACAGACAAATGTCCAGGTGTTACTCTGATGAGCTGAAGATGACAGAGTATGTTTTGTATGAGCACGCAGAAGTCTGTGTGTCTCACCTGCAGTAGCTGTGTGTGTCTCACCTGCAGTAGCTGTGTGTGTGTGTCTCACCTGCAGTAGCTGTGTGTGTGTGTGTCTCACCTGCAGTAGCTGTGTGTGTGTGTGTGTCTCACCTGCAGTAGTTGCGTGGCTGTAGCTCTCTGTTCTGGGTTCTTCACCAGACATTTCTTTACAAAGTGTGTGAAGTCGTCTGTCCACAGCTCAGGCTTCCTGAACGTAGGTGGAGGGTTGGTTGGGATCATGAAAATAGCCTGACAGTAATACAGAGGAAGAAGAGACAGAAAACACCTAGTTAAGCAGGTAGTATAGAAGCCTCAATGTAAACCCTAATGAATGTCTATAGACCGCTTGGTACGGAACCTCTCTGTAACCCTAACGAATGTCTATAGACCGCTTGGTACGGAACCTCTCTGTAACCCTAATGAATGTCTATAGACCGCTTGGTACTGAACCTCTCTGTAACCCTAATGAATGTCTATAGACCGCTTGGTACTGAACCTCTCTGTAACCCTAACGAATGTCTATAGACCGCTTGGTACTGAACCTCTCTGTAACCCTAATGAATGTCTATAGACCGCTTGGTACTGAACCTCTCTGTAACCCTAATGAATGTCTATAGACCGCTTGGTACTGAACCTCTCTGTAACCCTAATGAATGTCTATAGACCGCTTGGTACGGAACCTCTCTGTAACCCTAATGAATGTCTATAGACCGCTTGGTACTGAACCTCTCTGTAACCCTAATGAATGTCTATAGACCGCTTGGTACGGAACCTCTCTGTAACCCTAATGAATGTCTATAGACCGCTTGGTACTGAACCTCTCTGTAACCCTAATGAATGTCTATAGACCGCTTGGTACTGAACCTCTCTGTAACCCTAACGAATGTCTATAGACCGCTTGGTACGGAACCTCTCTGTAACCCTAATGAATGTCTATAGACCGCTTGGTACGGAACCTCTCTGTAACCCTAATGAATGTCTATAGACCGCTTGGTACTGAACCTCTCTGTATCCCTAACGAATGTCTATAGACCGCTTGATACTGAACCTCTCTGTAACCCTAATGAATGTCTATAGACCGCTTGTTACGGATCTTCTCTGTAACCCTAATGAATGTCTATAGACCGCTTGGTACGGAACCTCTCTGTAACCCTAATGAATGTCTATAGACCGCTTGGTACTGAACCTCTCTGTAACCCTAATGAATGTCTATAGACCGCTTGGTACGGAACCTCTCTGTAACCCTAATGAATGTCTATAGACCGCTTGGTACGGCAACCGCAAGGCCCCCGACCGTACGGTGCTACAGAGGGAAGTGCATACAGCCCAGTACATCACTGGGGACGAGCTCGCAGCCATCCAGGACCTCTATACCAGGCGGTGTCAGAGGAAAGCCTAAAGAATTGTTAAAGACTCCAGTCACCCAAATCATAGACTGTTCTCTCTGCTACCGCACGGCAAGCGGTACCGATGCACCAAGTCTGGAACAAACAGGACCCTGAACAGCTTCTAACCCCAAGCCTTAAGACTGCAAAACAAGACTGATAAATAGCTAATCAAATAGCTTATACTCGGTACTCCCTGTATACTTCCTGTATAGAACCATGTTAATGCCTGTTACTTCCTGTATGTAACCATGTTATTACCTGGTACTCCCTGTATATAGCCATGTTATTACATGGTACTCCCTGTATATAACCATGTTATTACCTCCCTGTATATATCCATGTAATTACCTGGTACTCCCTGTATATAACCATGTAATTACCTGGTACTCCCTGTATATAACCATGTAATTACCTGGTACTCCCTGTATATAGCCATGTTATTACCTGGTACTCCCTGTATATAGCCATGTTATTACCTCCCTGTATATAGCCATGTTATTACATGGTACTCCCTGTATATAGCCATGTTATTACCTGGTACTTCCTGTATGTAACCATGTTATTACCTGGTACTTCCTGTATATAGCCATGTTATTACCTGGTACTCCCTGTATATAGCCATGTTATTACCTGGTACTCCCTGTATATAGCCATGTTATTACCTGGTACTCCCTGTATATAGCCATGTTATTACCTCCCTGTATATAGCCGTGTTATTACCTGGTACTTCCTGTATGTAACCATGTTATTACCTGGTACTCCCTGTATATAACCATGTTATTACCTGGTACTTCCTGTATAGAACCATGTTAATGCCTGTTACTTCCTGTATGTAACCATGTTATTACCTGGTACTTCCTGTATATAGCCATGTTATTACCTGGTGCTCCCTGTACATAACCATGTTATTACCTGGTACTTCCTGTATAGAACCATGTTAATGCCTGTTACTTCCTGTATGTAACCATGTTATTACCTGGTTCTCCCTGTATATAGCCATGTTATTACCTGGTACTTCCTGTATAGAACCATGTTAATGCCTGTTACTTCCTGTATGTAACCATGTTATTACCTGGTACTTCCTGTATAGAACCATGTTAATGCCTGTTACTTCCTGTATGTAACCATGTTATTACCTGGCACTTCCTGTATAGAACCATGTTAATGCCTGTTACTTCCTGTATGTAACCATGTTATTACCTGGTACTTCCTGTATAGAACCATGTTAATGCCTGTTACTTCCTGTATGTAACCATGTTATTACCTGGTTCTCCCTGTATATAGCCATGTTATTACCTGGTACTTCCTGTATAGAACCATGTTAATGCCTGTTACTTCCTGTATGTAACCATGTTATTACCTGGTTCTCCCTGTATATAGCCATGTTATTTTACCTGTTATTGCAATTCACTGTGTATTTATTCCTTGTGTCCCTATATTTATCTTTAACTCTGCATTGTGTGAAAAGGACCCGGAAGCATTTCACTGCTGGTCTACACCTGTTGTTTATCAAGCATGTGACAAATCAACATTTTGGGAGGGGATTTGATCAACATCTGGATCTCTCAGATTCAAAGTTCTCTGAAGTATTCCATATTACTTATTGGTCAGCTATAGCCGCCAACGAGTCATTAGCTAGGACGTGGATTCAGGAAAGCCACCCCCCAGAGGGGTTGGGTTAAATGCAGAATACACATTTTGGTTGAATGCATTCAGTTGTGCAACTGACTAGGTATCCCCCTTTCCCAATTAAGAGCATCAACATGTAGCCAAATTGCACTACATCTCCAACCACACAGGTTTGCCCTCAGCCATCTCAATAAAGGTGATGGCCAGGGTTAGAGGTCAGACTCACCCTCATGGGATGTATATCAGCGTAGGGAGGTTTGCCCTCAGCCATCTCTATAGAGGTGATGGCCAGGGTTAGAGGTTAGACTCACCCTCATGGGATGTATATCAGCGTAGGGAGGTTTGCCCTCAGCCACCTCTATAGAGGTGATGCCCAGGGTTAGAGGTCAGACTCACCCTCATGGGATGTATATCAGCGTAGGGAGGTTTGCCCTCAGCCATCTCTATAGAAGTGATGCCCAGGGACCAGATGTCTGCCACACAGTTATATCCTATCTCCTGGATGACCTCTGGAGCCATCCAGAACGGAGTCCCGATCACCGTGTTCCGCTTTGCCATCGTGTCCTAGACAGGGACAGAATAATATGAGCATTAGTCTCATCTATATATAGACTTCTGTGATTCACTGCTACATTCACTACAATAAAGTCAAGATAATCTATATATAAACTTCTGTGATTCACTGCTACATTCACTACAATCAAGTCAAGATAATCTATATATAGACTTCTGTGATTCACTGCTACAATCACTACAATAAAATCAAGGATAATAAGAGAGCCTGATAAAACTGACACCAGATTACATTAGACACAGTCAGAATTGACTTCAGCGAGACGGAGAGTTGAAGACAGACAGACAGGCAGACACAGACAGGCAGACACAGACAGGCAGACACAGACGACAGGCAGACAGACGACAGGCAGACAGACGACAGGCAGGCAGACAGACGACAGGCAGACACAGACGACAGGCAGACACAGACGACAGGCAGACAGACGACAGGCAGACAGACGACAGACAGACACAGACAGACCGTGAGTTGTCCCGCTACTCCAAAGTCAGCCAGTTTGGCATGGCCCTCTGTGTTGAGAAGAATGTTGCCTGCTTTGATGTCTCTGTGGATCTTCCTCATGAAATGCAGATACTCCAGACCTTTCAATGTGGACTTGAGGATGGTGGCTATCTCATCCTCTGTGAGCTTTACAAGAGGAGATGGTATAAATGATTCATTCTGATAATTCAGTAGTCTATGAATACACATTAAAATCACGACCAATGAGTGTTAAAAGGTTCCCGAAGCACCAAAGGTCTAGTTCATTGTCACACGTCGTCAATCTACTGACCGTCTTATTGCGTAGTCTGATGATGTCTGAAACAGAGCCGGCTCCACAGTACTCCATCACTATCCACAGGTCTGTGTTCTTAAAGTAGCTGCCATAGTACTTCACCACATAGGGACTGGACAGGAGGAGAGACAGAACAAACATTTTGCTGACCAAACAGAGTGTGGTGCTAGTGTAGTATATAGATAGACATGTGAATATGGAGGAGGAGACCGTTCTCCTCTCACTAGCCTCTGGAGCCATGCTAGCTCTGCCTGATGAAAGGCTGGGCCAGAGAGTTTCCTCTCTTACATACAGCATACCTGTCACACTGCTGCATGATGGATATCTCCTTGATGATCTCCTGGAGGTCTGACTCAACAGGCACCTGTTTGATAGCCACCACCTGGCCTGACTCCTTATGGATGGCTTTAAACACACTGCCATAGGACCTGGAAGAGATGAATCAAGACAGTGGAAATGATGCAGAGTGTACCAAAGACCTGGATCCTGTATAACATATTAGTGGTTCCATCAGCCATTTCATAAATCTAGTCATTATCATAATGTCAATGTACACAAACATCTCTTTTCATTAGAAATGTTATTCGGGTTATAATGATGTAAAAAAAAAAAAAGTATGATGAATTATTATTCTCACCCTTCACCAAGTTTTTCCAGAACATCAAAGACCTCCTCTGGTTGTTTTGTTAGACTGTCTTCACTCAGTTTCTTCAGCTTGCTGTGGAGGAAGAGAATCAACCACAGATATAAATAGAACGGGAATCCCCATTCAAGTCAATGATGGAATAATGGTTGGGCTGCCAGCCATTTTGAGTGTACCCATGGCAGGAAGTAAAAGCAGGAAGTGTACTCTTCAATCTGTGCTGTGATTTGTTGAGTCAACTCAACTTACATTAGACAAAAAAATACATTCCATCACATGAGCTACATCAGCTGACATTTGAATGAACATTCGACATTACCATGGAAATTCAGCATCAGTTGATAGGCCAATTCAAATGACCATGGGAATTCAGCATCAGTTGACAGGCCAATTCAAATGACCATGGAAATGGCATCACAATAACAGGCAGTCATTGCGAGTGTATCCTTGAGTTTACCAGTGAACTTCCCAGGGTTCAAGCAAAGATGTTGATATCTAACCCAAGACAGACCACAGCTTGTTGTTACCAATCGGAGCAAATTAATCACAGTAGGCAGAACAAGAGAGGGGGTATTAACTTATTTTCAATATAAACACCTACTCTGTGAAGTGTGCGTGTGCAATAACTAAATTCACTCTTGCACTACTAAACAACACACTTTTTTGAAAGTTTGGCAAAGGTTAAAGACTACATTTTTTTGTTTTTTTAAAACTTAGTCCACTCTGTTTTTCGAAACAGAAAACTATATTGGTCAACTCTTTCATCAATGAGAAAATTAGTAGTATGTTGTCCAAAATCCATCTCCCACCACGGCCGGACATTGGGCTTCCACTCAACACCATTATTATTATTTGCTAGTGAGTGGAAACGTCAACCGGATGCTTCACACTTATACATCCGGTAAAAATATCTGTCATTGTTCTCTCTGTGGCTCGAGGTTCCAAGTCTGTTCTATTCATTCTATTTCTATGGCATCAACAACACGACAAGAATTGTGGAACTGGGTCCACAGGGAGTTTTATATAACTTATGCTGAAGTAACTAGCGATCTTTTTAAGCAAAAAAAGTTAACATTACAAGAACACAGAAATCAGCTAATATTAAACAGATGCTGTCAAGCTAAACAACTAGCAAACGGTAGCTTTAGTTAAATGAAGGTAATTTAAAACATCTACTGTTAGCGAGCTAGATAACTAACGTTACAATTCAAAGTGGTGAAGCTAACGTTATCTTATAAGAAATTACAAATATTGTTAACAAACTTGCTAACTTGGCTAGCCGGTTACCTACAGCCACAGATTGAAAAATATTTGATATAACGTTAGCTGTCGAGGCTAATTTAGCGAGCTAACTAACATACATAACTTGTACTTTTCCAAGCGAATCAAACGTACACATACCTTTTGGGCGCTGTCGGCTCCATGGTGTACAACTAAAGACAATCTCCTTAGAATTTACAAACACTGAAATATAACCAAAATAATATTTTCATTATTTGCTGTCGTTGTTTCAGGCAGCTGTGCGGTGTGTCATGGCGCTCACCTTCTTCTTCTTCGAAGAGAATTAACCGCGGTTGGCATCCAGTAAATGTTGCATTACCGCCCCCTAGAACTCTGGAGTATAACACCCTTATACTTAAAAAAATAATTATAATCAAAAACCAACAAAAAAGAACAACAAAATACCCTACAATTTAATACCACTCACAAAAGAATAATAAATACTCTACTCCACAATTTAAATCTATTTAGTCCTACTTCAGGCCAACAGTCTGAAAGGATGGGACGCCATCACTAAACACACCCTGTAGCTCTGCAAATCAACCATTCCAGTGTTTTACTTGCTATATTCTATTTACTTCGCCACCATGGCATTTTTTGCCTTTACCTCACTTATCTCACCTCACTTTCTCACATTGTATATAGACTTATTTTTCTACTGTATGATTGACTGTATGTTTGTTTTACTCCATGTGTAACTCTGTGTTGTTGTTTGTGTCAAACTGCTTTGCTTTATCTTGGCCAGGTCGCAATTGTAAATGCCTACCTGGTTAAATAAAGGTGAAATAATTAAAAAATAAAAATAATTAATAAACCCCCACTGCCTTCCATTCTACTAGCTAACATGCAATCATTGGAAAATAAAATCGACGACCTTCGAGGAAGATTAAACTATCAATGGGACATTAAAAACCTTACTATCTTATCCTATCTTGTGGCTGAACAACGACATTATCAACATACAGTTGGCTGGTTATATGCTGTATCGGCAGGACAGAACAGCAGCGTCTGGTAAGACAAGGGGGGCCGACTATATATTGTAAACAGCTGGTGCACGATATCTAAGGAAGTACAAGGCTTTGCTCGCCTCAGGTAGAGTATCTCATGATAAGTTGTAGACCACACTATCTACCTAGAGAGTTTGCATCTGTATTTTTCGTAGCTGTCTACATACCACCACAGACCGATGCTGGCACTAAGACCTCACTCAATGAGCTGTATTCCACCATAAGCAAACAGGAAAAAGCTCACCCAGAGGCGGCGCTCCTAGTGGCCGGGGACTTTAATGCAGGGAAACAAATCAGTTTTACCAAATTACTCAGCATGTTAAATGTGCAACCAGAGGGAAAAAAAACTCTAGACCACCTTTACTCCCACTCAGAGACACATACTATACAAAGCTCTCCCTCGCCCTCCATTTGGCAAATCTGACCATAATTCTATCCTCCTCATTCCTGTTTACAAGCAAATATTAAAGCAGGAAGAAACAGTGACTCGGTCAATAAAAAAGTGGTCAGATGAAGCAGATGCTACACTACAGCACTGTTTTGTTATCACAGACTGGAATATGTTCTGGGATTCTTCCAATGACATTGAGGAGAACACCACATCAGTCATTTGCTTCATCAATAAGCGCATCGATGACGTCGTCCCCAGTGACCGTACGTACATACCCCAACCAGAAGCCATAGATTACAGGCAACATCCTCACTGAGCTAAAGGCTAAAGCTGCCACTTTCAAGGAGCAAGACTCTCACCCGGAAGCTTATACAAAATCCCACTATGCCCTCTGACAAACCATCAAACAGGAAAAGAAAAGATTTGGCATGGGTCCTCAGTTCCTCAAAAGTTTCGACAGCTGCACCATAGAGAGCATCGTGACCGGTTGCGTTACTGCCTGGTATGGCAACTGCTCGGACTCCGACCGCAAGGCATTACAGAGGGTAGTGCGTACGGCCCAGTACATCACCAGGGCCAAGCTTCCTGCCATCCAGGACCTCTATACCAAGTGGTGTCAGAGGAAGGCCCTAAAAATGGTCAAAGACTCCAGCCACCCTAGTCATGGACTGTTCTCTCTGCAACCACACGGCAAGCGGTACCGGAGCGCCAAGTCTACATCCGAGAGGCTTCTAAACAGCTTCTACCCCCAAGCCATAAGACTCCTGAACATCTAATGCAATGGCTACCCAGACTATTTGCATTTCCAACCCCCTCTTTTATGCCACTGCTACTCTCTGTTATTATCTATGCATATTCACTTTAATAACTCAACCTACATGTACATATTACCTCAATTACCTTGACTAACCGTTGCCCCTGCACATTGACTCCGTTGTCCAATAATTCAAACAAAGCAGCAATAGCCAAGCATGATGGAAGGTTAGTGCTATCTGGAATCCTTGGGACATCCCTACCCTAAACAAATACTCTGTATGGTCAATCCGTCATCTGCAGTGGCCATACAGCATTTTCTGTGATACGGCCTCTGCAGAAGTCAGGGCATTCATACTTCTTGAGCTTTGCGGAGCTGTAGTCAAGGAAGTGAGTTTGTGTCTATTCAGGACCTCCCACCCCCACCTACCGTCAACCAATTATGTCAATGAGGAGCTATACGGAGCCCTCTTCATTGTTACAAATTTGGGAGGCGCACGGCGTTGCTTTACAAAGCTCAATTTGGCCTCTGCAAGTCTACAGAGGCTCTGCAATTGCATCACTGTCACGCCCTGACCTTAGAGATACTATTTTCTCTATGTTTGTTAGGTCAGGGTGTGACTTGGGTGGGAAGTCTATGCTTTCTATTTCGTTGTTTTGACAGGGTATGATTCTCAATCAGGGACAGCTGTTAATCGTTGTCTCTGATTGGGAATCATACTTAGGCAGTCCTTTTTCCCCTCTTTCATTTGTGGGATCTTATTTTTGCATTGGTTGTTATTTTCTCTGCAGAACGTCACGTTCGTATTTGTTTTGTTGTCGTGTTCATTAATAAATAAATAGAGTGAACACGTACCACGCTGCGCTTTGGTCCACTTCTTCCCCTGACGATTGTGACAGTCACACCCTGTGTCATTAAATTATATATATTTCTAAACGCAATGGGGCTGGCCTACACTCCAATGGGTGCCAATACATTTTTTTTTTTTTTTAACTAAGCAAGTCAAATAAGAATGTGTTCTTAACTTCAATGGCGGCCTTGGAACAGTGGTTTAACGGCCTCATTCAGGGGCAGAATGCCAGATGTTACTTTGTCAGCGCTGGGGATTCGATAACACCAACCTTTAGGTTACTGTCCCAATTCTCTAACCACTAGGCTACCTGCCGCCCCGTTATAATACACCAAAACGTTGGTTAAACCCTAACCTAAGAAGAATAATCACGTCCTTGATCAAGCAAAAGGGTTCGATCTTTTGGTGTCTAGGGCTCTATTTGACCTTCTCAGAGGAACAGGAATAATTAAATAATTGAATGTCGGTAGGCCGTGACTGGCCCAACACTTCAGTCCAGTAGGTGGCGATGTTAAAGGTCGGTCCGCCAACCCAAACCCAGAGAAGAAGAATCACGTTGTTTCGACGCACGCTGGCATGAGAGAAACAAATACACATCTTTAGTATTTTTTTTTTAACCGGTGGGTTATCTATTTCGTACTGAATTGGGTTATAACATGCTATATTTCCCAGTTATTTTTTTATGGTATTTTAAAGTGGTTATCTGTGGGTAGTCGTTCTGTTTGCTGCTCTTAGCTAACTTTAGCTAGGTAGTTTACGCTAGCCAGGAAACCATTCACATGTAGTTAGCAGCTAGCTAAGGCTAAGTCACAGATGACAGGAGTTAGATATCGTAATATTTGGCTAAATTGCTGAGATAATTATGCTTTTGGGTCACTTAGCAAACCAGTTATGTTAGATAGTCATATCATTTATAGGCCATGCAGTTTCGGGTGTTGCACATAAATTGGTTATACTGTCTCAAACAGTACTGAAAATGTTATCTGATTTTCTCCAGATTCAAGCATGGACACTCAAAAAGACGTGCAACCCCCCAAGCAACAGCCTATGATCTACATATGTGGGGGTAATGTCTTCTGTTCGGAAGCTGTAATATTGTACATGGCACAGTGTGTTTGAGGTGCTATTTTACCATTGTTTCTAAAATCCATGCTTTGTCTTTGTACTGTAACTAAAACTGTTAGTGACTTTTCATAAAAAAATAAATATAACATGCCCTTCAGTACCCTTGTTTTGTTCACCCATATCTACATATGTAGAGACATGATTGATGTACTACTGCAGCGCCTGCCTTACATGCTGACTAGACTGGGCACGTGTGTGCTTCCTTAGCGCCATCACAAACATGTTGATTTTGTCCATCCAAACCAGATGCGACCAGGACGTGCAGGTTGAAATATCAAAACAATCTCTTAACCAACTATTTTAATTTGGGGACAGGTCGATACACAAATATTCATGGCCATTTAGCTAGCTTGCTGTTGCTAGGTCATTTGTCCTGGGAAATTAACATTGGGTTGTTATTTTACCTGAAATGCACAAGGTCCTCTACTCTGACAATTAATTTACAGAAAAAAGGGTAATCGGAGTTTGTTTCTAGCATTCTGTCCTCCGGGCTTCTAATGATTTTTTCCTTTGGACTGTATATGGCGGTTGGCACCCAACTTTAAGGTGCATTACTACCAACTGGACTGTAGTGTGGACCTCATTTCAGCTTCAAATCACTCACGTAGGTATATGCTCCTAAAAACCAATGAGGAGATGTGAGAGGCGGGACTTGCAGAACATCAAGCCTAAAAAAAATAAAGAAAACAGTTCTATTTTATCGCCTGGCTACGCAAACGCTCGTCGATGCGTGCAAGCAGTTTGGATGAAGTGATTGAATAACATGTATGTGTACATTTATTTTGCAACGCTCGCGCACGTAACGCAAGCGGTGTGGTCAACATGTTACAGAATGTTTGATGTACTGCAGCAGCTCCTGCCTTACAGAATGATTACCAGTATGTCTGATGTAGTAGCTGCTGAAATGTTTTTCTCCTAACAGAATGCCACACTGAAAATGAAATTAAGGCCCGTGATCCAATCAGATGCAGAGAGTGTGGATACAGAATCATGTACAAGAAGAGAACAAAGAGATGTATCCTTTGAAATATGTTAAGGTTTTAAATAGGTGCTGAAACCTCTAAGAATGAATCCATGGTTTTATGGTCAAAAGGTGGAGGGTTTGGCAATGAGCACGGTCGGCGCGGCTGAATTTGAGAGAATTTGAAGCCCCTTATCTTTTGTTTCGTTGCATTTTTTAAAGCCAATTTCTTGCCATTCAAATTTCAATGGAGCCGATATACATTTTTGCCGTTGTAAAGTTAAATTCCTGCTATTCTACACATTTTGCCAAGAAGCTGAGAGAAAATATTGCAGTTTAAGAGAATTTCCTGCAATTCTATGCAGTTTGCCAAGGCTGTGCTTTTGCCCAAACTTATCAAAATCAATACTTTAACAATTCTCCTGACTGTCTAGATTTGATTGATTGTTAGTTCTCAAAGATTATATTACAAAAAATATATAGGTCCCCCACCCTCATACAATCCTGCAGGTGGAGGTTCTGGGCTGGCGTGGTTACACATGGTCTGCTTTTGTGAGGCCGGTTGGACGTACTGCCGAATTCTCTAAAACGATGTTGGAGTAGAGAATCGAACATTACATTCTCTGGCGAAAGCTCTGGTTGACATTCCTGCAGTTAGCATGCCAATTGCATAGTCAAACTTAGACATCTGTGGCAGTGTGGTGTGACAAAACGGTGCATTTTAAAGTGGTCTTTCATTGTCGCCAGCACAAGGTGCACCTGTGTAATGATCATACTGTTTAATCAGCTTTTTAATAATATGCCACACCTGTCAGGAGGATGGATTATCTTGGCAAAGGAGAAATGCTCACAACCAGAGATGTAAACACATTTTTGCACAAAATTAGAAAGAAATTAGCTTTTTGTGCATTAAAAAATGTCTGGGTTTTTCTTCAGTTTATGATACATGGGACCAACACTTCATGTTTTATATTTTTGTTCAGTGTGTATAAATACTTTTCTTACAGTTTGGACTTAAGCGGCCGAAGAAACGCTTAGGCTGCCCGGCCCGCCCAATGGTTTCTTTGGCAGACAAATCCCTGGAATCATTAGTGTACATTATAGAAAAATGCCCTGAAATTGTCTAGCGTCCTGTCTAGGGGCTCAAGCTGCCTCACGCAACATAAACAGGATGTAGGCTCCTGCTCCTATGAGCCGTTCTGATTTGCACACGAGCCAAAACTACATTCCTTGACACTGACTCCAGTGGTTGTGTTTGACGCTCGGTGAAGTTGACGACGACAACATTGACTAGGCAAATTTCTATTCTGTTCGTTTTTCACAGTGTAAATAAATTTGATTTACAAGTCACTAACTCTTTATTCTTTCTAAGAAATTCCACCTTTGACATGCTTGGGAAGCTGTGGGATGAAAGGGCCAAGCCTACGGGCTCGTAGCTTCAACCCCGCAGCACACACACACACCAACTGATTAATGGACTGCTGAATACATATTTTTCTCTTGCTTTGTTTGCTCTTTTCAGTATTATGTCTACCTCTAAGCGACCCAGGAAAGGGCTGAAAACAGACCTAACTAAGAACATTGTATTTGGTACAAATCATTCCTTAAGTTCGAGATCTCAGCTGAATCTGGAAATGAATGGTGTTGCTGTTGAACAAGTTGAGGAGACCAAATTACTTGGTGCTACCTTAGATTCTAAACTGTCATGGTCAAAACACACAGATTCAATGCTTGGACAAATGGGGAGAAGTCTGTCTGTAGTAGAGAGCCTCTGCTTTTTTGACACCACACTCCAAGAAGCAAGTCCTCTAGTTTTATCTTGTGTTGGGCTGGGCGATATGGCCTTTATTTTTTTCAAACGATATCGAAACTCAGCAAAAAAAGAAATGTCCTCTCAACTGCGTTGATTTTCAGCAAACTTAACATAAGATTCAACAACTGAACAAGTTTCACAGACATGTGACTAACCGAAATGGAATAATTTGTCCCTGAACAAAGGGGGGGGGGTCAAAATCAAAAGTAACAGTCGGTACCTGGTGTGGCCACCAGCTGCATTAAGTACTGCAGTGCATCTCCTCCTCATAGACTGCACCAGATTTGCCAGTTCTTGCTTTGAGATGTTACCCCACTCTTCCACCAAGGCACCTGCAAGGTCCCGGACATTTCTGTGGGGAATGACCCTCACCCTCCGATCCAACATGTCCCAGACGTGCTCATTGGGATCTGTGCTCTTCACTTGCCATTTCAGAATACTGATATTCCTGTCTATACTGCAGGAAATCACGCACAGAACGAGCAGTACGGCTGGTGGCATTGTTATGCAGGAGGGTCATGTCAGGATGAGCCTGCAGGAAGGGTACCACATGAGGGAGGAGGATGTCTTCCCTGTAACGCACTGCGTTGAGATTGCCTGCAATGACAACAAGCTCAGGCCGATGATGCTGTGACACACCGCCCCAGACCATGACGGACCCTCCACCTCCAAATAGATCCCGCTCCAGAGTACAGGCCACGGTGTAACGCTCATTCCTTCGACTACAAACACGAATCTGACCATCACCCCTGGTGAGACAAAACCGTGACTCGTCCGTGAAGAGCACTTTTTGCCAGTCCTGTCTGGTCCAGCAAAGGTGGGTTTGTGCCCATAGGCGACGTTGTTGCCGGTAACGTCTGGTGGAGACCTGCCTTTTCAACAGGCCTACAAGCCCTCAGTCCAGCCTCTCTGGCCTATTGCGGTCAGTCTGAGCACTGATGGAGGGATTGTGCATTCCTGGTGTAACTCAGGCAGTTGTTGCCATCCTGTACCTGTCCCGCAGGTGTGATGTTCGAATGTACCGATCCTGTACAGGTGTTGTTACGCGAGGACTGTCCGTCCTGTCTCCCTGTAGCGCTGTCTTAGGCGTCTCACAGTACGGACATTGCAATTTATTGCCCTGGCCACATCTGCAGTCCTGATGCCTCCTTGCGGCATGTCTAAGACACGTTCACGCAGATGAGCAGGGACCCTGGGCATCTTTCTTTTGGTGTTTTTCAGATTCAACAGAAAGGCCTCTTTAGTGTCCCAAGTTTTCATACCTGTGATCTTAATTGCCTACCGTCTGTTAGTGTCTTAATGACAGTTCCACAGGTGCATGTTCATTAATTGTTTATGGTTCACTGAACAAGCATGGGAAACAGTGTTTAAACCCTTCACAATGAAGATCTGTGAAGTTATTTGGATTGTTCCGAATTATTTGAAAGACAGGGTCCTGAAAAAGGGAGATTTATTTTTATTACACACTGAAATTCAGGCTGATGCACTCCCCAGAAAATTGCATGGCTTTAGAAGCTTCTGATTGACATCATTTGAGCCAATTGGAGGTGTATTTCAAGGCCTACCTTCAAACTCAGTGCCTCTTTGCTTGACATCATGGGAAAATCTAAAGAAATCAGCCAAGAGCTCAGAAAAAAAATGGTAGACCTCCACAAGTCTGGTTCATCCTTGGGAGCAATTTCAAAATGCCTGAAGATACCACGTTCATGTGTACGAACAATAGTATGCAAGTATAAACACCATGAGACCACGCAGCCGTCATACCGCTCAGGATGGAGACGCGTTCTGTCTTCTAGAGATTAATGTACTTTGGTGCGACAAGTGCAATTATATCCTAGGACAGCAGCAAAGGACCTTGAAGATGCTGGGGGAAACAGGTACAAAAGTATATATCCACAGTAAAACGAGTCCTATATTGACATAACCTTAAAGGCCGCTCAGCAAGGAAGAAGCCACTGCTCCAAAACTGCAATAATAAAGCCATACTAAGGTTTGCAACTGCACATGGGGACAAAGATCGTACTTTTTGGAGAAATGTCCTCTGGCCTGATGAAACATTTTCTTATTGTAATTGAAGGAACCTGCTAGTAAGCATCTCGTTGGACAATGTATTTTCCCGATACGCATGGTATACTGTACAACTAATACAACTTCGAATCCCACCGTACCTTCTCCGCTGTGCAATCCGGTTTCCGAGCCGGTCACACCTCAGCCACGCTCAAGGTACTAAACGATATCATAACCGCCATCGATAAAAGACAGTACTGTGCAGCAGTCTTCATTGACCGGGCCAAGGCTTTCGACTCTGTTAGTCACCGTATTCTTATCGGCAGACTCAGCCTCGGTTTTTCTAATGACTGCCTTGCCTGGTTCACCAACTACTTTGCAGACAGAGTTCAGTGTGTCAAATCGGAGGGCATGCTGTCCGGTCCTCTGGCAGTCTCTATGGGGGTACCACAGGGTTCAATTCTCGGGCCAACTCTTTTCTCTGTATATATATCAATGATGTTGCTCTTGCTGCGGGCGATTCCCTGATCCACCTCTACGCAGACGACACCATTCTGTATACTTCTGGCCTTTCCTTGGACACTGTGCTATCTAACCTCCAAACTAGCTTCAATGCCATACAACACTCCTTCCGTGGCCTCAACTGCTCTTAAACGCTAGTAAAACCAAATGCATGCTTTTCAACCGCACGCCCGACTAGCATCACCACCCTGGATGGTTCCGACCTAGAATATGTGGACATCTATAAGTACCTAGGTGTCTGGCTAGACTGCAAACTCTACTTCCAGACTCATATCAAACATCTCCAATCCAAAATCAAATCTAGAGTCGGCTTTCTATCTCACAACAAAGCCTCCTTCACTCACGCCGCCAAACTTACCTTAGTAAAACTGACTATCCTACCGATCCACGACTTCGGCGATGTCATCTACAAAATAGCTTCCAATACTCTACTCAGCAAACTGGATGCAGTTTATCACAGTGCCATCCGTTTTGTTACTAAAGCACCTTATACCACCCACCACTGCGACCTGTATGCTCTAGTCGGCTGGCCCTCGCTACATGTTCGCCGCCAGACCCACTGGCTCCAGGTCATCTACAAGTCTATGCTAGGTAAAGCTCCGCCTTATCTCAGTTCACTGGTCACGATGGCAACACCCACCCGTAGCACACGTTCCAGCAGGTGTATCTCACTGATCATCCCTAAAGCCAAAACCTCATTTGGCCGCCTTTCCTTCCAGTTCTCTGCTGCCTGCGACTAGAACGAATTGCAAAAATCTCTGAAGTTGGAGACTTTTATCTCCCTCACCAACTTCAAACATCTGCTATCTGAGCAGCTAACCGATCGCAGCAGCTGTACATAGTCCATCGGTATATAGCCCACCCAATTTACCTACCTCATCCCCATACTGTATTTTATTTACTTTTCTGCTCTTTTTCACACCAGTATCTCTACCTGCACATGTTCATCTGATCATTTATCACTTCAGTGTTAATCTGCTAAATTGTAATTATTCGCTCCTATGGCCTATTTATTGCCTACCTCCTCATGCCTTTTGCACACAATGTATATAGATTTTTTTTCCTCTACCGTTATTGACTTGTTTATTGTTTACTCCATGTGTAACTCTGCGTTGTTGTCTGTTCACACTGCTATGCTTTATCTTGGCCAGGTCGCAGTTGCAAATGAGAACTTGTTCTCAACTAGCCTACCTGGTTAAATAAAAAGTAAAAAATCCCGACTGGTTGCATCACCGCCTGCTCGGCATCTCACCGTAAGGCGCTACAGAGGGTAGTGCGAACAGCCCAGTGCTCCTACACCTGCATTGCTTGCTGTTTGGGGTTTTAGGCTGGGCTTCTGTACAGCACTTTGAGATATCAGCTGATGTACGAAGGGCTATATAAATAAATTTGATTTGATTTACATCACTGGGGACAAGCTTCCTGCCATCCAGGACGTATATAAATGGAGGAAAGCCCATAAAATTGTCAGAGGCTCCAGTCACCCAAGTCATAGATTTTTCTCTGCTACCACACGGCAAGAGGTACCGGAGCACCAAGTCTAGGACAAAAAGGCTCCTTAACAGCTTCTACCCCCAAAGCCAGAAGACTGCTGAACAATTAATCAAATGGCCACCCGGACTATTTACATTGACACATCTCCCCTTTTGTTTGTACACTGCTGCTACTCCGTTTATTATCTATACAGTCACTTCACCCTTTACCTTAACTAACCTGTACCAGCCCCTGTATATAGCCTCGTTATTGTTATTCTTAGTGTTACTTTTTTATTTTAGTCTACTTGGTAAATATTTTCTTCTTCTTGAACTGCACTGTTGGTTAAGGGCTTGCAAGTAAACATTTCACGGTAAGGTCTACACCTGTTGGTTAAGGGCTTGTAAGTAAACATTTCTCTGTAAGGTCTACACCTGTTGTATTCGCCGCATGTGACAAATAAAGTTTGATGTGATGTCATCCCTACCAACCAGTCAGAGATGAGAAGTCTACTCCACCTCAGGTTTGATGCCACAGAAGACTGTAAAGGAGGCTGATGGAAGACCTGGGAAGGCTGTTCAGGCCTCACAGAGTTGACATGAACTATGCTGGATGCTGGGCTCTGGCCGGTTCTGACGCCAAAGAGCATCATTAAAGCATTGTGTGGACAACGGCGGAGCGTTCAGTAACAGGGCAGGCAGCTGCTTCCTTCATTTCCATTCTGGAGACTCTGGATGCAATGCAGCTTCTTACATCTGACTCATCCAGAGCGACTTGGTTAGTTCATTCTGTACCTTGGGGTGCTCAGACTCCCTGCAGCAACACACTGTAGAGAAAGGAGGCCAGACTCCATAGGGCTTTAATCAAATGTAGTGCACTATGTAAGGGATAGGGTACGATTTGGGATGCATTCCCAAAATCTTAGGAGCTGCGAGTGACTAGATTTCTTGCCAAATGATTTGATTTGTTTCCACTAAACTGCAGATTATGCAGAGGCTCTAGAAACACAATGTGCCTTATCGAGAATAAAGTTCAACCATATATTTGGGAATTGTAATCTGAGCTTCAGAGAAATAACATCCTTGTGTGTATATATATATATATAACATACATTGCAGAGTATTTTACATGAGGACCTGTATTGAGTCATGTGAACCATTATTGGGCACTGTTGCCTACTTATTTTTTATCACAACTCCAAACTGGTCACACTTGTAATGCAGCCAGTCTTTCATTCAAAACCGGTCATTGTGCATTCATTTTGGATTGTAAACATCTCCCCACAGAACCATTAATGTGAAATGTAATGAACATTGGTTTAAATCACCAAAACATAATATATTTTCCCTGTATTCGGTTTAACTATCAGTTAAACCAATAGCAAACAACGCAAGAGACGTGTTTCAAATCACCCTTAGAAGTCGCGAGTTATGATGATACTACCCAACTCGACTGACAGAAACCTGTGATCGATGAATGCATCCTCCCAACATCAGCCATGCAAAAAAAAAAAACGGTTAGATTTTTCAGATATAATTGTAACATATATTTAATTAGGCAAGTCAGTTATGAACACATTTTTATTTACAATGACAGCCCACCCTGGCCAAACCCTAACCTGGACAACGCTGGGCCAATTGTGCGCTGCCCTATGGGCGGTTGTGATACAGCCTGGAATTGAACCAGGGTCTGTAGTGACGCCTCCAGCACTGAGATACTGTGCCTTAGACCGCTGAACCAGAGTCTGAATTGACGCCTCTAGCACGAGAAATAGCATTAACTCCTCTCTACATGAGGCCTGGCACTAGTCTTCAAAGTATCATACAGAATCATATTATCAATCCAGACTGATAGTTGCACAGCACCACAACAGTAGATAAATGAACAGTTTAGGGTCAACCTTTAGTTTAGAGAATTTAACTCTGGCCTGACAAGCCAGTCCAGCCCCCCCCCCCCCATTTGTTCCCCTCTAATCAGGGACTGGTTTAGACCTGGGACACCAGGTGGGTGATTCCCCTCTAATCAGGGACTGGTTTAGACCTGGGACACCAGGTGGGTGATTCCCCTCTAATCAGGGACTTGGTTTAGACCTGGGACACCAGGTGGGTGATTCCCCTCTAATCAGGGACTGGTTTAGACCTGGGACACCAGGTGGGTGCAATTAATTATCAGGTAGAACAGAAAACCAGCAGGCTACAGACCTCGTAGGGTAAGAGTTGAATATCCCTGGTTTAGAGCACACATCCATGCACTCTGAGAATCACAGGTACATGAACGTAGCCTCAACTTTAACGCTTTCCGTGTTCAAAGATGAATCGTTTCGTTTGAACATGTACTAATACCCCCCCCCCTGAAGACGTCTCATTCTTGATGAAACCATAGCCTTTGACGTTGTCACAGTGTTGACTGCCCCCAAGACTGTTGTCACAGTGTTGACTGCCCCCAAGACAAGACCTTTGTTACAGTGAAGAAGTGGAAGGGAACTGTACAGCTGAAGCGTTTCCCCCCCAAATCCTTCAAATAAACACTAAGCTACAGGGGAATGTAACTCATTAAATAAGATCATGGACCGCTTGGCAGAAGGTTTGTCTTAAATGCTACACTATATAGGGAATAGGGTTCCATTGGACACCGACTCGGTCTGCTCTGCAGAGCAACACTACACCCCTCATCAGGGGTCCTCAGGAGTGAGGGTCAACCACAGTAGCCTGTTCTGTCTTTGGTAGGCTAGGTGGTTACCAGATTGGTGTGTCCATTAGTATCTCTTGACTTGTTAAACACAATGATGACGGGATGGTTAGCATCTTGACTTGCTAAACACAATGACGGGATGGTTAGATAGACATTCTGCTTTTCTCTACATTTCTTTGGGTGCGTCCCAAATGGCACCCTATTCCCTACATAGTGACCAGGGCCCATGGTAGTGCACTACACAGGGAATGGGACACAGTCCTGTATCTATTGAAGAGACAGGATGAGGTGCAAACAGACAGAAGCAGCTTTTTCAAAAAGGCAACATAGGTAGAAAAATCCTCATTTGCATGGTTCCAATGGAGAGGTGTTTGAAACGACCTGAATGCATCACCATTAGCATGGCTTGTCCCCTCTAACTGGTGATAATGACCTACGAGTTGAAGACAGCACCGTTAGCATGGCTTGTCCCCTCTAACTGGTGATAATGACCTACGAGTTGAAGACAGCACCATTAGCATGGCTTGTCCCCTCTAACTGGTGATAATGACCTACGAGTTGAAGACAGCACCGTTAGCATGGCTTGTCCCCTCTAACTGGTGATAATGGCCTACGAGTTGAAGACAGCACCGTTAGCATGGCTTGTCCCCTCTAACTGGTGATAATGACCTACGAGTTGAAGACAGCACCGTTAGCATGGCTTGTCCCCTCTAACTGGTGATAATGAACTACGAGTTGAAGACAGCACCGTTAGCATGGCTTGTCCCCTCTAACTGGTGATAATGACCTACGAGTTGAAGACAGCACAGATCATGAACTCAGGCTTAAATCAGCATAGCCTTTTAATTAGAAGTGATGTAGATCTATAACAGAATGAAGAGAGAGTCAACCTCTTATCGCTCCCTTTATACCAAACGACTGCTGTTGTCCTCCTACTGATGATGGGCCAGCTTAGCTCTGAGGCCCGATTCTTTCTGGAATATTTACTTATATTATAAATCCAATCCTGACAGTTAAAATCTGTGTTGTTTAAGAAGACAAAGGGTTAAATTAGTTGACTCTTCCTTCTCTCTGCTCACCCCAACCCCCCCTGGCCTCCCCTAACACAGGATCTGACCTCACAGGGCTCAACATGGAAAATACTAAAACTACAAAACAATATTCATCAACATCTTAAAAGTAATAATCATTTTTTTTATAGAATCATGGAAAAAATAAAAATGACTTATTGACTGGTCCCTCTTAGGTCAGTTTGACCTTTTCTTTGACCGGTTTATATTATAACTGAAGCTTGACAATCCTTTACGCTGCGGTGCGATGCGACTGGCTGGCTGGCTGGCTGTTCACCACAGACAGAAGTCTGTGTCTCAACTGGAACCCTACTCATCTAGTAACGCAGTACATGGTGAATACGATGCCACCTGTACGGGGTTCGTTTTGAGTCGGATCCATAGGAGCTTCCTGGATGGACAGTCGTGTGGCCTTCTGGAGAATCTGTCCCCCATGTGAAGGCTAGTATAGAACACTGCTCTATCATCACCCCACTGATACACCGGCCATACACCTCGTCCTCTGTCCTCATACATTTAACTGGAACTTTCCATGGGCCTTGGTCCATCTAAATGTTACCACCGACCAAAAACACTCCGGACATGAGATTTAATCAAGACTTCCCATCCAGACTGCCAACGTCTCTTCTATATGAATAAAACCCTTAAACCAGTAGGAGAGCTTTCTCCCTCCCTATAGCCTGTCTACCTTATCCCTCCACCTGTATCACCACCAGTCTACCTTATCCCTCCACCTGTACCACCACCCAGTCTACCTTATCCCTCCACCTGTATCACCACCCAGTCTCCCTGTATCACCACCCAGTCTACCTTATCCCTCCACCTGTACCACCACCCAGTCTACCTGTACCACCACCCAGTCTACCTTATCCCTCCACCTGTACCACCACCCAGTCTACCTGTACCACCACCCAGTCTACCTTATCCCTCCACCTGTACCACCACCCAGTCTACCTGTATCACCACCCCCTCTACATGTACCACCACCCAGTCTACCTTATCCCTCCACCTGTACCACCACCCAGTCTACCTTATTCCAGTCTACCTTATACCTCTACATGTACCACCACCCAGTCTACCTTATCCCTCCACATGTATCACCACCCAGTCTACCTTATCCCTCCACCTGTATCACCACCCAGTCTACCTTATTCCAGTCTACCTTATACCTCTACATGTATCACCACCCAGCCTACCTTATCCCTCCACCTGTATCACCACCCAGTCTACCTTATCCCTCCACCTGTATCACCACCCAGTCTACCTTATTCCAGTCTACCTTATCCCTCCACCTGTATCACCACCCAGTCTACCTTATCCCTCCACCTGTATCACCACCCAGTCTACCTTATCCCTCCACCTGTATCACCACCCAGTCTACCTTATCCCTCCACCTGTATCACCACCCAGTCTACCTTATCCCTCCACCTGTATCACCACCCAGTCTACCTTATACCTCTACATGTACCACCACCCAGTCTACCTTATCCCTCCACCTGTATCACCACCCAGTCTACCTTATCCCTCCACCTGTATCACCACCCAGTCTACCTTATTCCAGTCTACCTTATACCTCTACATGTACCACCACCCAGTCTACCTTATCCCTCCACCTGTACCACCACCCAGTCTACCTGTATCACCACCCCCTCTACATGTACCACCACCCAGTCTACCTTATCCCTCCACCTGTACCACCACCCAGTCTACCTTATTCCAGTCTACCTTATCCCTCCACCTGTATCACCACCCAGTCTACCTTATTCCAGTCTACCCTATCCCTCCACCTGTATCACCACCCAGTCTACCTTATTCCTCCACCTGTATCACCACCCAGTCTACCCTCAACCATCACATGATTTTATCTTCCATATTAGCAGACATGGATAAAACACATCTCCTCCTCTGCTGTCCTGTCTTTCTCTCTACTCTTCCGTAAAACGAGCTTGCCCACTCAGTGACAGAAGTGGATTTCAGGCTAGCTGTGAAAAAAGCTGGCATAAACATTAGGTCAGTCTGTAGTAGTACCCCTGGAGTCAGTCAGCCAGCCAGTCAGTCAGCCAGCCAGCCAGCCAGTCAGCCAGCCAGCCAGTCAGCCAGTCAGCCAGCCAGTCAGCCAGCCAGTCAGCCAGTCAGCCAGCCAGGAGAGTTTATATCTCAGTCTGAATGCAGCCACTCCTCACAGGGCTGGAAGGCTGCTGGGATACGACACCTCCGTCCAACATGTTGTTATTGGTCTCCTTCAGGACCTCCTCCACCGCGAGGGAGTTCAGCTCCTCCTGCGTCGTCCTCATCAGCCCTAAGCTCTCCTCGGCGATGTAGAGGAGCATACCTCCTTCTGTGTAGACGGGGGCCGCAGAGGAAGGTGAGGAGGAGGAGGATGCAGCGGGACAGTTCTCTAGATGGTCGTTCTCCACCTCCGGCAGGGCGGTGACCAGGTCTGTTCCCAGGGAGGTGAGGGGGCGCTGGGGGTGGAGGTCAATGCAGCAGGGGGTGAGAGGAGGAGGTCTGGAGGTCTCCGGATCAGAGCAGCTGAACTCTGATAAGTGGCTGCAGTGGGAGTCTGCTACGGAGGGCAGGGAGCCACTGAGGGAGTCGAACTCTGAGGAGTTTGTGCTGCGCTGCTCTAGGAGCTGAGCATCCATGTCCTCACGGGTCTCCTGGATCTTAGTTCCTCCGCTGGTCTTCTTAGTCCTCAGCTTGCCCTTGCTCTTCTTGCCCCCCGAGGAAGAGGGGTCCTTCACCCATTTGGAGGAGCGAGACTCATGGGGGCAGCCGGAGGGACACACTCCAACCCCTCTCCCCTCACCGCTGGCGTCGTCCAGGCTGCTGCTGTTGCTATGGTGATGTAGTTTCTTCTCCTGCTTCCCCTCCATGTCCACCTCCAGATTACCCTCTCTGTAACCATGACAACAAGACATGTTAACACCACCTCCAGACGGTTCTATGTAACCATGACAACAAGACATGCTAACAGGTTGGTGATTGGTGATCATATAGGGACAGTAGTATTTGGTGACTGTGCAAAACCATCTAGTGGTGAAGACGACAATGTCAACTACCAGAACTGAACCAGTGCTGCGGAGGGTGCTGACCTGTCCAGAGGCATGTAGTTGAGAATGGATCCAGCCATTGCTTTGGTGCTAGTGTTGTCACTGATGGTCCCCAAGCTGACATTGGCCGACTCCCCACTCAGACTACCCTGCTCCTTCTGAACGTCAGCCTGGACCTCCAACCTGGGTAGAGAAGGAGATAAACATCAGAGATGTAAGGTGTTGTGAGGAGGAAGGACAGAGATAGTGTTGTGGGGAGGAAGAAGGACAGAGATGTACAGTGTTGTGGGGAGGAAGAAGAGAGATGTACAGTGTTGTGGGGAGGAAGAAGAGAGATGTACAGTGTTGTGGGGAGGAAGAAGAGAGATGTACAGTGTTGTGGGGAGGAAGGACAGAGATGTACAGTGTTGTGGGGAGGAAGGACAGAGATGTACAGTGTTGTGGGGAGGAAGGACAGAGATAGTGTTGTGGGGAGGAAGGACAGAGATAGTGTTGTGGGGAGGAAGGACAGAGATAGTGTTGTGGGGAGGAAGGACAGAGATAGTGTTGTGGGGAGGAAGGACAGAGATAGTGTTGTGGGGAGGAAGGACAGAGATAGTGTTGTGGGGAGGAAGGACAGAGATAGTGTTGTGGGGAGGAAGGACAGAGATAGTGTTGTGGGGAGGAAGGACAGAGATAGTGTTGTGGGGAGGAAGGACAGAGATAGTGTTGTGGGGAGGAAGGACAGAGATAGTGTTGTGGGGAGGAAGGACAGAGATAGTGTTGTGGGGAGGAAGGACAGAGATAGTGTTGTGGGGAGGAAGGACAGAGATAGTGTTGTGGGGAGGAAGGACAGAGATAGTGTTGTGGGGAGGAAGGACAGAGATAGTGTTGTGGGGAGGAAGGACAGAGATAGTGTTGTGGGGAGGAAGGACAGAGATAGTGTTGTGGGGAGGAAGGACAGAGATAGTGTTGTGGGGAGGAAGGACAGAGATAGTGTTGTGGGGAGGAAGGACAGAGATAGTGTTGTGGGGAGGAAGGACAGAGATAGTGTTGTGGGGAGGAAGGACAGAGATAGTGTTGTGGGGAGGAAGGACAGAGATAGTGTTGTGGGGAGGAAGGACAGAGATAGTGTTGTGGGGAGGAAGGACAGAGATAGTGTTGTGGGGAGGAAGGACAGAGATAGTGTTGTGGGGAGGAAGGACAGAGATAGTGTTGTGGGGAGGAAGGACAGAGATAGTGTTGTGGGGAGGAAGGACAGAGATATTGTTGTGGGGAGGAAGGACAGAGATAGTGTTGTGAGGAGGAAGGACAGAGATAGTGTTGTGAGGAGGAAGGACAGAGATAGTGTTGTGAGCAGGAAGAACAGAGATAGTGTTGTGAGGAGGAAGGACAGATGGCACAACATATGAATACATATTACATCTATTTAATAAATAAGGATATGCAACACCAGCGCTCCTGTGTGAAGAAGTATTTGTCCCCTTACTCTCACTAACTGGTTGTGCCTCCTTTAGCTGCACTGACTCCAACCAAACACTTCCTGTAGTTGTTGATCAATCTCTCACATCATTGGAGGAATTATGGCCTACTCTTCCATGCAGAACTGCTGTAAATCAGCAACATGTCGGTTTTCGAGCATGAACTGCTCGTTTCAGGTCCTGCCACAACATCTCAAATCGGGTTTAAGTCTTTCACTAGGCCATTCCAGAACTTCACATTAAAAAAAATCCAAGATGGCGCTGCAGTAGGACGTGTGTGTTTGTCGGTATTATCCCGTGTAAATAGCCGGTCTTTCTCATATATCTTAATCTCACTTTCTATCTACGAACTAATTATACTTTCCTCATCCAATGTGGTACTGATCTGCTATTTTCATTCCTTATAACTGGAACTTCCATCAGGTGCTAGCCAGCTAACTAGAACCTAGTCTTTATTAGCCATGGCTAGCGGTCCTCTAGCCAGCTAACTAGAACCTAGTCTTTATTAGCCATGGCTAGAGGTCCTCTAGCCAGCTAACTAGAACCTAGTCTTTATTAGCCATGGCTAGCGGTCCTCTAGCCAGCTAACTAGAACCTAGTCTTTATTAGCCATGGCTAGCGGTCCTCTAGCCAGCTAACTAGAACCTAGTCTTTATTAGCCATGGCTAGAGGTCCTCTAGCCAGCTAACTAGAACCTAGTCTTTATTAGCCATGGCTAGCGGTCCTCTAGCCAGCTAACTAGAACCTAGTCTTTATTAGCCATGGCTAGCGGTCCTCTAGCCAGCTAACTAGAACCGAGTCTTTATTAGCCATGGCTAGCGGTCCTCTAGCCAGCTGACTAGCACCTAGTCTTTATTAGCCATGGCTAGCGGTCCTCTAGCCAGCTAACTAGCACCTAGTCTTTATTAGCCATGGCTAGCGGTCCTCTAGTCAGCTAACTAGCACCTAGTCTTTATTAGCCATGGCTAGCGGTCCTCTAGCCAGCTAACTAGAACCTAGTCTTTATTAGCCATGGCTAGCGGTCCTCTAGCCAGCTAACTAGAACCGAGTCTTTATTAGCCATGGCTAGCGGTCCTCTAGCCAGCTAACTAGCACCTAGTCTTTATTAGCCATGGCTAGCGGTCCTCTAGCCAGCTAACTAGAACCTAGTCTTTATTAGCCATGGCTAGCGGTCCTCTAGCCAGCTAACTAGAACCTAGTCTTTATTAGCCATGGCTAGCGGTCCTCTAGCCAGCTAACTAGAACCTAGACTTTATTAGCCATGGCTAGCGGTCCTCTAGCCAGCTAACTAGAACCTAGTCTTTATTAGCCATGGCTAGCGGTCCTCTAGCCAGCTAACTAGAACCTAGTCTTTATTAGCCATGGCTAGCGGTCCTCTAGCCAGCTAACTAGCTAATAGTCTTTGTTAGCCATGGCTAGCGGTCCTCTAGCCAGCTAACTAGAACCTAGTCTTTATTAGCCATGGCTAGCGGTCCTCTAGCCAGCTAACTAGAACCTAGTCTTTATTAGCCATGGCTAGCGGTCCTCTAGCCAGCTAACTAGCTAATAGTCTTTGTTAGCCATGGCTAGCGGTCCTCTAGCCAGCTAACTAGAACCTAGTCTTTATTAGCCATGGCTAGCGGTCCTCTAGCCAGCTAACTAGAACCTAGTCTTTATTAGCCATGGCTAGCGGTCCTCTAGCCAGCTAACTAGCTAATAGTCTTTGTTAGCCATGGCTAGCGGTCCTCTAGCCAGCTAACTAGAACCTAGTCTTTATTAGCCATGGCTAGCGGTCCTCTAGCCAGCTAACTAGCTAATAGTCTTTGTTAGCCACGACAAGCAGTCCTTTACTTTTTACCCCGTCATCAGCCAGCCTTAGCTCGGAAAACACCAGCCAGTCTGCACAGTGCGATATCAACCCAGAGCATATCGAACTGCTGCTCTCTACCACATTACCGGATTCCTGCCGCTCTGGATCATTACACCGGATCATCGGCTAGCTACTGTTCGCTAACGCTTCTGTCCCGAAGCAAGCACCAGTTAGCCTTGAGCGAGCCTCGAGCCAGGCCCATATACCAACTACTTTTAGGGCTACAATACCTCCTTTGCCAATTGGCCTGGACCCTTTATTGTCGGCACAGAGCCCCGCCGATCCATCACGACTGGACTGCCGACATGATCGCCCGATGTGGTCTCAACAGGCTATTCTGGAACAATGTCGCCGAAGAACCATCTACTAGCTCCGGCCTGTTAGCTTTTCTGAACGCTGTGTCCCCTGCTTGCCTAGCGTAGTAATGACTACTAATGTTAACCCAGGGACCTGTAGCCCCCAGTACTACACCTATTCCCCAGGCACTCTCATTTGTTGACTTCTGTAACCGTAAAAGCCTTGGTTTCATGCATGTTACCATCAGAAGCCTCCTCCCTAAGTTTGTTTTATTCACTGCTTTAGCAACACTCCGCCAACCCTGATGTCCTAGTCGTGTCTGAGTCCTGGCTTAGGAAGACCACCAAAACTTCTGAGATTTCCATCCCTAACTACAACATTTTCCGTCAAGATAGAACTGAAAAAGGGGGAGGAGTTGCAGAGTTCTGTCATACTATCAAGGTCTGTGCCCAAACAGAGCTTCTACTTCTAAAAATGCTCCTTTTCAGAAATAAGTCTTGTTTTTGACCCAGCAGTGGCCTGGACACCATATGTGAATTAATTGCCCCCCATTTATCTTCAGAGTTTGTACTGTTAGGTGACCTAAACTGGGATATGCTTACCCCGGCAGTCCTACAATCTAAGCTAGATGCCCTCAATCTCACGCAAATTATCATGGAACCGACCAGGTACAACACTAAATCCGTAAACACGGACACCCTCATCGATATCATCCTGACCAACCTGCCCTCTAAATACACCTCTGCTGTTTTCAACCAGGATCTCAGTGATCACTGCCTCATTGCCTGCATCCGTAATGGGTCAGCGGTCAAACGACCTCCACTCATCACTGTCAAACACAACCTAAAACACTTCAGCGAGCAGGTCTTTCTAATCGACCTGGCCGGGTTTTCCTGGGAGGATATTGAACTCATCCCATCAGTAGAGGATGCCTGGTTATTCTTTAAAAGTGCCTTCCTCACCATCTTAAATAAGCATGCCTCATTCAAAAGATTTAGAACTAGGAACAGATACAGCCCATGGTTCACTCCAGACCTGACCGCCCTTGACCAGCACAAAAACATCCTGTGGCGTACTGCATTAGCATCGAATAGCCCCGGCGATATGCAACTTTTCAGGGAAGTTAGGAAAGCAAAGGCAAGCTTTTTCAAACAGACATTTGCATCCTGTAGCACAAACTCCAAAAAGTTCTGGGACAACTTAAAGTCCATGGAGAATAAGAGGACCTCCTCCCAGGTGCCCACTGCACTGAGGCTAGGAAACATTGTCACCATCGATAAATCTACGATACTCAAACATTTTTCTACAGCTGGCCATGCTTTCCACCTGGCTACCCCTTCCCAGATCAACAGCCCTGCATCCCCCACAGCAACTTGCCCAAGCCCTCCCCATTTCTCCTTCACCCAGATCCAAGAGATGGCCGCCTGGCCAAACTGATCAATTGGGGGAGAAGGGCCTTGGTCAGGGAGGTGACCAAGAACCCGATGGTCACTGACAGAGCTCAAGAGTTTCTCTGTGGAGATGGTTGTCCTTCTGGAAGGTTCTCCCATCTCTGCAGCATTCCACCAAATCAGGCCTTTATGGTTTTATGGTAGAGTGGCCAGACGCACGCCACTCCTCAGTAAAAGGCATGGCGGCCCGCTTGGACTACACCAAAAGGCAGCTAAAGATTCTCTGGTCTGATGAAACCAAGATTGAACTCTTTGGCCTGAACGCCAAGCGTCACGTTTGGAGGAAACCTGGCACCATCCCTACGGTGAAGCATTGTGGTGGCAGCATCATGCTGTGGGGATGTTTTTAAGCGGCAGGGACTGGGAGACTTGTCTGGATCGAGGGAAAGACGAACGGAAGAAAGTACAGAGAGATCCTTGATGAAAATCTATGAAATCAAAGACAGACTTCTAAAGAAGCCTGAATTATTCTGAACACTAAGTTAAAGGGATTCTGGCTTCTCCACTCTAGTACACTACCTGTTATAACAGTTGACCATGGCGCTGCCAGACAGAGATCCGGTGATGCTGGCCCCAGCCAGAGCCATGGTGGAGGCATTCTCACTCAGGTTGTCCCTCATGGCGCCCATCCGGTCCATGTGGCTCCCGCTGGCACTCAGACTGCCTGTCATGCCCCCCACACTGCCCTCTCCGATGCTGGGGTTGTGTCTGGTCTCTGCCACAGATGTGGCGTCTGAGGAGAATAATATAACACATGTCACTTCAGATGCCACATTACACAGGGCCATGTTCAGCGGGACACAACATTGTGGATAATGTTCAGAAGGACGTTTGTTCTCAGTAACATATTCCTCTGGCATGTAATTATCATTATCTTTCTGTCTACTGAACAGGGCCCAAAGATAGATTTTTCACCATCACCTGATCAGGTGAGAGGTGAGTGGTGGTGGCGGAGGCGAGTGGTGGTGGAGATGAGTGGTGGTGGTGGAGATGAGTGGTGGTGGTGATGATGAGTGGTGGTGGTGGTGATGAGTGGTGGTGGTGATGATGAGTGGTGGTGGTGATGATGAGTGGTGGTGGTGGAGATGAGTGGTGGTGGTGGAGATGAGTGGTGGTGGTGATGATGAGTGGTGGTGGTGATGATGAGTGGTGGTGGTGATGATGAGTGGTGGTGGTGATGATGAGTGGTGGTGGTGATGATGAGTGGTGGTGGTGGTGATGAGTGGTGGTGGTGGTGATGAGTGGTGGTGGTGGTGATGATGAGTGGTGATGAGTGGTGGTGGTGATGATGAGTGGTGATGAGTGGTGGTGGTGATGATGAGTGGTGATGAGTGGTGGTGGTGATGATGAGTGGTGATGAGTGGTGGTGGTGATGATGAGTGGTGATGAGTGGTGGTGGTGATGAGTGGTGGTGGTGATGAGTGGTGGTGGTGATGATGAGTGGTGGTGGTGATGATGAGTGGTGATGAGTGGTGGTGGTGATGAGTGGTGGTGGTGGTGATGATGAGTGGTGGTGGTGATGAGTGGTGGTGGTGATGATGAGTGGTGGTGGTGGTGATGATGAGTGGTGGTGGTGATGAGTGGTGGTGGTGATGAGTGGTGGTGATGAGTGGTGGTGGTGATGAGTGGTGGTGGTGATGAGTGGTGATGAGTGGTGGTGGTGATGAGTGGTGGTGGTGATGAGTGGTGATGAGTGGTGGTGGTGATGAGTGGTGGTGGTGATGAGTGGTGGTGGTGATGAGTGGTGGTGGTGGTGGTGATGAGTGGTGGTGGTGGTGATGAGTGGTGGTGGTGGTGGTGAGTGGTGGTGGTGAGTGGTGGTGGTGGTGGTGATGAGTGGTGGTGATGAGTGGTGGTGGTGGTGATGAGTGGTGGTGGTGGTGGTGATGAGTGGTGGTGGTGGTGGTGATGAGTGGTGGTGGTGGTGATGAGTGGTGGTGGTGATGATGAGTGGTGGTGGTGATGATGAGTGGTGGTGGTGATGATGAGTGGTGGTGGTGGTGATGATGAGTGGTGGTGGTGATGATGAGTGGTGGTGGTGATGATGAGTGGTGGTGGTGGTGATGAGTGGTGGTGGTGGTGATGAGTGGTGGTGGTGGTGATGAGTGGTGGTGGTGATGAGTGGTGGTGGTGGTGGTGAGTGGTGGTGGTGATGATGAGTGGTGGTGGTGGTGATGAGTGGTGGTGGTGGTGATGAGTGGTGGTGGTGGTGGTGATGAGTGGTGGTGGTGGTGGTGATGAGTGGTGGTGGTGGTGGTGATGAGTGGTGGTGGTGGTGATGAGTGGTGGTGGTGATGATGAGTGGTGGTGGTGATGATGAGTGGTGGTGGTGATGATGAGTGGTGGTGGTGATGATGAGTGGTGGTGGTGATGATGAGTGGTGGTGGTGGTGATGAGTGGTGGTGGTGGTGATGAGTGGTGGTGGTGGTGATGATGAGTGGTGGTGGTGATGATGGTGATGAGTGGTGGTGGTGATGAGTGGTGATGAGTGGTGGTGGTGATGAGTGGTGGTGGTGATGAGTGGTGGTGGTGATGAGTGGTGGTGGTGATGAGTGGTGGTGGTGGTGGTGATGAGTGGTGGTGGTGGTGATGAGTGGTGGTGGTGGTGGTGAGTGGTGGTGGTGAGTGGTGGTGGTGATGAGTGGTGGTGATGAGTGGTGGTGGTGGTGATGAGTGGTGGTGGTGGTGGTGATGAGTGGTGGTGGTGATGAGTGGTGGTGGTGGTGATGAGTGGTGGTGGTGATGATGAGTGGTGGTGGTGATGATGAGTGGTGGTGGTGATGATGAGTGGTGGTGGTGGTGATGATGAGTGGTGGTGGTGATGATGAGTGGTGGTGGTGATGATGAGTGGTGGTGGTGATGATGAGTGGTGGTGGTGGTGATGAGTGGTGGTGGTGGTGATGAGTGGTGGTGGTGGTGATGAGTGGTGGTGGTGATGATGAGTGGTGGTGGTGGTGATGAGTGGTGGTGGTGGTGATGAGTGGTGGTGGTGGTGATGAGTGGTGGTGGTGGTGATGAGTGGTGGTGGTGATGAGTGGTGGTGGTGGTGGTGAGTGGTGGTGGTGATGATGAGTGGTGGTGGTGGTGATGAGTGGTGGTGGTGGTGATGAGTGGTGGTGGTGGTGGTGATGAGTGGTGGTGGTGGTGGTGATGAGTGGTGGTGGTGGTGGTGATGAGTGGTGGTGGTGGTGATGAGTGGTGGTGGTGGTGATGATGAGTGGTGGTGGTGATGATGAGTGGTGGTGGTGATGATGAGTGGTGGTGGTGATGATGAGTGGTGGTGGTGGTGATGAGTGGTGGTGGTGGTGATGAGTGGTGGTGGTGGTGATGATGAGTGGTGGTGGTGATGATGAGTGGTGGTGGTGATGATGAGTGGTGGTGGTGATGATGAGTGGTGGTGGTGGTGATGAGTGGTGGTGGTGGTGATGATGAGTGGTGGTGGTGATGATGAGTGGTGGTGGTGATGATGAGTGGTGGTGGTGATGATGAGTGGTGGTGGTGGTGATGAGTGGTGGTGGTGGTGATGAGTGGTGGTGGTGGTGATGAGTGGTGGTGGTGGTGATGAGTGGTGGTGGTGGTGGTGATGAGTGGTGGTGGTGGTGGTGATGAGTGGTGGTGGTGATGAGTGGTGGTGGTGGTGATGAGTGGTGGTGGTGATGATGAGTGGTGGTGGTGATGATGAGTGGTGGTGGTGATGATGAGTGGTGGTGGTGATGATGAGTGGTGGTGGTGATGATGAGTGGTGGTGGTGGTGATGAGTGGTGGTGGTGGTGATGATGAGTGGTGGTGGTGATGATGAGTGGTGGTGGTGATGATGAGTGGTGGTGGTGATGATGAGTGGTGGTGGTGGTGATGAGTGGTGGTGGTGGTGATGATGAGTGGTGATGAGTGGTGGTGGTGATGATGAGTGGTGATGAGTGGTGGTGGTGATGATGAGTGGTGATGAGTGGTGGTGGTGATGATGAGTGGTGGTGGTGATGATGAGTGGTGATGAGTGGTGGTGGTGATGAGTGGTGGTGGTGATGATGAGTGGTGGTGGTGATGATGAGTGGTGATGAGTGGTGGTGGTGATGAGTGGTGGTGGTGGTGGTGATGAGTGGTGGTGGTGATGAGTGGTGATGAGTGGTGGTGGTGATGAGTGGTGGTGGTGATGAGTGGTGGTGGTGATGAGTGGTGGTGGTGGTGGTGATGAGTGGTGGTGGTGGTGATGAGTGGTGGTGGTGGTGGTGAGTGGTGGTGGTGAGTGGTGGTGGTGGTGGTGATGAGTGGTGGTGATGAGTGGTGGTGGTGGTGATGAGTGGTGGTGGTGGTGGTGATGAGTGGTGGTGGTGGTGGTGATGAGTGGTGGTGGTGGTGATGAGTGGTGGTGGTGATGATGAGTGGTGGTGGTGATGATGAGTGGTGGTGGTGATGATGAGTGGTGGTGGTGATGATGAGTGGTGGTGGTGGTGATGATGAGTGGTGGTGGTGATGATGAGTGGTGGTGGTGATGATGAGTGGTGGTGGTGATGATGAGTGGTGGTGGTGGTGATGAGTGGTGGTGGTGGTGATGAGTGGTGGTGGTGATGAGTGGTGGTGGTGGTGGTGATGATGAGTGGTGGTGGTGGTGATGAGTGGTGGTGGTGATGAGTGGTGGTGGTGATGAGTGGTGGTGGTGGTGATGAGTGGTGATGAGTGGTGGTGGTGATGAGTGGTGGTGGTGATGATGAGTGGTGATGAGTGGTGGTGGTGATGAGTGGTGGTGGTGGTGGTGATGAGTGGTGGTGGTGATGAGTGGTGATGAGTGGTGGTGGTGATGAGTGGTGGTGGTGATGAGTGGTGGTGGTGATGAGTGGTGGTGGTGGTGGTGATGAGTGGTGGTGGTGGTGATGAGTGGTGGTGGTGGTGGTGAGTGGTGGTGGTGAGTGGTGGTGGTGGTGGTGATGAGTGGTGGTGATGAGTGGTGGTGGTGGTGATGAGTGGTGGTGGTGGTGGTGATGAGTGGTGGTGGTGGTGGTGATGAGTGGTGGTGGTGGTGATGAGTGGTGGTGGTGATGATGAGTGGTGGTGGTGATGATGAGTGGTGGTGGTGATGATGAGTGGTGGTGGTGATGATGAGTGGTGGTGGTGGTGATGATGAGTGGTGGTGGTGATGATGAGTGGTGGTGGTGATGATGAGTGGTGGTGGTGATGATGAGTGGTGGTGGTGGTGATGAGTGGTGGTGGTGGTGATGAGTGGTGGTGGTGATGAGTGGTGGTGGTGGTGGTGATGATGAGTGGTGGTGGTGGTGATGAGTGGTGGTGGTGATGAGTGGTGATGAGTGGTGGTGGTGATGAGTGGTGGTGGTGATGAGTGGTGGTGGTGATGAGTGGTGGTGGTGGTGGTGATGAGTGGTGGTGGTGGTGATGAGTGGTGGTGGTGGTGGTGAGTGGTGGTGGTGAGTGGTGGTGGTGGTGGTGATGAGTGGTGGTGATGAGTGGTGGTGGTGGTGATGAGTGGTGGTGGTGGTGGTGATGAGTGGTGGTGGTGGTGGTGATGAGTGGTGGTGGTGGTGATGAGTGGTGGTGGTGATGATGAGTGGTGGTGGTGATGATGAGTGGTGGTGGTGATGATGAGTGGTGGTGGTGATGATGAGTGGTGGTGGTGGTGATGATGAGTGGTGGTGGTGATGATGAGTGGTGGTGGTGATGATGAGTGGTGGTGGTGATGATGAGTGGTGGTGGTGGTGATGAGTGGTGGTGGTGGTGATGAGTGGTGGTGGTGATGAGTGGTGGTGGTGGTGGTGATGATGAGTGGTGGTGGTGGTGATGAGTGGTGGTGGTGATGAGTGGTGGTGGTGATGAGTGGTGGTGGTGGTGGTGATGAGTGGTGGTGGTGGTGGTGATGAGTGGTGGTGGTGGTGATGAGTGGTGGTGGTGATGATGAGTGGTGGTGGTGATGATGAGTGGTGGTGGTGATGATGAGTGGTGGTGGTGATGATGAGTGGTGGTGGTGATGATGAGTGGTGGTGGTGGTGATGAGTGGTGGTGGTGGTGATGATGAGTGGTGGTGGTGATGATGAGTGGTGGTGGTGATGATGGTGATGAGTGGTGGTGGTGATGAGTGGTGATGAGTGGTGGTGGTGATGAGTGGTGGTGGTGATGAGTGGTGGTGGTGATGAGTGGTGGTGGTGGTGGTGATGAGTGGTGTTGGTGGTGATGAGTGGTGGTGGTGGTGGTGAGTGGTGGTGGTGAGTGGTGGTGGTGGTGGTGATGAGTGGTGGTGATGAGTGGTGGTGGTGGTGATGAGTGGTGGTGGTGGTGGTGGTGGTGGTGATGAGTGGTGGTGGTGGTGATGAGTGGTGGTGGTGATGATGAGTGGTGGTGGTGATGATGAGTGGTGGTGGTGATGATGAGTGGTGGTGGTGATGATGAGTGGTGGTGGTGGTGATGATGAGTGGTGGTGGTGATGATGAGTGGTGGTGGTGATGATGAGTGGTGGTGGTGATGATGAGTGGTGGTGGTGGTGATGAGTGGTGGTGGTGGTGATGAGTGGTGGTGGTGATGAGTGGTGGTGAGTGGTGGTGGTGGTGGTGATGATGAGTGGTGGTGGTGGTGATGAGTGGTGGTGGTGGTGATGAGTGGTGGTGGTGGTGGTGATGAGTGGTGGTGGTGGTGGTGATGAGTGGTGGTGGTGGTGGTGATGAGTGGTGGTGGTGGTGATGATGAGTGGTGGTGGTGATGATGAGTGGTGGTGGTGATGATGAGTGGTGGTGGTGATGATGAGTGGTGGTGGTGATGATGAGTGGTGGTGGTGATGATGAGTGGTGGTGGTGGTGATGAGTGGTGGTGGTGGTGATGATGAGTGGTGGTGGTGATGATGAGTGGTGGTGGTGATGATGAGTGGTGGTGGTGGTGATGAGTGGTGGTGGTGGTGATGATGAGTGGTGGTGGTGATGATGAGTGGTGGTGGTGATGATGAGTGGTGGTGGTGATGATGAGTGGTGGTGGTGGTGATGAGTGGTGGTGGTGGTGATGAGTGGTGGTGGTGGTGATGAGTGGTGGTGGTGGTGGTGATGAGTGGTGGTGGTGGTGGTGATGAGTGGTGGTGGTGGTGGTGATGAGTGGTGGTGGTGGTGATGAGTGGTGGTGGTGATGATGAGTGGTGGTGGTGATGATGAGTGGTGGTGGTGATGATGAGTGGTGGTGGTGATGATGAGTGGTGGTGGTGGTGATGAGTGGTGGTGGTGGTGATGATGAGTGGTGGTGGTGATGATGAGTGGTGGTGGTGATGATGAGTGGTGGTGGTGATGATGAGTGGTGGTGGTGATGATGAGTGGTGGTGGTGGTGATGAGTGGTGGTGGTGGTGATGATGAGTGGTGATGAGTGGTGGTGGTGATGATGAGTGGTGATGAGTGGTGGTGGTGATGATGAGTGGTGATGAGTGGTGGTGGTGATGATGAGTGGTGATGAGTGGTGGTGGTGATGAGTGGTGGTGGTGATGAGTGGTGGTGGTGATGATGAGTGGTGGTGGTGATGATGAGTGGTGATGAGTGGTGGTGGTGATGAGTGGTGGTGGTGGTGATGATGAGTGGTGGTGGTGATGAGTGGTGGTGGTGATGAGTGGTGATGAGTGGTGGTGGTGATGAGTGGTGGTGGTGGTGGTGATGAGTGGTGGTGGTGATGAGTGGTGGTGGTGATGAGTGGTGGTGGTGGTGGTGGTGAGTGGTGGTGGTGGTGATGAGTGGTGGTGGTGATGAGTGGTGGTGGTGGTGGTGATGATGAGTGGTGGTGGTGATGATGAGTGGTGGTGGTGGTGATGAGTGGTGGTGGTGGTGATGAGTGGTGGTGGTGATGATGAGTGGTGGTGGTGATGATGAGTGGTGGTGGTGGTGGTGATGAGTGGTGGTGGTGGTGGTGATGAGTGGTGGTGGTGGTGATGAGTGGTGGTGGTGGTGATGAGTGGTGGTGGTGATGATGAGTGGTGGTGGTGATGATGAGTGGTGGTGGTGATGATGAGTGGTGGTGGTGGTGGTGATGATGAGTGGTGGTGGTGATGAGTGGTGGAGATGAGTGGTGGTGGTGGAGATGAGTGGTGGTGGTGGTGATGAGTGGTGGAGATGAGTGGTGGTGGTGGAGATGAGTGGTGGTGAGTGGTGGTGGTGATGAGTGGTGGTGAGTGGTGGTGGTGATGAGTGGTGGTGGTGGTGGTGGTGGAGATGAGTGGTGGTGGTGGAGATGAGTGGTGGTGGTGATGATGAGTGGTGGTGGTGATGATGAGTGGTGGTGGTGGAGATGAGTGGTGGTGGTGATGATGAGTGGTGGTGGTGATGATGAGTGGTGGTGGTGATGATGAGTGGTGGTGGTGGAGATGAGTGGTGGTGGTGGAGATGAGTGGTGGTGGTGATGATGAGTGGTGGTGGTGATGATGAGTGGTGGTGGTGATGATGAGTGGTGGTGGTGATGATGATGAGTGGTGATGGTGAGTGGTGATGGTGAGTGGTGGTGAGTGGTGATGAGTGGTGGTGGTGGTGGTGATGAGTGGTGGTGGTGATGAGTGGTGGTGGTGATGATGAGTGGTGGTGGTGATGATGAGTGGTGGTGGTGATGATGAGTGGTGGTGGTGATGATGAGTGGTGGTGGTGATGATGAGTGGTGGTGGTGGTGGTGATGAGTGGTGGTGGTGGTGGTGATGAGTGGTGGTGGTGGTGGTGATGAGTGGTGGTGGTGGTGATGATGAGTGGTGGTGGTGATGATGAGTGGTGGTGGTGATGATGAGTGGTGGTGATGATGAGTGGTGGTGATGATGAGTGGTGGTGGTGGTGATGATGAGTGGTGGTGGTGGTGATGATGAGTGGTGGTGATGATGAGTGGTGGTGGTGGTGATGAGTGGTGGTGATGGTGATGAGTGGTGGTGATGAGTGGTGGTGGTGGTGATGAGTGGTGGTGGTGATGATGAGTGGTGGTGATGAGTGGTGGTGGTGATGAGTGGTGGAGATGAGTGGTGGTGGTGGAGATGAGTGGTGGTGGTGGAGATGAGTGGTGGTGGTGGAGATGAGTGGTGGTGGTGGAGATGAGTGGTGGTGGAGATGAGTGGTGGTGGAGATGAGTGGTGGTGAGTGGTGGTGGTGATGAGTGGTGGTGGTGATGAGTGGTGGTGGTGATGAGTGGTGGTGGAGATGATGAGTGGTGGTGGTGGAGATGAGTGGTGGTGGTGATGATGAGTGGTGGTGGTGATGATGAGTGGTGGTGGTGGTGATGATGAGTGGTGGTGGTGGTGATGAGTGGTGGTGATGAGTGGTGGTGGTGGTGATGAGTGGTGGTGGTGGTGATGAGTGGTGGTGGTGGTGATGAGTGGTGGTGATGAGTGGTGGTGGTGGTGATGATGAGTGGTGGTGGTGATGATGAGTGGTGGAGATGAGTGGTGGTGATGATGAGTGGTGGTGATGATGAGTGGTGGTGATGATGAGTGGTGGTGGTGGTGATGAGTGGTGGTGGTGATGAGTGGTGGAGATGATGAGTGGTGGTGATGAGTGGTGGAGATGAGTGGTGGTGGTGGAGATGAGTGGTGGTGGTGGAGATGAGTGGTGGTGGTGGCGATGAGTGGTGGTGGTGGCGATGAGTGGTGGTGGTGGAGATGAGTGGTGGTGAGTGGTGGTGGTGATGAGTGGTGGTGGAGATGAGTGGTGGTGGAGATGAGTGGTGGTGGTGGTGGAGATGAGTGGAGGTGGTGGAGATGAGTGGTGGTGGTGATGATGAGTGGTGGTGGTGGAGATGAGTGGTGGTGGTGATGATGAGTGGTGGTGGTGGTGATGAGTGGTGGTGGTGGTGATGAGTGGTGGTGGTGGTGATGAGTGGTGGTGGTGGTGATGAGTGGTGGTGGTGGTGATGAGTGGTGGTGGTGGTGATGATGAGTGGTGGTGATGGTGATGATGAGTGGTGGTGGTGGTGATGAGTGGTGGTGGTGGTGGTGATGAGTGGTGGTGGTGATGATGAGTGGTGGTGGTGATAATGAGTGGTGGTGGTGATGATGAGTGGTGGTGGTGATGATGAGTGGTGGTGGTGATGATGAGTGGTGGTGGTGATGATGAGTGGTGGTGGTGGTGGTGATGAGTGGTGGTGGTGATGATGAGTGGTGGTGGTGATGATGAGTGGTGGTGGTGGTGGTGATGAGTGGTGGAGATGAGTGGTGGTGGTGGAGATGAGTGGTGGTGGTGGTGATGAGTGGTGGAGATGAGTGGTGGTGGTGGAGATGAGTGGTGGTGAGTGGTGGTGGTGATGAGTGGTGGTGAGTGGTGGTGGTGATGAGTGGTGGTGGTGGTGGTGGTGGAGATGAGTGGTGGTGGTGGAGATGAGTGGTGGTGGTGATGATGAGTGGTGGTGGTGATGATGAGTGGTGGTGGTGGAGATGAGTGGTGGTGGTGATGATGAGTGGTGGTGGTGATGATGAGTGGTGGTGGTGATGATGAGTGGTGGTGGTGGAGATGAGTGGTGGTGGTGGAGATGAGTGGTGGTGGTGATGATGAGTGGTGGTGGTGATGATGAGTGGTGGTGGTGATGATGAGTGGTGGTGGTGATGATGATGAGTGGTGATGGTGAGTGGTGATGGTGAGTGGTGGTGAGTGGTGATGAGTGGTGGTGGTGGTGGTGATGAGTGGTGGTGGTGATGAGTGGTGGTGGTGATGATGAGTGGTGGTGGTGATGATGAGTGGTGGTGGTGATGATGAGTGGTGGTGGTGATGATGAGTGGTGGTGGTGATGATGAGTGGTGGTGGTGGTGATGAGTGGTGGTGGTGGTGGTGATGAGTGGTGGTGGTGGTGATGATGAGTGGTGGTGGTGATGATGAGTGGTGGTGGTGATGATGAGTGGTGGTGATGATGAGTGGTGGTGGTGGTGATGATGAGTGGTGGTGGTGGTGATGATGAGTGGTGGTGGTGGTGATGATGAGTGGTGGTGGTGGTGATGAGTGGTGGTGATGGTGATGAGTGGTGGTGATGAGTGGTGGTGGTGGTGATGAGTGGTGGTGGTGATGATGAGTGGTGGTGATGAGTGGTGGTGGTGATGAGTGGTGGAGATGAGTGGTGGTGGTGGAGATGAGTGGTGGTGGTGGAGATGAGTGGTGGTGGTGGAGATGAGTGGTGGTGGTGGAGATGAGTGGTGGTGGTGGAGATGAGTGGTGGTGGTGGAGATGAGTGGTGGTGGAGATGAGTGGTGGTGGAGATGAGTGGTGGTGAGTGGTGGTGGTGATGAGTGGTGGTGGTGATGAGTGGTGGTGGTGATGAGTGGTGGTGGAGATGATGAGTGGTGGTGGTGGAGATGAGTGGTGGTGGTGATGATGAGTGGTGGTGGTGATGATGAGTGGTGGTGGTGGTGGTGGTGATGATGAGTGGTGGTGGTGGTGATGAGTGGTGGTGGTGGTGATGAGTGGTGGTGGTGGTGATGAGTGGTGGTGGTGGTGATGAGTGGTGGTGATGAGTGGTGGTGGTGGTGATGATGAGTGGTGGTGGTGATGATGAGTGGTGGAGATGAGTGGTGGTGATGATGAGTGGTGGTGATGATGAGTGGTGGTGATGATGAGTGGTGGTGGTGGTGATGAGTGGTGGAGATGATGAGTGGTGGTGATGAGTGGTGGAGATGAGTGGTGGTGGTGGAGATGAGTGGTGGTGGTGGAGATGAGTGGTGGTGGTGGAGATGAGTGGTGGTGGTGGCGATGAGTGGTGGTGGTGGCGATGAGTGGTGGTGGTGGAGATGAGTGGTGGTGAGTGGTGGTGGTGATGAGTGGTGGTGGAGATGAGTGGTGGTGGAGATGAGTGGTGGTGGTGGTGGAGATGAGTGGAGGTGGTGGAGATGAGTGGTGGTGGTGATGATGAGTGGTGGTGGTGGAGATGAGTGGTGGTGGTGATGATGAGTGGTGGTGGTGGTGATGATGAGTGGTGGTGGTGGTGATGAGTGGTGGTGGTGGTGATGAGTGGTGGTGGTGGTGATGAGTGGTGGTGGTGGTGATGAGTGGTGGTGGTGGTGATGATGAGTGGTGGTGATGGTGATGATGAGTGGTGGTGGTGGTGATGAGTGGTGGTGGTGGTGGTGATGAGTGGTGGTGGTGATGATGAGTGGTGGTGGTGATGATGAGTGGTGGTGGTGATGATGAGTGGTGGTGGTGATGATGAGTGGTGGTGGTGATGATGAGTGGTGGTGGTGGTGATGAGTGGTGGTGGTGGTGGTGATGAGTGGTGGTGGTGATGATGAGTGGTGGTGGTGATGATGAGTGGTGGTGGTGATGATGAGTGGTGGTGGTGATGATGAGTGGTGGTGGTGATGATGAGTGGTGGTGGTGGAGATGAGTGGTGGTGGTGGAGATGAGTGGTGGTGGTGGAGATGAGTGGTGGTGGTGGAGATGAGTGGTGGTGGTGGAGATGAGTGGTGGTGGAGATGAGTGGTGGTGGAGATGAGTGGTGGTGGAGATGAGTGGTGGTGGAGATGAGTGGTGGTGGTGGTGGTGGTGATGAGTGGTGGTGGTGGTGATGAGTGGTGGTGGTGGTGATGAGTGGTGGTGGTGGTGATGAGTGGTGGTGATGAGTGGTGGTGATGAGTGGTGGTGGTGGTGATGAGTGGTGGTGATGAGTGGTGGTGATGAGTGGTGGTGGTGGTGATGAGTGGTGGTGGTGGTGGAGATGAGTGGTGGTGGAGATGAGTGGTGGTGGAGATGAGTGGTGGTGATGAGTGGTGGTGGTGGTGATGAGTGGTGGTGGTGGTGATGAGTGGTGGTGGTGGTGATGAGTGGTGGTGATGAGTGGTGATGAGTGGTGGTGATGAGTGGTGGTGATGAGTGGTGGTGGTGGTGGTGGTGATGAGTGGTGGTGGTGATGATGAGTGGTGGTGGTGATGATGAGTGGTGGAGATGAGTGGTGGTGGTGGAGATGAGTGGTGGTGGTGGAGATGAGTGGTGGTGGTGGAGATGAGTGGTGGTGGTGGAGATGAGTGGTGGTGGTGGAGATGAGTGGTGGTGGTGGAGATGAGTGGTGGTGGAGATGAGTGGTGGTGGTGGTGGAGATGAGTGGTGGTGGTGGTGATGAGTGGTGGTGGAGATGAGTGGTGGTGGTGGAGATGAGTGGTGGTGGTGGAGATGAGTGGTGGCGGTGGAGATGAGTGGTGGCGATGATGATGAGTGGTGGTGGTGGTGATGAGTGGTGGTGGTGGTGATGAGTGGTGGTGGTGGTGATGAGTGGTGGTGGTGGTGATGAGTGGTGGTGGTGATGATGAGTGGTGGTGGTGATGATGAGTGGTGGTGGTGATGAGTGGTGGTGAGTGGTAGTGGTGGTGGTGGTGAGTGGTGGTGGTGATGGTGATGAGTGGTGGAGATGATGGTGATGAGTGGTGGAGATGATGGTGATGAGTGGTGGAGATGATGGTGATGAGTGGTGGCTATGATGTGATGAGTGGTGGTGATGAGTGGTGGTGGTTATGAGTGGTGGCTATGATGGTGATGAGTGGTGATGGTGATGAGTGGTAGTGATGGGTGGTGGTGATGAGTGGTGGTGGTGATGGGTGGTGGTGGTGATGATGGTGATGAGTGGTGGTGATGATGGTGAGTGGTGGTTATGATGGTGATGGGTGGTGGTTATGATGGTGATGAGTGGTGGAGATGATGGTGATGAGTGGTGGAGATGATGGTGATGAGTGGTGGAGATGATGGTGATGAGTGGTGGTTATGATGGTGATGAGTGGTGGTTATGATGGTGATGAGTGGTGGTTATGATGGTGATGAGTGGTGGTTATGATGGTGATGAGTGGTGGTTATGATGGTGATGAGTGGTGGTTATGATGGTGATGAGTGGTGGAGATGATGGTGATGGGTGGTGGTTATGGTGGTGATGGGTGGTGGTTATGGTGGTGATGGGTGGTGGTGATGATGGTGATGGGTGGTGGTGATGGGTGGTGATGGGTGGTGGTTATGGTGGTGATGGGTGGTGGTTATGATAACTCACCAGTTGCAGCCGCTGCACTTCCGACGTTCATCTCATTTTCGTCATCAAAATCGATGCGGACCCCTTTCCCGTTACCGGCGGAGACGCCACACCCACCGCTGCGACACAGAGAGATGGGCACCACCCCGTAGACGTATGCCAGCATGATGGGCACACCGATACCTGGAGACACAATCAGAAAACACAGAAGCTCCTGCTAATGGTGGATCTGAATGACATACTAAAGAACAATATTATACAACGTTCCCCTGGGAGTGACAGAGGATATTGAAGATGGCTTGTCTTGTATGGAGACCAGTTAACATTTTAACTCAACTAACCTCTAGATATGATAAGAGCACTAGGGCGAGGGACTTACCAACAGTAACTGCTGCCACCACGGGGGAGACAATGACAGATAAGGTCACGCCACCCGCTATCACCAAGTTCCTCTTATGTTTGGAGATGTCCTTTCCTTCATAGCGATTGTGAATCTGGGGGAGGAGGAAGAGAAGACGAGTTGGAGGAAGAGGGGGGAAGAAGAGAAAGTGGAGAGGTAGGAAGAAGAGGGATGAAAGAGGAGGAGAGGGATGAAGAGGAAGGAGATGGATGACGAGACAAGAGGAGAGGGGGGAGGTGGTGAGGGTAAAGGAGGAGAAGAAAGAGAGGATATGTCAGTAACAGGGACGTCACAGACTTCAACACAGGGGGATTACGGACTGCAGCAGCCCCCAGATAGATAAACCAAACCCATCCAACCAAACTAAATGCCTCATTAAGAATGACCCTGATCTTAATGAACAACTAAGCTCCTACTTCCAACTAGAGCTCAGCTAGTTAGACAGTGGACCGTTATTTTTGTAATCATATGTTGCCAGCATGTTTGTTGCAGGGTTCCATCTGCTGGTAAATGCTGTTTTTGACAATAAATACAATGGTTGCCAGCCAAACTGTCAGAAATAGCAGTGGATGATATTCTTCATAGGATAAATCCTCAAGCTGCAGTTGTGTGTGCTTCTATTTTTACTCATGCAGAAGAGGTCCTCATAAAAGGAGTACCCCTACTGGGTAAGATTGTGCTGATTATCGAGAGGGGATTCTTCACCAAAACAGAGTAAAGACTGCCTCCAGATCACTCCTTGAGGACAACGTAGCGAGGCTGATGAGCATCGAGCTGCTCCAAGGAGTTGGACAGTTTTGACTTCCCAAGAGGAGCGGACAACTTTGAGCAGACCAAGTTCCACCGTAAACGCAAGTAAATTAGAGGCAAATTGTGTTGGTCAGGCGCGTACTAGCAGTTGTGCTAAGATCAACATGTGCCAGGTTTTTATTTGACCTTAATTTAACTAGGCAAGTCAGTTAAGAACAAATTCTTATTTTCAATGACAGCCTAGGAACAGTGGGTTAACTGCCTTGTTCAGGGGCAGAACCACAGATTTGTACCTTGTCAGCTCGGGGATTTGAACTTGCAACCTTTCGGTTACTAGCCCAACGCTCTAACCACTAGGTAGGATGGAGTGGATTGATAGATTAGCGTAAGTAATGTGTATCATGCACAATTGGTGCATTTCAGTTGAGCTTGGAAACTAAATATCGTTGCCATGCCCCAGGACTACCTGACATGATGACTCCTTGCTGTCCCCAGTCCACCTGGCCGTGCTGCTGCTCCAGTTTCAACTGTTCTGCCTTATTATTATTCGACCATGCTGGTTATTTATGAACATTTGAACATCTTGGCCATGTTCTGTTATAATCTCTACCCGGCACAGCCAGAAGAGGACTGGCCACCCCACATAGCCTGGTTCCTCTCTAGGTTTCTTCCTAGGTTTTGGCCTTTCTAGGGAGTTTTTCCTAATCACAGTGCTTCTACACCTGCATTGCTTGCTGTTTGGGGTTTTAGGCTGGGTTTCTGTACAGCACTTTGAGATATCAGCTGATGTACGAAGGGCTATATAAATAAATTTGATTTGAACTATTCACATCGGAGTTACAATGTTATCAATCACTCGGCAGCTGTCAATGGGATTTATATGTTTAAATGAATGATTAGAATATTCCACCCTGAAACCATATGATTGTATGAAATTGATTAGAATCATGAGATTATTCTAATGATGTGTGTCGTTTTAGTCAGTAGAATTATCCATCCGTGAGTGTAGTTTTTAGTCAGAATTAGGGTATAACAATATATCTGTACAATATGTCTATTGTAGTGTCTTAAAAACAGACCGTCTGAGCAAGATTCGGTGCCGACCTTGGCTGGGGGCCACAGAGTACTTCCCAGGGTCTCCCTATCTTGAGGGAGGACAGGGAGTGATTCTCACGGACTCCCCTAATCTTTGTCGGCTGGGAAGCAGGACAGTGTGTGCGTAGGATACCTAATGTTTGTGTGTGAAAGTATGTGCGTAAGAAGCCAGTATAAAATGAATGGTTTTGTACAACAGACCAGCACTCTCATGAATGAACTTTTTGGACTATTCAGCTGGGCCTCCGTCTGTTTCATTCAACCAGTATCTTGCCAATTCTAGGTTACAGACTGAGTAGTATAATTGAATTGGGTTATGAACCTTGAGAACATAATTCTCATAACAGCAGCCCACTGTCTTACAGTAGGAAACAGTTGTTAATCACTAGGCAGCCCACTGTCTTACAGTAGGAAACAGTTGTTAATCACTAGGCAGCCCACTGTCTTACAGTAGGAAACAGTTGTTAATCACTAGGCAGCCCACTGCCATACAGTAGGAAACAGTTGTTAATCACTAGGCAGCCCACTGTCTTACAGTAGGAAACATACTAGCATACTATTGTTTGTACAGATGAATGTCGTACCTTCAGGCGTTTGGAAATTGCTCCAAAGGATGAACCAGACTTGTGGAGGTCTACAATTATTTTCTAAGGTCTTGGCTGATTTCTTTTGATTTTCCATGAAGTCAAGCAAGGAGGCACTGACTTTGAAGTTAGGCCTTGAAATACATCCACAGGTACACCTCCAATTGACTCAAATGATGTCAATTTGCCTATCAAAAACTTCTAAAGCCATGACATAATTTCCTGGAATATCCCAAGCTGTTTAAAGGCACAGTCAACTTAATGTATGTAAACTTCTGACCCACTGGAATTGTGATCCAGTGAATTATAGGTGAAATAATCTGTCTGTAAACAATTGTTAGAAAAAATGACTTGTGTCATGCACAAAGTAGATCGACTTGCCAAAACTATAGTTTGTTAACAAGAAATGTGTGGAGTGGTTGAAAAACAAGTTTCAATGACTCCAACCTAAGTGTATGTCAACTTCCGACTTCAACTGTGTATCACATGACACAAGGTACGGCAGTTCAAATTAATTAATTTAAACCTAACCCTTTTCCTTGCCTGCTACGAAAACTCAAATCTGACGTTAATTTGACAAAAGCTGGATCCCTGCTAGCCATGACCGTCCGGCCCTGGCATTCATTTACAGTTTAATTTATTAGGCCTCATTTAAAATGTTCATGCCTAGGCTAAATTAAATGAGAGGCCTAGATTGAATTTGAAAACAGCTGTTTAGTTATTTATTTCTTAATTTTCATACAGATGGTTTATAGGACAAGTCATTCACAAGTTGTATTAGACAAATATATTTCTAGGTTGTGTTTTATTACAGACTTGTTCTTCTAAGCTGAATGTTTTACCTTTAAGTGATAATCGTTTATAGCAGGGATGAAGATACAATGGGCAATGTTATGCCTTTCAATAAAACCCTATATTCTATCATTATAACATGATTTACAATAACCCTAAATGTGATTCAGAACCGTGGCTGGATGCTCTAATGTTTTACCCATCCAATGCATATGTATGTCTGGTCAATTTCTCAAATGTCCGGTCAATTAAAAATCTTGCCGGTCACGTTGTCCAGCACCAACCCTGGTTGGATCCCATACACTGGTTCGGTTTCAAACCCCCCCCCCCGTAGTGCCCTGCAGGTGCATCCTACACCATGTTGGCCATTACTCCCACCATAGACAGTCTGCCGTCTGACACTACTCAACGTCATAGATTCTAGACTGAGTCTCAGAACCCTGGTGTAGAATACTTTATCTAATCAATGGTTCTAATCTCAACTCCTAAAATGGCAAAAAAAAAAAAAAAAGACAGACTTAGGCTGAGCAGACAGTAGAACCATCTGGAGACTGATAGTTGGACAGTCACATGACCTTCCCAGAACTGGGAATGGATGGTGTGTCAATACACCCAGTCAATATAAAGATACAGGCGTCCTTCCCAAGTCAGTTGCCGGAGAGGAAGGAAACCCCTTGGGGATTTCACCATGAGGCCAATGTTGACTTTAAAACAGAGTTTAATGGCAGTGATAGGAGAAATCTGAAGATGGATTAAGAACAGTTACGCCCCAATATTAACCTAAATGACAGAATGAAGAGGAAGCCTGTACAGAATAAAAATATTTCAAAACATGAATCCTGTTTGCAACAAGGCACTAAAGTCATACTGCAAAAAATGTGGCAAAGCAATAATCTTTTTGTCCTGAATACAAAGTGTTCTGTTTGGGACACATCCAACACTGAAGGTGCGTAGTCACTGAGAACCACACTCCATATTTCAAGCATAGTGGTGGCTGCATCATGTGGAACTACAGCTGTGGCTGAATGTGGTGGCCAGGTGGAACTACGTTGTAGCTTTGGCTGAATGTGGTGGCCAGGTGGAACTACGTTGTAGCTGTGGCAGAATGTGGTGGCCAGGTGGAACTACGTTGTAGCTTTGGCTGAATGTGGTGGCCAGGTGGAACTACAGCTGTGGCTGAATGTGGTGGCCAGGTGGAACTACGTTGTGGCTTTGGCTGAATGTGGTGGCCAGGTGGAACTACGTTGTGGCTTTGGCTGAATGTGGTGGCCAGGTGGAACTACGTTGTGGCTTTGGCTGAATGTGGTGGCCAGGTGGAACTACGTTGTGGCTTTGGCTGAATGTGGTGGCCAGGTGGAACTACGTTGTAGCTTTGGCTGAATGTGGTGGCCAGGTGGAACTACGTTGTAGCTTTGGCTGAATGTGGTGGCCAGGTGGAACTACGTTGTAGCTTTGGCTGAATGTGGTGGCCAGGTGGAACTACGTTGTAGCTTTGGCTGAATGTTGTGGCCAGGTGGAACTACGTTGTAGCTTTGGCTGAATGTGGTGGCCAGGTGGAACTACGTTGTAGCTTTGGCTGAATGTGGTGGCCAGGTAGGAACTACGTTGTGGCTTTGGCTGAATGTGGTGGCCAGGTGGAACTACGTTGTAGCTTTGGCTGAATGTGGTGGCCAGGTAGGAACTACGTTGTGGCTTTGGCTGAATGTGGTGGCCAGGTGGAACTACGTTGTAGCTGTGGCTGAATGTGGTGGCCAGGTGGAACTACGTTGTAGCTTTGGCTGAATGTGGTGGCCAGGTGGAACTACGTTGTAGCTGTGGCTGAATGTGGTGGCCAGGTGGAACTACGTTGTAGCTTTGGCTGAATGTGGTGGCCAGGTGGAACTACGTTGTAGCTTTGGCTGAATGTGGTGGCCATGTGGAACTACGTTGTAGCTGTGGCTGAATGTGGTGGCCATGTGGAACTACGTTGTGGCTTTGGCTGAATGTGGTGGCCAGGTGGAACTACGTTGTAGCTTTGGCTGAATGTGGTGGCCATGTGGAACTACGTTGTAGCTTTGGCTGAATGTGGTGGCCAGGTGGAACTACGTTGTAGCTGTGGCTAAATGTGGTGGCCAGGTGGAACTACATTGTGGCTTTGGCTGAATGTGGTGGCCAGGTGGAACTACGTTGTAGCTTTGGCTGAATGTGGTGGCCAAGTGGAACTACATTGTAGCTTTGGCTGAATGTGGTGGCCAGGTAGGAACTACGTTGTGGCTTTGGCTGAATGTGGTGGCCAGGTGGAACTACGTTGTAGCTTTGGCTGAATGTGGTGGCCAGGTGGAACTACGTTGTAGCTTTGGCTGAATGTGGTGGCCAGGTGGAACTACGTTGTAGCTTTGGCTGAATGTGGTGGCCAGGTGGAACTACGTTGTAGCTATGGTTTTATTTCTATTGGTCAAGCCACAACTGAGCGAGACAAAAAAAACTTTTGGTTTTACTCAACCTCTGACACTAGCGCCTCTATTTTGATATAATAAAGAATTAATGAAACGGCGTTGTATATTCCCAACATAATTTAAAGGGATGATTTTGACCATATGCTTAATTTGGGGGCATTTTGAAATGCAAATAGCCAAGGCTGTGCATGAGCATTGAGGCTGAGAACAATTGGCATTTCAATGGTTCTCTGCTACCGGTGTGCGTATGGCTCTCATAGGACACTTTCTACGCATACGACCATTCTAAACTCGTTCGGAAGTAGCATTACTCAATATTGATGAGGCCCCAGATCTGCAATGCTCAGAGACTTACCCAGAAAAACTCCTCATTAAATCGCTACCGAAGGTCATTTTAACATTGACTCAGGCGTGTGAATACTTACGTAAATGAGATATTTCTGCATTTCATTTTCAATAAAATTGGCAAAAATGTCTAAGAACATGTTTTCACTTTCTCATTATGGGGTATTGTGTTATAGATGGGTGAGACACATATCTTTAATCCAGGCTGAAACAACAAAATGTGGAAAAAGGCAAGGGGTGTGAACACTTTCTGAAGGTACTGTATATAATGAATTTATAAGTCCAATAATGTACATCGCAATTAAGGATTCTCTCTTTAAAGCAGCAGTAGCATTGGCAGCAACAGCTGTATGAAATACCTCCCTGTTTCCCTCTGTTTTCAATGTGCTACTAGTACAATCAGATTCCTTTAACTGTTTGGAGCTGTGCGTGTCAGTGGCTTTTGAGGGTCATCTATACACATTCCTAAAAAAAAAAAAATCTAAACCATTCCTGTGTCCAAACTCACCTTCCTCCCCACGTAGACAGGGATGCCTATGATCATGGCAGGGATGGCAATGCCAGCGATCAGAGCGATGCCCACCGGTGCGCCCACCAGCGTGCCCAGCTGCCACAGAATCTTCTTCTTCCTGCTCCATGGCTTCTTACCCCAGAAGGTACATCCTGACGGGCTGGGGGGAGAGAGAGAGGACATTACAACACCATCCTGACGGGCTGGGGGAGAGAGGACATTACAACACCATCCTGATGGACTGGGGGGAGAGAGAGGACATTACAACACCATCCTGACGGGCTGGGGGGAGAGAGGACATTACAACACCATCCTGACGGGCTGGGGGGGGGAGAGGACATTACAACACCATCCTGATGGACTGGGGGGAGAGAGAGGACATTACAACACCATCCTGATGGGCTGGGGGGAGAGAGGACATTACAACACCATCCTGACGGGCTGGGGGGAGAGAGGACATTACAACACCATCCTGACGGGCTGGGGGGGGGGAGAGGACATTACAACACCATCCTGATGGACTGGGGGGAGAGAGAGGACATTACAACACCATCCTGACGGGCTGGGGGGGGGAGAGAGGACATTACAACACCATCCTGATGGGCTGGGGGGAGGACATTACAACACCATCCTGACGGGCTGGGGGAGAGAGAGAGAGGACATTACAACACCATCCTGACGGGCTGGGGGGGGGAGGACATTACAACACCATCCTGACGGGCTGGGGGGAGAGGACATTACAACACCATCCTGACGGGCTGGGGGGGGGGAGGACATTACAACACCATCCTGACGGGCTGGGGGAGAGAGAGAGGACATTACAACACTATCCTGACGGGCTGGGGGGGGGAGAGAGGACATTACAACACCATCCTGACGGGCTGGGGGGGGGGGGAGGACATTACAACACTATCCTGACGGGCTGGGGGGGGGGGGGGGGGGGGGACATTACAACACCATCCTGACGGGCTGGGGGGGGAGGACATTACAACACCATCCTGACGGGCTGGGGGGGGAGGACATTACAACACCATCCTGACGGGCTGGGGGGGGGAGGACATTACAACACCATCCTGACGGGCTGGGGGGGGGGGGGAGGACATTACAACACCATCCTGACGGGCTGGGGGGGAGAGAGAGAGGACATTACAACACCATCCTGACGGGCTGGGGGGGGGGGAGGACATTACAACACCATCCTGACGGGCTGGGGGGGGAGAGGACGGCATTACAACACCATCCTGACGGACTGGGGGGGGAGAGGACATTACAACACCATCCTGACGGACTGGGGGGGGAGAGGACATTACAACACTATCCTGACGGGCTGGGGGGAGAGGACATTACAACACCATCCTGACGGACTGGGGGGGGAGAGGACATTACAACACCATCCTGACGGACTGGAGGGGGGGAGAGGACATTACAACACCATCCTGACGGACTGGGGGGGGGGAGAGGACATTACAACACCATCCTGACGGACTGGGGGGGGGGGGAGAGGACATTACAACACCATCCTGACGGACTGGGGGGGAGAGGACATTACAACACTATCCTGACGGGCTGGGGGGAGAGGACATTACAACACCATCCTGACGGACTGGGGGGGGAGAGGACGGCATTACAACACCATCCTGACGGACTGGGGGGGGAGAGGACATTACAACACCATCCTGACGGACTGGGGGGGGAGAGGACATTACAACACTATCCTGACGGGCTGGGGGGGGAGAGGACATTACAACACCATCCTGACGGACTGGGGGGGGGGGGGGAGGACATTACAACACCATCCTGATGGGCTGGGGGGGGAGAGGACATTACAACACCATCCTGACGGACTGGGGGGAGAGAGAGAGGACATTACAACACCATCCTGACGGGCTGGGGGGGGAGAGGACATTACAACACTATCCTGACGGGCTGGGGGGGGGGAGAGAGGACATTACAACACCATCCTGACGGGCTGGGGGGGGGGAGAGGACATTACAACACCATCCTGACGGGCTGGGGGGGGGGGGGGGGAGGACATTACAACACCATCCTGACGGACTGGGGGGGGAGAGGACATTACAACACTATCCTGACGGACTGGGGGGGGAGAGAGGACATTACAACACCATCCTGACGGGCTGGGGGGAGGACATTACAACACCATCCTGACGGGCTGGGGGGGAGAGAGGACATTACAACACCATCCTAACGGACTGGGGGGGGAGAGGACATTACAACACCATCCTGACGGACTGGGGGGGGGGGGGAGAGGACATTACAACACTATCCTGACGGGCTGGGGGGGGGGAGGACATTACAACACTATCCTGACGGGCTGGGGGGAGAGAGAGGACATTACAACACCATCCTGACGGGCTGGGGGGGAGAGAGAGAGAGGACATTACAACACCATCCTGACGGACTGGGGGGAGAGAGAGGACATTACAACACCATCCTGACGGGCTGGGGGGGGGGAGGACATTACAACACCATCCTGACGGGCTGGGGGGGGAGAGAGAGAGGACATTACAACACCATCCTGACGGGCTGGGGGGGGGGGAGGACATTACAACACCATCCTGACGGGCTGGGAGGACATTACAACACCATCCTGATGGGCTGGGGGGGAGAGAGGACATTACAACACCATCCTGACGGGCTGGGGGGAGGACATTACAACACCATCCTGACGGGCTGGGGGGGGGGGGAGGACATTACAACACCATCCTGATGGGCTGGGGGGAGGACATTACAACACCATCCTGACGGGCTGGGGGAGAGAGGACATTACAACACCATCCTGACGGGCTGGGGGGAGAGAGGACATTACAACACCATCCTGACGGGCTGGGGGGAGAGAGGACATTACAACACCATCCTGACGGGCTGGGGGGAGAGAGGACATTACAACACCATCCTGACGGGCTGGGGGGAGAGAGGACATTACAACACCATCCTGACGGGCTGGGGGGGGAGAGAGGACATTACAACACTATCCTGACGGGCTGGGGGGGAGAGAGAGGACATTACAACACCATCCTGACGGGCTGGGGGGGAGAGAGAGGACATTACAACACCATCCTGATGGGCTGGGGGGGGGAGAGAGGACATTACAACACCATCCTGACGGGCTGGGGGGGGGGGAGAGAGAGAGGACATTACAACACCATCCTGATGGGCTGGGGGGAGAGAGAGGACATTACAACACCATCCTGACGGGCTGGGGGGAGAGGACATTACAACACCATCCTGACGGGCTGGGGGGAGAGGACATTACAACACCATCCTGATGGGCCGGGGGGGGGAGAGAGAGGACATTACAACACTATCCTGACGGGCTGGGGGGGAGAGAGGACATTACAACACTATCCTGACGGGCTGGGGGGGGGAGAGAGGACATTACAACACTATCCTGACGGGCTGGGGGGGGAGAGAGGACATTACAACACCATCCTGACGGGCTGGGGGGGGGAGAGAGAGGACATTACAACACCATCCTGATGGGCTGGGGGGGGAGAGAGAGGACATTACAACACCATCCTGACGGGCTGGGGGGGAGAGAGAGAGGACATTACAACACCATCCTGATGGGCTGGGGGGGAGAGAGAGGACATTACAACACCATCCTGACGGGCTGGGGGGAGAGGACATTACAACACCATCCTGACGGGCTGGGGGGAGAGGACATTACAACACCATCCTGATGGGCCGGGGGGGGGAGAGAGGACATTACAACACTATCCTGACGGGCTGGGGGGGGGGGGAGAGAGGACATTACAACACTATCCTGACGGGCTGGGGGGGAGAGAGGACATTACAACACCATCCTGATGGGCTGGGGGGGGGAGAGAGAGGACATTACAACACCATCCTGACGGGCTGGGGGGGGAGAGAGAGGACATTACAACACCATCCTGATGGGCTGGGGGGGGGGAGGACATTACAACACCATCCTGACGGACTGGGGGGGGAGAGAGGACATTACAACACCATCCTGATGGGCTGGGGGGAGAGAGAGGACATTACAACACCATCCTGACGGGCTGGGGGAGGACATTACAACACCATCCTGATGGGCTGGGGGGGGAGAGAGGACATTACAACACCATCCTGATGGGCTGGGGGGGGGGGAGGACATTACAACACCATCCTGACGGGCTGGGGGGGAGAGAGAGGACATTACAACACCATCCTGACGGGCTGGGGGGGAGAGAGGACATTACAACACCATCCTGACGGGCTGGGGGGGGGGGAGAGAGAGAGGACATTACAACACCATCCTGACGGGCTGGGGGGGGGAGAGAGAGGACATTACAACACCATCCTGATGGGCTGGGGGGGGAGAGAGGACATTACAACACCATCCTGACGGGCTGGGGGGGGGGAGAGAGAGAGAGGACATTACAACACCATCCTGATGGGCTGGGGGGGGGGAGAGAGAGAGGACATTACAACACCATCCTGAAGGGCTGGGGGGGGGAGGACATTACAACACCATCCTGACGGGCTGGGGGGGGAGAGAGGACATTACAACACCATCCTGATGGGCTGGGGGGGGGGGGAGGACATTACAACACCATCCTGATGGGCTGGGGGGGGGGAGGACATTACAACACCATCCTGACGGGCTGGGGGGGGAGAGAGGACATTACAACACCATCCTGATGGGCTGGGGGAGAGAGGACATTACAACACCATCCTGACGGGCTGGGGGGAGAGAGAGGACATTACAACACCATCCTGATGGGCTGGGGGGGGGAGGACATTACAACACCATCCTGACGGACTGGGGGGAGAGAGGACATTACAACACCATCCTGACGGGCTGGGGGGGGGGGGGGAGGACATTACAACACCATCCTGACGGACTGGGGGGGGGGGGGGAGGACATTACAACACCATCCTGATGGGCTGGGGGGGGGAGAGAGAGGACATTACAACACCATCCTGACGGGCTGGGGGGGGGAGAGAGAGGACATTACAACACCATCCTGACGGGCTGGGGGGGGGGGGGGAGGACATTACAACACCATCCTGACGGGCTGGGGGGGAGAGAGAGGACATTACAACACCATCCTGACGGGCTGGGGGGAGAGAGAGAGGACATTACAACACCATCCTGATGGGCTGGGGGGGGGGGGGGAGGACATTACAACACCATCCTGATGGGCTGGGGGGGGGAGAGAGAGGACATTACAACACCATCCTGATGGGCTGGGGGGGGGAGAGAGAGAGGACATTACAACACCATCCTGACGGGCTGGGGGGGGAGAGAGGACATTACAACACCATCCTGACGGGCTGGGGGGGGAGAGAGGACATTACAACACCATCCTGACGGGCTGGGGGGGGGGGGGGGAGAGAGGACATTACAACACCATCCTGATGGGCTGGGGGGGAGAGAGAGGACATTACAACACCATCCTGACGGACTGGGGGGAGAGAGAGGACATTACAACACCATCCTGACGGGCTGGGGGGGGGAGGACATTACAACACCATCCTGACGGACTGGGGGGGGAGAGAGGACATTACAACACCATCCTGATGGGCTGGGGGGGGAGAGAGAGGACATTACAACACCATCCTGACGGGCTGGGGGGGGGGGGGGAGGACATTACAACACCATCCTGACGGACTGGGGGGGGGGAGGACATTACAACACCATCCTGATGGGCTGGGGGGAGAGAGGACATTACAACACCATCCTGATGGGCTGGGGGGGGGGGAGGACATTACAACACCATCCTGACGGGCTGGGGGGAGAGAGAGGACATTACAACACCATCCTGACGGGCTGGGGGGGAGAGAGAGGACATTACAACACCATCCTGACGGGCTGGGGGGGGGGGGGGGTTTTGTTACTTTACTTTCACTGTCAGAGCAGGTTAGAAAAGCAATGTGTGCAAACCAATCATATCCCTTCCCTCAATGAAAAAAGTAATGTGTTATAGACATATACATTAAAGAGCAGCTGCCTTTAAAAAGCAACAAATCTCTTTGAAAACAGCCCATGTGGCATCAATATGAGTCAGATAGTTATTCTAGGGCAAAAATGTACTACAAAGTGTAAATAGGATCCTTTGTCATAAAGTCTGTCTTGTCTAAAATGGAGTTTGGAACATCTGTGCGTCACACAATATGTAAATGAAGGTTGGTTCCATTTGTCCACTAACATGGGGAGAGCAGCTGCAGTGTTTGCTCTCGATCCAATAGACAGACCCACCCATCTTTGTTTCCGGAAGCCAACAGGTTGATAAATACTGCATCAAACACCTTAGTTAGATGTCAAACTTCTCAACTAAAACATCCGACAAAAATGTCCAACATTTATTACAGATGTCTTGAGTTAACTTGGACTCATTCTGGTAAAAAAAAAAATCTGTTTTTTCTAATGAGCAACAGAAAAGCATAGGTACCAATCAGCGTGTTTAGTGGTTCTAACATTGGTCATTTATCAAACGCTCTGATCCAAAGTGACTTAATTGAATGTAATGCCTATGAGGTAGGTAAAACAACCACATATCACAGGCATTACAAATGAAACTCAATCCGTACAGGCAAGACAAGTGTGAGAGTTAGTTGAAGACATGTTGTTTGTCAGCCCCTCACCTCAGGTAGTGCAGGTCAGAGATCTCCTTCATGCAGAGCCAGCAGAACTCACAGCCGCACACGGCGCAGGTCATGTGGTTACAGCTGCCGTCGTTCATCTTGATGATGTAAGCAGCGCAGCGTGGACACGGCTTGATGTCATCAGCTGGTGACGGTGAGAGAGAAGGAACGGACAGATCAGATTCATCCTCTGTGTGAACTGATAAGGGCTGTGAGGAGGTATGAGCCGTGAGGATGTATGAGCTGTGAGGACGTATGAGCTGTGAAGCGGTATGAGCCGTGAGTGAGTGTTACCTGCAGCACCACTCTCCTGGCTGTAGTTGAGAGATGAGGAACGGAAGGTGCGTAGCCTCAGGCTCTGGGCTCTCTGCTGCCGGGCGGCATCACACGTCTGGTTGGGGTGCCACAGCTGTTTACAGTGGTAACAGAACTCCGTGCCACACCCCTCACGTCCACACGTGATCTTAGGACAGCTGGCACACCCAAAGGCAATGACTGCATACCTGGGGAAAGGAAAACAAAAACGGTGGCCATTAGTCCCAGAGGTTTTGGTTAGAATCAGTACTGCAGAAGGACACCAGGGGCGATGGGGGGGGGAGGCTTTATTTGGCTCATCGCACTCTAGCGAATCCTTGTGGCGGGCAGGGCTGACCTCGGTCGTCAACGGTGTTTCCTCCGGCACATTGGTGCGGCTGGCTTGGGGTTAAGCAAGAGGGTGTTAATAAGCGCAGTTTAGCTGGTCATGTTACGGAAGACGCATGACTCGACCTTCACCTCCTAAGCCCGTTGGGGAATTGCAGCAATGCGACAAGATTGAAATTGGGGAGAAAAGGGGGGGGGTAAAAAATATATCGATCTGGCGAGGAGAAACACAGGTTTAACCCATTTACAGCCCCATCGGTCCCAAGACCCCAGCAAAAATAATCGCTTCATTTATGTGCGTATCAAGTAGAAGTCGACCGATTAATCGGAATGGCCGATTAATTAGGGCCGATTTTTTACACCTCTATTTTATCTTTAGGCAAGTCAGTTAACACATTCTTATTTTCAATGACGGCCTAGGAATGGGGCAGAAGGACAGATTTTTACCTTGTCAGCTCGGGGGATCCAAACTAGTCGAACGCTCTAATCACCTACCTCACGAGGATGCTGCCTGTTACACGAATGCAGTAAGCCAAGGTAAGTTGCTACCTAGCATTAAACTTATCTTATAAAAACAATCAACGACTGTCGTTGCTCCAATATGTACTTAAACATCAATGCCTCTCTTAAAATCAATACACAAGTATATATTTTTAAACCTGCATATTTAGCTCAAATAAATCCAGGTTGGCAGGCAATATTAACCAGGTGAAATTGTGTCAGTTCTCTTGCGTTCATTGCACGCAGAGTCAGGGTATATGCAACAGTTTGGGCCGCCTGGCTCTTTACAAACTAATTTTCCAGAATTGTATGGAATTATGACATAACATTGAAGGTTGTGCAATGTAACAGGAATATTTAGACTCATGGATGCCACCCGTTAGATAAAATACGGAACGGAATAAACGTTTTGTTTTCGGATTTGACCTAAGGCTCGTATTTGATAGAGCAGTCTGACTGAGGGGTGGTAGGCAGCAGCAGGCTCGTAATAGTCAAAGGTTTATGGTTTAGAGAGATAGTCGATGCGTTATAATACCTGTAATAACTTGCGGCTGAACTTGAAAGGGGTTCCTTCGTTATTTTATGTCTTCCATAGAGAATGTCTTGATCTACTTCCAATAAGGTCTGTGTTTCGTGCAGGTTCGGGTGCAGGCTTAAACCGCCCCGGCGTTTTGATACCTTATCCTAGTGAGATTTACAAGGGTAACGTTTGTCAAAATATTTTCATAAATCCACTCTACAAAAAAAAAATGATCTTCGCTTATATTTAGCCAATATTGATCAGTTTCCTTGTCCTATGGATATCTATACAGTTATAAAATTGGCAAGGTGGTGTAAGCCTACACGAAACACAGACCTTTTCTAAGTGAATCTAAAAATATCCTATGGAATAAATGAATGAAGGAACCGCTTTTCAGATGTTGCTAGAAGGTGTCATGGGAATTATGACTCGCACTTTGGTAGTCAATTCTTACCATGTCCATTATTGAAATAGGATTTCCTGCATATAGAAATTACAGTTTTGTTTTCAACATTCCTCACAGGTAACTTGAACTCTATTTTTATTCAAACAGTTGAGAGTATTTGTACCCTAAGCAGACTCTTCAGTATCATTGTCACGTCAGAGCTGTGTGTTTTACAGATGGCAGAGAAAAGCAGAGCACCAGTGTGGGACTATTACATGGAATTGGCACCAGGGAAAGCAAGGTGTCTTATTTGTGATAAAGATGTAAACATGGGGTCAGCAACGGCTAAATCAGAACATACCACAAACCCGTGGAATCACCTTAAGAACACCCATCCAGAAGCCCATATGTATTATATTAAGTTCAAATAAAAGTGTTCATTCAATATTGTTGCAATTGTCATTATTACAAAAATGTGTATAAAATATTCTGCATTTTAAAAATCGGCATCTGCTTTTTTGTCCTCCAATAATCGGTATCTGCGTTGAAAAATCATAAATCGGTCGACCTCCAGTATCAAGTGTTTTATTTCCTTTACAGGACAACCAGGAAAAGTAGAACTGTGTTGGAATATTGCTGAGGGGACTAAAATAGCCAAATCCACTAATTTCAAGGATGTGTCCACATACTTTTGTGTAACTTTATATTTTTATCGTCTTTCTACCTCAAAATCAATGTAACGTGGTTAACCTTAAATCATCTTTTACATTTGAATAAAATTCAAACAGAGAACCCAGAGATCATGGGAAAAGACTGCACTTGACCATTTCACTTGAATCATTCCCATGGTGAATCACTAGCTACACTATGAAACCACACACTATTGAATCATTCCCATGGTGAATCACTAGCTACACTATGACACCACACACTATTGAATCATTCCCATGGTGAATGACGAGCTACACTATGAAACTACACGATATTGAATTATTCCCATGGTGAATGGCGAGCTACACTTTGTAACTACACGATATTGCAGAGACTATTTTAATGTTATTTAACTAAGCAAGACAGTTAAGAACACTTTCTTATTTACAATGACAGCCTACCTATTACCAGCCGCAATTGATATGGTGAAAACAATGTGTGTGGAGACAGAGGGACAGAAACTCACACATTTACATTTACATTTAAGTCATTTAGCAGACGCTCTTATCCAGAGCGACTTACAAATTGGTGAATTCACCTTCTGACATCCAGTGGAACAGCCACTTTACAATAGTTCACACCAATACCTTTGTCAGAAAACACAAAGAATGTATGCTATTGCTAGCAATCAAGAGAAAACGGACTGAACGACTCAAACTCCCCAGATTATGCTCTCCAAATGGACGTTAGCTGTGAGGGCCAAGATGACCATGCATTGACTTTTGTTGGCTAAACATGCTATTCATGAGGACATATTGTTCTGTCTCACGATTCGGGAGCATGAAATGGCACAGGGGATGATTAGGCCTCTGCACTAGTTATGAATGTGTTTCTTTCTGCTATATGGACACGTTGGATGATACACCGAGAACAACTGGCAGCAAAAGAGCTGAGCACAGAACTCAGAAACTGCAGCAGGGAATTTCCTGTTCACAAAACTATGGAGATATGGGATCTTCAAAGTTTGTGGTCATACGCAGATCCTTAAAAACACAAGTGCTGCTGGGATAAAGAAAACTAGTATAGAACAATAGGAGAGAAATGGGATCAGAGCATGACCATGTTCTATATCACCCCGAGGCTTGGTGGTTATCCAGGGGAGTGGTGGAAAGATGTTTCACAACATGGGCCAACATCACTGTGGAGCGCTTTCGACACCTTGTAGAGTCCATCCCCAGACGATTTGAGGCTGTTCTGAGGGCAAAAGGGGGTGCAACTCAATATTAGGAACTTGTTCCTAATGTTTTGTACACTCAGTGTAAATCTGTCACTCTCATTGAAAGCCAGTCTAAGAAGTGGAGAATCTGTTCTATCAATGAGAATGACATTTCCACTTCTTAGACTGGCTTTCAATGAGAATGACAGATCTACACTAAGTGTACAAAACATTAGGAACAAGTTCCTAATATTGAGTTGCACCCCTTTTGCCCTCAGAACAGTCTCAAATCGTCTGGGGATGGACTCTACAAGGTGTCGAAAGCGCTCCACAGCGATGCTGGCTCATGTTGACTCCAACGTTTCCCCACAGCTCTGTTAAGTAGACTGGATGTCCTTTGGGTGGTGGACCATTCTTGAAACACAGAGGAAACCTAAGCGTAAAAAAATCCAGCAGCATTGACACACCGGTGCACCTACTACCATAACCCATTCAAAAGGCACTTAAATCTTTTGTCTTCCCCATTCACCCACTGAATGACACACATACGCAATCCAAGTCTACATTTTCTCTAGGCTTACAAATCCTTTAACTTGTCTCCTCACCTTCATCAACACTGATTTGAGTGGATTTAACAAGTAACATCAATAAGGGATCATAGCCGTCACCTGGTCAGTCTACGCCATGGAAAGACTCCCATTTCTAGGTGAATTTGGTCGGGTTGTCTGAAAAGGTACACATTACAGCTGTAAGACATTGTCTTGAATCTAGGTTGTGCCTTCAGATTCTCTCAATGACTTCTCAAACTCCCAACACCGGCCTGGTCTGTTTCACAGCCATTCTGGGAAGTCTGGCGATGTTGTGCCTCTGGGTTTAAAAACTCAGTGATAACATGGGAGTAGCATGCGACAGGATAGGGCTGGGCAGGCAGGACACTAATATTATCCAGTGTTGCACTTCTGAAATACAAAAATACATTTTACCACTGGAGCTTAATATCACACAAACTCAGAAACACAACCTATTTTTCAAAAAACTTTCACCTGTTGATCTGGTTACTCGGTACACCTGGCCTACCGTTGGGACAATGATTTATCAATGACCCAGCTCAGTTAATCCCTACCATTGTGTCGCTGAGTCATCATAATGCTTCAGCAAATTTACATTATACCAGTGGCGTTGGTAGACACAATGTAAGTAACCTCTTATGTCCCTCTAACTGCCCTGAATGCCTCTACTGATCCTACAGCTATTGTATACAGTAACCATGTGCCTATGAACCAGATTTATACTGATAGCACTGAGGCGGTGTGCCCTAGTAGGAAGTCCACTGTGTGCACCTCACTCTGCACTAACATCAATAACATGAGAATATCTACTTCTGCTATGAAAACAAGCAAGCATCCCAGAAAAGTTGTTAAAACATGTACCTTGACTGGCTCTCATCAGGCTGCCCACTCAAGAAAAACCTTCAAACTGCAACCAGTGCCTGCAACCTGGTTCAGGTTATCAGTCAACCTACCAGGGTAGTTACAAACAGCACAGGAAGGGAATCATCAACATGTATTGATCACATCTTTACTAATGCTGCAGAAACCTGCTGTAAAGCAGTATCCAGATCCATCGGATGTAGTGATCACAATATAGTAGCCATATCTAGGAAAACCACAGTTCCAAAGGCTGGGCCTAATATAGTGTATAAGAGGTCAGGCTGGGCCTAATATAGTGTATAAGAGGTCAGGCTGGGCCTAATATAGTGTATAAGAGGTCAGGCTGGGCCTAATATAGTGTATAAGAGGTCAGGCTGGGCCTAATATAGTGTATAAGAGGTCAGGCTGGGCCTAATATAGTGTATAAGAGGACAGGCTGGGCCTAATATAGTGTATAAGAGGACAGGCTGGGCCTAATATAGTGTATAAGAGGTCAGGCTGGGCCTAATATAGTGTATAAGAGGTCAGGCTGGGCCTAATATAGTGTATAAGAGGTCAGGCTGGGCCTAATATAGTGTATAAGAGGTCAGGCTGGGCCTAATATAGTGTATAAGAGGTCAGGCTGGGCCTAATATAGTGTATAAGAGGTCAGGCTGGGCCTAATATAGTGTATAAGAGGTCAGGCTGGGCCTAATATAGTGTATAAGAGGTCAGGCTGGGCCTAATATAGTGTATAAGAGGTCAGGCTGGGCCTAATATAGTGTATAAGAGGTCAGGCTGGGCCTAATATAGTGTATAAGAGGACAGGCTGGGCCTAATATAGTGTATAAGAGGTCATACAATAAGTTTCGTAGTGATTCATATGTTGATGAAAGAATATCTGTTGGTCCGTGGTGTAATGAGCAACCAGACGTTACAACTTCACAGTTATGTAATTGCTTATCCCAGTTACTAATAAACAGTTACTAATAAACAGTAACTAATAAACAGTTACTAATAAACATGCACCCAAGAAGAAACTCCACTGTGAAACAAAGATAAGTGACAACGAAATATAGTAAAAAGCTTTGGAGCATCTTCAATTCAACAATCAGATTCATCACAAAAACGATGGATATTTCTACTTTAAAGAAGTTTTCTTTAGAAAACTTAGGCATGACATGCCAGCAACAAACGCTGACACTACACATTCAAGTATATCTGACCAAATTATGCAAGAATTGTAATTTTCAATTCCGTAAAGTGAGTGTGGAAGAGGTGAAATATTATTGTTCTTTATTAACAATGACAAGCCACCGGGGTCTGACAACTTGGATGGAAAATGACTGAGGATAATAGAGGACGATATTGCCACTATTCGCCATATCTTCAATTTCATCCTTTTAGAAAGTGTGTGCCCTCAGAACTGGAGGGAAGCTAAAGTCCTTCCACTACCTAAGAATAGTAAAGCCCCCTTTACGCGCTCAAATAGTCGACCAATCAGCCTGTTACCAACCCTTAGTAAACTTCTGGAAAAAATGGTTTGATCAGATGCAATGCTATTTTACAGTAATTAAAATTGACAGACTTTCAGCACGCTTATAGGGAAGGACATTCAATGTGGATAAAGAGTTACCTGTCTAACAGAACACAGAGGGTGTTCTATAATGGAAGCCTCTCCAACATAATCAGGAATTCCCCAGGGCAGCTGTCTAGGCCCCTTACCTTTTTCAATCTTTACTAAAGACATGCCACTGGGCTAACAATAATATACATGTCAATCTCTCCTTGCTCAAAGTAGAGGAGAGATTGACTTCATCATATATAACCGTTTTAATTTTGCCGGACCCCAGGAAGAGTAGCTGCTGCTGCCTTGGCATAATAAATAGAAATACAAATGAACCGTAATGACTGATAATGAACTCTGCCTATTGCCGTGAGGTGTGTGTCTCTTACCCGCAGTCAGGGGCGGGGCACCAGCGGCAGTCCGGGTCGGCCACCAGCCATCGTCTCAACATGAACTCCTCGTACTTCTCCATGAGGGGCTGGTCTCCCAGGATGATGCGGATGTCGTGGGGGTTGAACCGCTCAGAGCACTCTGGACAGCTGATGTTGACGCGCGACTCACTGATCTCTATACGTAAGTACTGGCGCAGGCAATCAGCACAGGAGCGGTGGTGGCAGGTCATGATGTCCGGGAAACGGTCTCTGGCGTGGCGGAGGAGACAGAGAGGACACTCCAGGAACTCAGAGGAGGAAGAGGCCACAACGGGGGCGGAGAGTGTCGAGGTCTTGTCTCCATGACACATCTCTGAATGGATGCTCTCCACGCTGGCGATCCCGTCCACACCGCCACCCTGTAAGTCCTGTGATTTCCTCTTGGGGTCTCGATCCCCACGGTGGCGCCGGCTGAACAGCGAGCGCAGGGAGAGGCGTCTCTTCTTGGGGGCCTTCCTGACAGAGGGCAGGCTGATGGAGGAGGCTGCTGAGTGAAGGTCCCTCTCAGACCCAGAACCCCCCCGATCCCCCCTCAGCTGCTGCAGGCTCATCTCCCCACCAGAGGAGGCTCCTCCTCCACCAGGCAGGGGGGCATCCACAGGGAGAGAGGGGGATGGTGAGAGGGGCTGGGGGGACAGGGTGTTAAGGAGCAGGCGCAGGCTGGTAAGACATGGTGGTGGTCTCTGGTGGCGGCCTGGGCCTGCTCTCCAGGTCTGGTCTCGTATGGCCCACAGGGCTGGATCTGTTCTGGACACCACACACTACCTGGAGGGAGAGAAGGAGTGAGTCAGTGACTGAACACAGAAACAGGGTCAGAGACAGACGTTTTGGTCAAGGGAAGTGTTCTAACTGTTTCAGTTAGAGAAGACATTTCCTCATTTAGTACAGAGAACATGTGCAACATTGGAAAAATTCCTCAACAGTTTACTAATATCAATAGATACTATCTAATGTGTGGTCAGAGAAGGGTTCTGGGACATAGGCTAGTTAATGTCATGGAACATTTAAGTGGGTGCTGAAAAAGATATACAGTAAGGAGTATTGGAACACTGAAACAAGACAATTATACTACTTCCTGGTGAAACAACATAACACGTGTGTTGGGTTCATCAAAGAGCAAGTCAAAGGTGCAGTACCAGTAATCACATCAAGACAGAACACACCCCATTGGAGATAGGGAACACACCCCATTGGAGATAGGGAACACACCCCATTGGAGATAGGGAACACACCCCATTGGAGATAGGGAACACACCCCATTGGAGATAGGGAACACACCCCATTGGAGATAGGGAACACACCCCATTGGAGATAGGGAACACACCCCATTGGAGATAGGGAACACACCCCATTGGAGATAGGGAACACACCCCATTGGAGATAGGGAACACACCCCATTGGAGATAGGGAACACACCCCATTGGAGATAGGGAACACACCCCATTGGAGATAGGGAACACACCCCATTGGAGATAGGGAACACACCCCATTGGAGATAGGGAACACACCCCATTGGAGATAGGGAACACACCCCATTGGAGATAGGGAACACACCCCATTGGAGATAGGGAACACACCCCATTGGAGATAGGGAACACACCCCATTGGAGATAGGGAACACACCCCATTGGAGATAGGGAACACACCCCATTGGAGATAGGGAACACACCCCATTGGAGATAGGGAACACACCCCATTGGAGATAGGGAACACACCCCATTGGAGATAGGGAACACACCCCATTGGAGATAGGGAACACACCCCATTGGAGATAGGGAACACACCCCATTGGAGATAGGGAACACACCCCATTGGAGATAGGGAACACACCCCATTGGAGATAGGGAACACACCCCATTGGAGATAGGGAACACACCCCATTGGAGATAGGGAACACACCCCATTGGAGATAGGGAACACACCCCATTGGAGATAGGGAACACACCCCATTGGAGATAGGGAACACACCCCATTGGAGATAGGGAACACACCCCATTGGAGATAGGGAACACACCCCATTGGAGATAGGGAACACACCCCATTGGAGATAGGGAACACACCCCATTGGAGATAGGGAACACACCCCATTGGAGATAGGGAACACACCCCATTGGAGATAGGGAACACACCCCATTGGAGATAGGGAACACACCCCATTGGAGATACAGAACACACCCCATTGGAGATACAGAACACACCCCATTGGAGATACAGAACACACCCCATTGGAGATACAGAACACACCCCATTGGAGATACAGAACACACCCCATTGGAGATACAGAACACACCCCATTGGAGATACAGAACACACCCCATTGGAGATACAGAACACACCCCATTGGAGATACAGAACACACCCCATTGGAGATACAGAACACACCCCATTGGAGATACAGAACACACCCCATTGTAGATACAGAACACACCCCATTGGAGATACAGAACACACCCCATTGGAGATACAGAACACACCCCATTGGAGATACAGAACACACCCCATTGGAGATACAGAACACACCCCATTGGAGATACAGAACACACCCCATTGGAGATACAGAACACACCCCATTGGAGATACAGAACACACCCCATTGGAGATACAGAACACCCCATTGGAGATACAGAACACCCCATTGGAGATACGGAACACCCCATATTGGCGATACGGAACACCCCATTGGAGACAACTATCTCTGCAACACTCCACCAAACAGGCCTTTATGGTAGAGTGGCCAGACAGAAGCCACTCCTCGCTAAAAGGCACATGACAGTCCACTTGGAGTTTGCCAAAAGCCACCTAAAGACTCCCAGACCATGAGAAACAAGATTCTCTGGTCTGATGAAACCAAGACTGAACTCTTTGGCCTGAATGCAGTGTCAGGTCTGGAGGAAACCTGGCAACATCCCTATGGTGAAGTATGGTGGTGGCAGCATCACGTCTGGAGGAAACCTGGCAGCATCCCTATGGTGAAGCATGGCGTTGGCTGCATCATGCTTTGGGGGTGTTTTTCAGCTGCAGGGACTGGGAGACTAGTCACGATCGAGGGAAAGATGAAGCAAAGTACAGAGATCGTTGATGAAACCTGCTCCAGAGTTCTCAGAACCTCAGATGGGTGAAGGTTCACCTTCCAACAGGACAACGACCCTAAGCACACAGCCAACGCAAAGCAGAAGTGTCTTCGAGACAAGCCTCAATGAGTGGCTCAGCCAGAGCCCAGACTTGAACTCGATCGAACACCTATGGAGACCTAAAATAGCTGTGCAGCAACGCTTTCCATTCAACCTGAGAGCTTGAGAGGATCTGCAGAGAAGAATGGGAGAAACTCTACAAATACAGGTATGCCAAGTTTTTAGCATCACAACCAAGAAGACTCAAGACTGTAAAAGGCTGCCAAAGGTGCATCAACAAAGTTCTGAGTAAAGGGTCTGACTACTTCTGTAAATACAATCAGTTTATATTTTTATTTTTTTATAAATTAGCAAAAACATTTGAACCTTTTTTGCTTTGTCATTCGGGGGTATTGTGTGTATATTGAAGAGGAAAATAAATATTTAATACATTTTAGAATAAGGCTGTAACGTAACAATGTGGAAAAACTGAAGGGGTCTGAATACTTTCCAAATGTATTATATGTTGGCTTATGTAATGTATAGAACTGACATGATCCCCTACTCTACATTGTTGAGAAAATCAATTCTGTAAAGTAGGCCTAGCTACATTTCATTCAGTAATGTTACACCCTCCTGAACAGGCCCCAGGTCAGGGCCTGGCTATTGGTCGGAGGTAGCGTCCCAGTGCCATTGGTCGGGGGTAGCGTCCCAGTGCCATTGGTCGGGGGTAGCGTCCCAGTGCCATTGGTCGGGGGTAGAGGAAACCTGGCACCCTCTGTACGGTGAAGCATGGTGGTGGCAGCATCATGCCGTGGGGATGTTTTTCAGCGGCAGTGACTGGTAGACTAGTCAGGATCGAGGGAAAGACGGAGACAAGTACAGAGAGATCCTTGATGAAAAGTGCTCTGGAGCTCTCAGGACCTCAGACTGGGGTGAAGGTTCACCTTCCAACAGGACAACAACCGTAAGCACACAGCCACTCCTGCATTGTCATGGCTATCGGACAAGTCTCTGAATGTCCTTGAGGCCCTGCCAGAGCCCGGTCTTGAACCCGAACGAACAATATGGAGAGACCTGAAAATAGCTGTGCAACGGCGCTCCCCATCCAGCCTGACAGAGCTTGAGAGGATCTGTAGAGAAGAATGGGATAAACTCCCCAAATACAGGTGTGCCAAGCATGTACTATAATACCCAGGAAGATTACTTATGTAAAGGTGATACATTTTTTTATTTGTAATAAATTAGCAAATATTTCTAAAAACCTGTTTTTGCTTTGTCATTATGGGGTATTGGGTGTAGATTTAAGAGAAAAAAAATGATTTAATAAATGTTAGAATAAAGCTGTAACGTAACAAAGCAAAACAAGTCAATCAAATCAAATGTATTTATATACCCCTTCTTACATCAGCTGATATCTCAAAGTGCTGTACAGAAACACAGCCTAACAGCAAACAATGCAGGTGTAGAAGCACAGTGGCTAGGAAAAACTCCCTAGAAAGTCCAAAACCTAGGAAGAGAGCCTGGTTCCTCTCTAGGTATGTGGGGTGGCCAGTCCTCTTCTGGCTGTGCCAGGTGGAGATTATAACAGAACATGGCCAAGATGTTCAAATGTTCATAAATGACCAGCATGGTCAAATAATAATAATCACAGTAGTTGTCGAGGGTGCAGCAAGTCAGTACCTCAGGAGTAAAAGTTGGCTTTTCATAGCCGACCCCCCCCCCCCACACACACACACACACACACAGGGAGCGCCCCCCACAGTTTGGAACCACTGATTTAAAGTGCAATCGTGTGTTCTTTCTCAAGTACATTGCCATGATTGTCAGCTATGTAGCTGCTCTGGTGCTAGGCGATATGGCCTAAAACTCATACATTGGTTCTTCCTTTAAAAGTTGCGTCATACTGCAGCACAGAATGCGGGCTGCCGCAGAATTCTATGGCACGTTATTTAAGTGTCAGCCATTGTTGCCATTAATGGTAGTTAGTGCTAGTTTGCCCACCAGAGGGCATCTTTGAGAAGCTAAGTTACTGAAATTATATAGGCCTAAAGCTCCAAGACCCAAGCGGAGCCTTGAATTGAACAGACTATATGGGATTGAGTTTTAGAAATGTAGCTTCATTCATTTCAACATTATGGTTTTTCTCTTCCAGGAGAAACAAAAACGTGAGTATAGTGCAGAATAATCCTTACATTTCCACATAAACATCTGATTGACTTATAAACACCAGTCCCTATGCTGTGTCATTCAGTGACATTTATTCCCATAGTAATTCCTTATGGATCCATCCAGATGTTAGACAACATTTGGTGGGCTATGCAAAAGAGATGGGAGAAGTGACATGCCTCGCAAACATCCATTGATACTGTACATTTAAAGTCCCTAAAGTTGGCAAAGGAGTCCATTGTCCTGTTGAATGCCCATCAAGGACATGTTTGCAGAGTTCAAACACTTGTGAATGCATCCAGCTGTATATAACTACTGTAAATAAAAAAACACAGCATCTACAGTGGTACAAGTATATTATTGAATTCAACTTTTTTTTTTTAAACGTTTTAAAATATATCGTGTTTATAATGCTACTGCCTACAGTACATAGTAAACATGGTAAAGTACTTAATTCCTTACATAAGGGAGAGCAGGCCATGTCCAGACTTTCTCAGTGACCTCAAGTACTCATTAACTCTGTCTTTAACGCTTTTTCAGGTTGAATCAGTCACGAGTGAGACTCATGTATACTGTGATCGCTCATCTTTGTTGTTGTGAGTTGTAGGGGAAGGGGCTTGGGAGAAAGAGGTGAAGCGAGAGGTTTCACTCTCACCAAAAATGGTCTAAAATAAGCCCAATGCATTTCTATGCGTTTATTTTGACCCCAAGCTTGTCGCCTGCCTTCCCTCCTTCGGGACAAGACTCCCACTGTTAGGGGGAGACATGAGCATCTCATTTTATTCAGATCTCTGGTGTAATTGGGAAGGTACACATAAGGAGTGAAGGAGACAAAACCAAAAAGACATGAGAACAAGTAGACCAACGCTCATAATAGAACCTTGATTGTTACAGACATTTGGAATTTCACACAACAGCATTAATTCGATATATCACATCGTCTCTAAACTGCTCTACTGATAATCTCAGTACGTCCTCCCTGGGATGATAATCTCAGTACGTCCTCCCCGGGATGATAATCTCAGTACGTCCTCCCGGGGATGATAATCTCAGTACGTCCTCCCTGGGATGATAATCTCAGTACGTCCTCCCCGGGATGATAATCTCAGTACGTCCTCCCTGGGATGATAATCTCAGTACGTCCTCCCCGGGATGATAATCTCAGTACGTCCTCCCCGGGATGATAATCTCAGTACGTCCTACCCGGGATGATAATCTCAGTACGTCCTCCCGGGATGATAATCTCAGTACGTCCTCCCCGGGATGATAATCTCAGTACGTCCTCCCGGGATGATAATCTCAGTACGTCCTCCCGGGATGATAATCTCAGTACGTCCTCCCGGGATGATAATCTCAGTACGTCCTCCCGGGATGATAATCTCAGTACGTCCTCCCGGGATGATAATCTCAGTACGTCCTCCCCGGGATGATAATCTCAGTACGTCCTCCCAGGGATGATAATCTCAGTACGTCCTCCCGGGATGATAATCTCAGTACGTCCTCCCCGGGATGATAATCTCAGTACGTCCTCCCCGGGATGATAATCTCAGTACGTCCTCCCTGGGATGATAATCTCAGTACGTCCTCCCTGGGATGATAATCTCAGTACGTCCTCCCTGGGATGATAATCTCAGTACGTCCTCCCTGGGATGATAATCTATTGCTGGCGTCGGGGAATGCCAACCCCCCCCCCCCCCAGACAAACGCCTTTGTTCACCGTTCCACGGGCAATACTCAGCATATCATAAGGTCCTAAATAATGGCCAAGTCTACCTCTCTCGACTGAATCGCTTGGTAGTAACAAACAAGTCTTCCAACACCTATCAAAAACTGCTAAACTACCCTCCTGTTTCCCGGGCCCGACACTCCCGAGCCAGCCTCTACCCCGGGCCCGACACTCCCGAGCCAGCCTCTACCCCGGGCCCGACACTCCCGAGCCAGCCTCTACCCCGGGCCCGACACTCCCGAGCCAGCCTCTACCCCGGGCCCGACACCCCCGAGCCAGCCTCGCTCGACACCCCCGAGCCAGCCTCGCCCGACACTCCCGAGCCAGCCTCGCCCCCGGGCCCGACACTCCCGAGCCAGCCTCGCCCCCGGGCCATGATAGTCCCGAGCCAGCCTCGCCCCCGGGCCTGACACTCCCGAGCCAGCCTCGACCCTGGGCTCCTGATACCCAAAGGAATGAAAAGCAGTGGATGGCCCCATCGTCAAATCATCACCATCGCCACAGTGGGTGACTGCTATGGTCCCATAATTTCTCTCGAGTTTACAAGCTCCAAGATTAACTTTGACTGCCCAAAAATATCCAAGTCACTATACACGATCCCAGACTCTGCTTTTGGCATGCAAGCTGTTTTAATTAGTTCCCAGCATCCAGTGCAAGAGAGAGAGGTACATTCACTACCGAACTGCATCTAATAAAAACGAAAACAGCCTAAACCCAACAGTCAGAACATGTTACGTTTTTTTCAAACTGTCAATCACACTCAAGTAATCTGAGACCCACGAGCTAAGCCCAAGGGACTACTAAGGGGGAGGGGGGTTCTTGAACATTTGCTGTGTCATTCCAAAAAGTGATCAAATTCAACATCTTCTCACAGACTCCAACCTTGACGTCCACTGCCTTTCAGAGACATGGCTCCATAAAAACTATACATCTGCTGCTTTGTGCCTGGCTACAATGTCGTCAGGAGAGACCGGATGGAAGGAAGAGGGGGTCTGCCCGGCTACAATGTTTTCAGGAGAGACCGGATGGAAGGAAGAGGGGGTCTGCCCGGCTACAATGTTTTCAGGAGAGACCGGATGGAAGGAAGAGGGGGTCTGCCCGGCTACAATGTTTTCAGGAGAGACCGGATGGAAGGAAGAGGGGGTCTGCCCGGCTACAATGTTTTCAGGAGAGACCGGATGGAAGGAAGAGGGGGTCTGCCCGGCTACAATGTTTTCAGGAGAGACCGGATGGAAGGAAGAGGGGGTCTGCCCGGCTACAATGTCGTCAGGAGAGACCGGATGGAAGGAAGAGGGGGTCTGCCCGGCTACAATGTCGTCAGGAGAGACCGGATGGAAGGAAGAGGGGGTCTGCCCGGCTACAATGTTTTCAGGAGAGACCGGATGGAAGGAAGAGGGGGTCTGCCCGGCTACAATGTTTTCAGGAGAGACCGGATGGAAGGAAGAGGGGGTCTGCCCGGCTACAATGTTTTCAGGAGAGACCGGATGGAAGGAAGAGGGGTCTGCCCGGCTACAATGTTTTCAGGAGAGACCGGATGGAAGGAAGAGGGGGTCTGCCCGGCTACAATGTTTTCAGGAGAGACCGGATGGAAGGAAGAGGGGTCTGCCCGGCTACAATGTTTTCAGGAGAGACCGGATGGAAGGAAGAGGGGGTCTGCCCGGCTACAATGTTTTCAGGAGAGACCGGATGGAAGGAAGAGGGGGTCTGCCCGGCTACAATGTTTTCAGGAGAGACCGGATGGAACGAAGAGGGGGTCTGCCCGGCTACAATGTTTTCAGGAGAGACCGGATGGAAGGAAGAGGAGGGGGTTTGATTATTTACATTAAAGAACATATCCGATGTAAACAAATTGAGCGGCCGTGATAATGAACTAGAAGGTATTGGCCTAAAGAATCCACTGTCTCCTCAAATGCCTAATAGCCTTCAGGAATGTACAGACCCATTTACACCAAAACACTGTTTTTGACCAGTTTAATTAAGGGAATGTCATTTCAGGACATTGTTCATCTTAAAATGGGAGATTTTAACACGAATTATGAAGACAAGTGTTGTAGGAAAATCCTAAAACGGATCATAAATACCTTTGACCTCACAGCTCATAAAAAGGCCAACCTGGGTGGCTTGTCTTACGGACAGAACCCCTCCACTCGTTTCTTGGGCACAGCATCAGTGAATGACACTCAACAGGTTCATCACCATAAGGGAGGTTTCTGAGTCAGAGGTGAACAAGATGATTAGCGCTCTAATGAACTAAAGCCAAAGATGTTTGGACTGGACTCTACCTTAGGGGGGGGTTCCAAGGGTCTGGAGGTCAACCATAAGAACACCCATCTTTAAATCTTCTACACGCAATGCAGTTTTGCTTCAGAACAAACCACTCCACAGAAATGTACAACTACTTTCTTCTGGAAAACGTGAAGTCCAAGATGGAGCAATGTTACAAGGGTCTCAGTGACTCATGTTTCCATCTCAATGTAAGAAGAAGTAAAAAACAGTCTGTATGTTCTTCACAAAGAGGACAACTGATGCTACTGAACCAGATGTCTATGAGTCAGGGGAGAAGAACAGTCTGTATGTTCTTCACAAAGAGGACAACCGATGCTACTGAACCAGATGTCGAAACCCTAGACCGACTCCAATCTGCATACCGCCCCAACAGATCCACAGATGATGCAATCTCTACTGCACTTCACACTGCCCTTTCCCACCTGGACAAAAGCAACACCTGTGTGAGAATGCTGTTAATTTACTACAGCTCAGCGTTCAACACCATAGTGCCCTCAAAGCTTATCACTAAACTAAGGACTCTGGGACTAAACACCTCCTCCAGCAACTGGATCCTGGACTTTCTGGCGAGCCGTCTCCCCAGGTGGTAAGGGTAGGTAACAATACATATTCCATGCTGATCCTCAACACAGGGCCCCTCAGGGATGTGTGCTCAGTCCCCTCCAGTACTCCCTGTTCACTCATGACTGCATGGCCAGGCACAACTCCAACACCATCATTAAATTTGCCGACGACACAACAGAGGTAGGCCTGATCATCGACGAGACAGCCTAGAGGGAGGAGGTCAGAGACCTGGCCTGGTGCTGCTAGGACAACAACCTCTCCCTCAACGTGATCAAGACAAAGGAGCTGATCGTGGACTACAGGAAAAGGAGGACCGAGCACGCCCCCATTCTCATCGACGGGGCTGTAGTGGAGCAGGTTGAGAGCTTCAAGTTCCTTGGTGTCCGCATCACCAACAAGCCATCATGGTCCAAACACACCAAGACAGTCATGAAGAGGGCATGACAAAGCCTATTCCCCCTCAGGAGACTGAAAAGATTTGGCATGTGTCCTCGGACCCTCAATAGGTTCTACAGATGCACCATAGCATGACTGGTTGCATCTGTCTGGTATGGCAACTGCTCGGCCTCCGACTGCAAGGCACTACAGGGTAGTGTGAACGGCCCAGTACATCACTGGGGCAAAGCTTCCTGACATCCAGTACCTCTATACCAGGCGGTGTCAGAGGAAAGCCCTACAAATTGTCAAGGACTCCAGCCACCCTAGTCATAGAATTCACACTGCTACCGCATGGCAAGCGGAACCGGAGCGCAAAGTCTAGGTCCAAGAGGCCTCTTAACAGATTCTACCCCCAAGCTATAAGACTCCTGAACAGCTAATAAATTGGTTATTTGCACCGCCCCTCCCTCTTTTACACTACTGCTACTCTGTTTATTATCTATGCATAGTCACTAACTCTACCCAGATGTACATATTACCTCAATTACCTTGACTAACCTGCGCCTCCACACATTGACTCTGACCCCCTGTATATAGCCATGCTAATGTTATTTTACCGCTGATGTTTAATCATTTCTTTTAAAAAACAACTATTTTTCTTAAAACTGCATTGTTGGTTACGGGCATGAGGTCCTAAGCATTTCACTGTAAGGTCTACTACACCTTTTGTATTCAGCATTTCACTGTAAGGTCTACTACACCTTTTGTATTCAGCATTTCACTGTGAGGTCTACACCAGCTGTATTCAGCATTTCACTGTAAGGTCTACTACACCTGTTGTATTCGGCATTTCACTGTAAATCAAATCAAATTTATTTATATAGCCCTTCGTACATCAGCTGATATTGCTGTACAGAAACCCAACCTAAAACCCCAAACAGCAAGCAATGCAGGTGTAGAAGCACGGTCTACGACACCTGATATTCGGCATTTCACTGTAAGGTCTACTACACCTGTTGTATTCAGCATTTCTCTGTAAGGTCTACTACAACTGTTGTATTCAGCATTTCTCTGTAAGGTCTACTACAACTGTTGTATTCAGCATTACTCTTTTGTATTCAGCATTTCTCTGTAAGGTCTACTACACCTGTTATATTCAGCATTTCACTGAGGTCTACTACACCAGCTGTATTCAGCATTTCACTGTGAGGTGAATACCTGTTGTATTCAGCATTTCACAGTAAGGTCTACACCTGCTGTATTCAGCATTTCACTGTGAGGTGAATACCCGTTGTATTCAGCATTTCACTGTAAGGTCTACTACACCCGTTGTATTCAGCATTTCACTGAGGTCTACTACACCAGCTGTATTCAGCATTTCACTGTGAGGTGAATAACTGTTGTATTCAGCATTTCACTGTGAGGTGAATAATTGTTGTATTCAGCATTTCACTGTGAGGTGAATACCTGTTGTATTCAGCATTTCACAGTAAGGTCGACACCTGCTGTATTTGGCGCATGTGACAAATAAGATTTGATTTGACTAGTTGGGCCGAAGCTTGCTGTACCAACATTAAAACCCATTCAGTGCATCTACAAACAGGCTCTCAAAGTGCTTGATAGAAAGCCCAATAGACACTGTTAAATCCTCAGAAAGCATGAGCTCCTATATTGGGAAAATCTTGTGCAATACGGCGACATGTCTTGTATTCGGCAGGAAACCTGGCAGGTAGGAGCACTGAGCCAGTAACCGAAAGGTTGCTGGATTGAATCCCTTAGCTGACTAGGTAAAAATCTGTCATTCTGGCAGTAAACCTACTGTTCCCAGGCGCCGAAGACGTGGATGAATACATTCAGTTGTACAACTGACTAGGTATCCCCCTTTCCATATCCTAAATAGCCTGGCTACCCTCCACTTAATATTTTAAAATCAACCAGAAATCCCAAACCCACTGCGGCAGATCCACAAGGTCTGCCATGAGAGGTAACTGTATAGTTCCCTTAAGGAAAAGCACCTTTAGTAAATCCGCTTTCTCTGTGAGAGCTTCCCGTGTCTGGAATACACTGCACCACATATCACACTTTCACAAAATACACGAAGACATGGCTAAAGGTCAATCAGATTTGTGAACATAATCCCTAGCTGTGTACTGCCGCTTTCCATGTTGTCTGTTGATTGTTTAGTGTGTAAACGGTTATTGTTTTAATAACCTGCTGAGGGACTGCAGTTGAAAATTACCCGGCTCGCTAGACCTTTTACTGTAAAGTTGATTAATGTGCACTGTCCCTGTAAACATAAACGCAATAAAGTAAATCAAATTGCTAGCTAGCTAATAGCTACAATAACACAAATAAGCCAAACATGAACATTGGCTCGCAAATAGAAAGCAAGCTAGTTAGCTAAAAATGGTAATTGATCAGACCTCCGGGTAAAATTAAAATATGTTGGGTAGTTAGCTAGTCAGATGCCAACATCATTGTCTAGTTTGCTAGTAAACTGTCTGAAATGTATTTTGTACAATTTGCTCGCTAGCTAACGTCAACTAAATTGCTTTCTGTATAACGTTACAATTTATAAAGTAGTCAAAAGGACAGTCGCTTCATATTTGCAAGCAAATATAACTAGCCTATTCGCTATCTAATTTTAAACTATTTCAAACATTTGGGGGGGGGGGGGGTGTTTTCATGTTAGCTAGTTAGTCATCCAGATGGCTAACAGTAGCTAGCGAGCTACAGCCAACACTTCGGGGAAGTCGAAACTCATCGGGCGGTTTTTACCAAAGAAATGTTCCTGGTATGAAAACAGAAGCTTAGCGAAGTTATCTAAGCAGGAGAATCGAGTTTAGTAACATATTACAGAACAAAACGAATAACTAAATTAATAGGTTAAATTGAAAGCGTATTATCTTTCCTAAGCTAACTAGTTAGCTTGCAGGCCGTCGTTGCATTGATTTAGGAAGCTACTTCATTCCGACTTACCGTTTCAAAAACAAAGATCCACCTCACGGTTTGTCCCGTAAAGGGGGGGGGGAAATGGAACTACAACGATTCACCGATGTCACTTCAGTATAAAAGTGGATTGATCACAAAATGGCATTTGTGTTCTTCGTTGTAACGGGTTACTTTTCCGTTCAAGACTTCTGCCCTTCCCATTGGAAACACCGGCCGACCGGTTCCTTGTGGATGGATTCAAACGATCACTACGGAATCTCGCGAGGACACGTACACAGTTGTTCAAGTCTTTGGACAGGCCCTTGTGGTACAGGCAAAAGTTGCATTGTGGTCACGGACCAGGCTGCCCCATCAAGAAAACATTAAGTGAAACCTTTTCAGGAAACATTACAGTTCAATGTGTCTCCTTAAAGAAGGAAACACTACACGGCTCAATATGCCTCCTAAAGCTGGGCTCCCAAGTGGCCCAGCAGTCTAAGGCACTGCATTTCAGTGACACAGCCTGGTTCAATTCCAGGCTGTGTCACATTGAGTCGTCCGGGTTAGGGAGTGGCCGGGGTAGGCTGTCATTGTTAATATGATTTTCTTCTGAACTGACTTGCCTAGTTAAATAAAGCAATGTGTCATGACTGGCTGGGCCAAGTTACCGTGGACCACAAACCTACAGAGAGATCTCTCACACCAGAGGGGAAGAGATGGAGATGGGGGGTTTTATGACACCTCACACCCATTTTAAATCTAAGGCAGCAGACAATATTCCTTTGTCCTCTCACTATGGAGAACGGGGCTCAGAACATTAACATGCAATACATTGACTTTGGGACAATATCACATTTCTTTATAAAGCCCTTCTTACATCAGCTGAAATCTCAAAGTGCTGTACAGAAACCCAGCCTAAAACCCCAAACAGCAAGCAATGCAGGTGTAGAAGCACGGTGCCTAGGAAAAACTCCCTAGAAAGGCCAGAACCTAGGAAGAAACCTAGAGAGGAACCAGGCTATGAGGGTTGGCCAGTCCTTTTCTGGCTGTGCTGGGTGGAGATTATAACATGATTACAAATGTTCATAAATGATCAGCATGGTCAAATAATAATAATCACAGTGGTTGTCGAGGGTGCAACAGGTGAGCACCTCAGGAGTAAATGTCAGTTGGCTTTTCATAGCCGATCATTAAGAGTATCTCTACCGCTCCGGCTGTCTCTAGACAGTTGAAAACAGCAGGTAGCACGTCCAGTGAACAGGTCAGGGTTCCATAGCCGCAGGCAGAACAGTTGAAACTGGAGCAGCAGCACGGCCAGGTGGACTGGGGACAGCAAGGAGTCATCATGCCAGGTAGTCCTGAGGCATGGTCCTAGGGCTCAGGTCCTCTGAGAGAGAGAACGAAAGCGAGAATTAGAGAGAGCATGCTTAAATTCACACAGGACACGGGATAAGACAGGAGAAATACTCCAGATATAACAAACTGACCCTAGCCTCCCAACACATTAACTACTGCAGCATAAATACTGGAGGCTGAGACAGGAGGGGTCAGGAGACACTGTGGCTCCATCCGATGATACCCCCGGACAGCGCCAAACAGGCAGGATATAACCCCACCCATTTTGCTAAAGGACAGCCCCCACACCACTAGAGGGATATCTTCAACCACCAACTTACCATCCTGAGACAAGGCCGAGTATAGCCCACAATAGGTTTCGTCAGCCACAATGGTGGTAATGACGATATAGGAAAATTAATGTTGTTTTTGTTATGTTATTACAAGTTAAAGGACAACATTATAATGAAAACATTGTAACTTTAAGAATTTTCCTAGTACAGTATATGCTTGATGTTTGCATATTGTACGTTATCCAGATCAAAGAGAATGTTTCTGTAAAGATGAAATGTGAAGGTAGTTGTCTAAATCGAATCTGAGTCAACTCCAGACCTTGCCTCGTGACTAGGTACGCCCAGACGATCTTGCCATAAAAGTGGAAATGCCTATTTATGACCCGAGGGTATAAAACTTGCAGACTAAGTGACCTGAGCTTCAGACAAGGTCTGAGTAGTCAACAACCCCAAAACACAACACGAGGTTGAAGACAAAATAACCTTTTATCTATCCGTGCTATGGATGAGTAGTTGCGTTTAAGAGGGTGAATTCAAGCAGGACCACCCGGTCACCACTCTCCATCGAATCGTGTGTCTACACTGCTTTCATTCCTACGCTGTGTGCCCTGAGCTACAGGGCTGGCAGTTCTCAAAAGACCCCATTCAGAACAAGGGCGAGGAAACAGACCACTAAGACAAAGGACACTGACATTGTGAGGACAACCATAGAGTTACACCCTGTAACCAGAGAAGTGTGTCACCAGAGAAGCCGAAACTCGTTCACGAAGAGACCCCCCGTCGGAGACTTTCGACACGTAATTACATCATTATATTCTGACCCATAAGAGACGGCAGTCCAGTTCAAGGTTAGGGTTAAACTAGGCCTAGTTTCCAAATGTACCCAAGTGTGCTTTCTCTCTTTTAAATCCCCATCTTGTGTAACACGTGTCATATTGTGTTGGCTCACTAGGGAGCTGTTTCGTTGTACTAAGTTCTAATCAATAGCCTAGACTGTGTGTTTGTGTATCTTATATTATCATTTTAGCTTGTTAGTAAATAAATAATCAACTCAATTGGTGTGGTACGGACTTATTTGTTGAGACTTTGTGCAGATTCCCGGATTATGCAACGTTCAGAATGAGACTGTAGAGGAAACTGATTGATTAGCAACTGTTGTAAAATAGATATTCTGATATTCTTTGAGTTAATTTGGGAAATAGAAACTCAATAAAACCAAACTTTACCATGGTGCCCCAGGTTAATGAGTTAATAATTACCTCATTCATTTCATCACTTTGTTTTAACCGTTAATCACTCGATAAGCAGCAGTCGTCACATTAATCAATACAACGTCACGACAAGTGTCTCTGTGTGTGACGTCAAGATGTCACTAAGCTTCCAATGAATTGTAGGAATGACTCACCTTTTAAAATGATTGACTGTAGTTCTGTGATGACTAAACTGAACATATGTTTTGGTTGCTTGAAGGAGGGAGGAATTCACCCCATTCCTTAATCAGTGGAAGCCTGGAATGTCAGCTGGGGCCACCTGGAGGAAAAGAAGATTTGGAAATTCTAAAAGTACATCAGTTGTGATTGAATGGATGGGGATTCAGTCACGACTCAGTCAATAACCTATAGTGGAGACCTCATAGGCGGCGCTCTCTCTCCTTCTCCCACTTGGAACACATGATGAGGTCCAATGAGGACTGATTCTGCCACAGTTTGAGCACTGATTAGTCCATGTGTGCATCAAAAATGGCAACCCTTTTACAGTGCCTTCAGAAGGTATTCACACCCCTTGACTTTTTCCCCCTAAAAAAGTTGTGTTACAGCCTGAATTTAAAATGGATTAAATTGAGATTGTTTTTGTTGCTAGTCTACACACAATACCCCATAATGTCAAAGTGGAATTATGGTTTTGGAATCTTATATAAAGTAATTTAAAATGAGAAGTTGAAATTTCTTGAGTTATTAAGTATTCACCACTTTGTTATAGCAAGTTCAGGAGTAAAAATGTGATTAACAAGTCACATAATAAATTGCATGGACTCACTCTGTGTGCAATAATAGTGTTTAACTTGATTTTTTAATGACCTCATCTCTGTACCCCAGACATACAATTATCTGTAAGCTCCCTCAGTCAAGCAGTGAATTTCAAACACAGATTAAACCACAAAGACCAGGGAGGTTTTACAATGCCTCTCAAAGGGCACCTATTGGTTGATGGGTACAAAAATAAATAGACATTGAATATCCCTTTGAGCATGGTGAAGTTATTAATTACAAAGATACAGGCGTCCTTCCTAACTCAGTTGCCGGAGAGGAAGGAAACCGCTCAGGGATTTCACCATAAGGCCAATGGTGACTTTAAAACAGTTACAGAGTTTAATAGCTGTGATTGGAGAAAACTGAGGATGGATCAACAACATTGTAGTTACTCCACAATACTAACCTAAATGACAGAGTGAAGGAAACCTGTACAGAATAAAAAATATTCCAAAACATGCATCCTGTTTGCAACAAGGCACTAAAGTCATACTGCAAAAAATGTGGCAAAGAAATTAACTTTTTGTCCTGAATACAAAGTGTTCTGTTTGGGACACATCCAACACAACACATTACTGAGTACCCTTCTGTCACGTCTACTCCGCTCCGGCGTTCAACATCACTGGTTTACTAACCACCGGCCTTGGAAGCCTATCATTACTCACACCCCATCATTAGGCACACCTGGACTTTATCATTACCCGGATTACACCCCATTTATTTAGCCCTCATTTGTCATCAGTCCTTAGGTGTTATTGCTCGTGTCTCATGTTCAGTATGTGGCCCATGTTTGTTATTTTGTATCTGTTCTGTATTAAAGTCCCCTTCTGCACCTGCTTTCTGACTCCCGGAGTACATGTTACACACTCTCCATATTTTCAAGCATACTGGTGGCTGCATCATGTTATGGGTATGCTTGTAATTTTTAAGGACTGGGGAGCTTATAAGGATAAAAATAAACATAATAGAGCTAAGCTCATGCTTAATCAAAGAGAGGATCACCTCACTTCTAGTCCTTAGGAATGTATTATTAAATGTATTATTTCTTACATTGTTAGCCCAGAAAATCTTAAGTGTTATTACATACAGCCGGGAAGAACTATTAGATATCAGAGCGACGTCAGCTTACCAACATTACGACCAGGAATACGACTTTCCCGAAACTGATCCTTTGTTCACATCACCACCCAGGGCATTTGATCTGAATCCAGAGGCCGACCCAAAACAACGTCGCCGCAGAAGAGGTAGACGGAGCGGCCTTCTGGTCAGACATCAGAGGTGTACACACCGCCCACCATAACAAGGTAGACAAAATTAGGGTAAGGGTTGCTTTCCAGAGAGACATCAGGCATTGTAACATACTCTGTTTTACAGAAACATGGCTCTCTCGGGATATGTTGTCAGAGTCAGTACAGCCACCTGGATTCTTTATGCGCCGCGCCTACAGGAATAAACCTCTCCGGGAAGAAGGACGGGGGTGTATGTTTCATGATTAACAACTCATGGTGTAATCGTAACAACATACAGGAACTGAAGTCCTTTTGTTCACCTGACCTAGAATTCCTCACAATCAAATGCTGACCATATTATCTCCAAAGATAATTCGCATCAGTTAATCTCACAGCCGCGTACACCACCCCCCCTCAAGCAGACACCACAACGGCCCTCAATGAACTTCACTGGACTCTATGCAAACGAGAGACCATATATCCTGAGGCTGCATTTATTGTAGCTGGGGATTTTAACAAAGCAAATTTGAGAACAAATTTGGATCACTGCTTCTCTAAATTCCGAGATGCATACAAGGCCCTCCTTTCGGCAAATCTGACCACAACTCCATTTTGATCCCCCCCTTCCTATAGGCAGAAACACAAACAGCATGTACCCATGACAAGAACCATTCACGCTGGTCTGACCAATCGCAATCCACGCTTCATCAATGTTGTTGTTCGACGCTATGCGGAACGTGATCGAAGCAATCTTGAAGCGTGGAATCCGATTGGTCGGACCAGCATTGAACAGACCTGAGCACGGGTGCTTCCTGTTTTAGTTTCAGTTTATAGGCTAGGAGCAACAAAATGGAGTCGTGGTCAGCTTTTCCGAAAGGAGGGCAGGGGAGGGCCTTATATGCGTCGCGGAAGTTAGAATAACAATGATCCAAGGTTTTGCCAGCCCGGGTTGCGCAATCGATATGCTGATAGAATTTAGGGAGCCTTGTTTTCAGATTAGCCTTGTTAAAATCCCCATCTACAATAAATGCAGCCTCAGGATATGTGGTTTCCAGTTTACATAGAGTCAAATTAAGTTCATTCAGGGCCGTCGATGTCTGCTTGGGGGGGAATATACACGACTGTGATTATGATCGAAGAGAATTCTCTAGGTAGATAATGCGGTCTGCATTTGATCAAATCAAATCAAATTTATTTATATAGCCCTTCGTACATCAGCTGATATCTCAAAGTGCTGTTCAGAAACCCAGCCTAAAACACCAAACAGCAAGCAATGCAGGTGTAGAAGCACGGTGGTTAGGAAAAACTCCCTAGAAAGTCCTCTTCTGGCTGTGCCGGGTAGAGATTATAACAGAACATGGCCAAGATGTTCAAATGTTCATAAATGACCAGCATGGTCGAATAATAATAAGGCAGAACAGTTGAAACTGGAGCAGCAGCACGGCCAGGTGGACTGGGGACAGCAAGGAGTCATCATGTCAGGTAGTCCTGGGGCATGGTCCTAGGGCTCAGGTCCTCCGAGAGAGAAAGAAAGAGAATTAGAGAGAGCATATGTGGGGTGGCCAGTCCTCTTCCGGCTGTGCCAGGTGGAGATTACAACAGAACATGGCCAAGATGTTCAAATGTTCATAAATGACCAGCATGGTCGAATAATAATAAGGCAGAACAGTTGAAACTGGAGCAGCAGCACGGCCAGGTGGACTGGGGACAGCAAGGAGTCATCATGTCAGGTAGTCCTGGGGCAGGGTCCTAGGGCTCAGGTCCTCCGAGAGAGAGGAGAGAATTAGAGAACGCACACTTAGATTCACACAGGACACCGAATTGGACAGAAGTACTCCAGATATAACAAACTGGCTCCAGCCCCCCGACACAAACTACTGCAGCATAAATACTGGAGGCTGAGACAGGAGGGGTCAGGAGACACTGTGGCCCCATCCGAGGACACCCCCGGACAGGGCCAAACAGTAAGGATATAACCCCACCCACTTTGCCAAAGCACAGCCCCCACACCACTAGAGGGATATCTTCAACCACCAACTTACCATCCTGAGACAAAGCTGAGTATAGCCCGCAAAGATCTCCGCCATGGCACAACCCAAGGGGGGGCGCCAACCCAGACAGGATGACCACATCAGTGAATCAACCCACTCAGGTGACGCACCCCTTAATTTGATTGTGAGGAATTCTAAGTCAGGTGAATAAAAGGACTTGAGTTCCTGTATGTTGTTATGATCACATCACGTCTGGTTAATCATAAGGCATACACCCCCCCCATTCTTATTTCCAGAGAGATGTTTGTTTCTGTCAGCGCGATGTGTGAAGAAACCAGGTGGCTGTACCGACTCCAATAGCATGTCTTGAGTGATCCATGTTTACGTGAAACAAAGAACGTTACAGTCTCTGATGTCTCTCTGGAAGGCAACCCTTGCACGGATTTTGTCTAACTTGTTGTCAAGAGACTGGACATTGGCGAGTAGTATGCTCGGGAGCAGTGCGCGATGTGCCCGTCCAGAAGACCGCTCCGTCTGCCCCTTCTGCTGCTCTGTTGTTTTGTGCTGCTGGCTGGGATCCGATCCATTGTCTTGGGTGGTGGGCCAAACAGAGGATCCACTTCGGGAAAGTTGTTTTCCTGGTCGTAATGTTGGTGAGTTGCTCTTATATTCAATAGTTCCTCCCAGCTGTATGTAATAAAACCTAAGATTTCCTGGGGTAACAATGTAAGAAATAACAAAATACTGCATAGTTTCCGAGGAACGCGAAGCGAGACAGCCATCTCTGTCTGCGCTGGATATCGATTTATACGCTGATCCGGTGAGTGAGTTTATAAGGAAGTGCATTGGAGATGTTGCAACCACTGTCACTATTAAAACCTACCCTAAACAGAAACCGTGGATAGATGGCGGAATTCGCGCAAAACTAAAAGCGCGAACCACCGCGTTTAACCAAGGTAAGGTGACTTGGAATATGGTGGAATACAAAAAGTGTAGTTATTCCCTCCGCAAGGCAATCAAACAAGTGAAATGTCGGTTTAGGGACAAAGTGGACTCGCAATTCAACGGCTCAGACACGAGACGTATGTGGCAGGGTCTATAGACAATCATGGACAACAAAAAGAAAACCAGCCACGTCACGGACATTGACGTCTTGCTTCCAGACAAGGATAATACAGAGATACCAACGTGGCGCGCTAACAAGGACTGCGCCCCCCCCCTCTCCTTCTCTGTGGCTGACATGAGTAAGACATTTAAACGTGTTAACCCTCGCAAGCTGCCAGACCAGACATCATTCCTAGCCATGTCCTCAGAGCATGCACAGATCAGCTGGCTGGTGTGTTTGGGGACATATTCAATCTCTCCCTATCCCATGCTGTCCCCACATGCTTCAAGATGGCCACAATTGTTCCTGTACCCAAGAAGGCAAAGGTAACTGAACTAAATGACTAGTAGCACTCACTTCTGTCATCATGAAGTGCTTTGAGAGACAAGTCAAGGATCATATCACCTCCACCTTACCTGTCACCCTAGACCCACCTCAATTTGAATACCGCCCCAATAGGTACAGATGCACACTACACACTGCCCTATCCCATCTGGACAAGAGGAATACCTATGTAAGAATGCTGTTCATTGACTACAGCTTAGCATTCAACACTATAGTACACTCCAAGTTCAACAGTAAGCTTGAAGCCCTGGGTTTGAACCCCATCCTGTGCAATTGGGTCCTGGACTTCCTGATGGGCCGCCCCCAGCTGGTGAAGGTAGGAAACAACATCTCCACTTGGCTGATCCTCAACAGTGGGGCCCCACAAGGGTGTGTACTCAACCCCCTCCTGTACTCCCTGATCATCCATGACTGCGTGTCCATGCACGCCTCCAACTCAATCATTAAGTTTGCATACGACACAACAGTAGTTGTCCTGATTACCAACAACAAGACAGCCTACAGAGAGGAGGTGAGGAACCCAGGAAAACAACCTCTCACTCAACGTCAACAAAAGGAGATGATTGTGGACTTCAGGAAACAGCAGAGGGAGCACCCCCCTATCCACATCGAAGGGACTGCAGTGGAGAAGGTGGAAAGATTTAAATTCCTGGGCGTACACATCACAGACAAACTGAATTGTTCCACCCACATAAACATGTGGTGAAGGCGCAACATCGCCTCTTCAACCTCAAGAGGTTGAAGACATTTGGCTTAGCACCTAAAACCCTGACAAAGTTTTACAGATGCACAATTGAGAGCATCCTGTAGGGCTGTATCACTGCCTAGTACGGCAACTGCACCGCGCACAACCACAAGGCTCTCCAGTGGGTAGTGATGTCTGCACAATGCATCACCGGGGGCATCACCAGGGGCATCACCGGGGGCAAACTACCTGCCCTCCAGGACACCTACAGCACCCGATGTTACAGGAAGGTCAACAAGATAATCAAGGACAACAACCACCCGAGCCACTACCTGTTCACTCCGCTACCATCCACTCACCCCTGATCCTCACTAATCACGGAACTGTTTGACAACGGTCCAGTCATTTAACATTACATTTACATTTAAGTCATTTGGCAGACGCTCTTATCCAGAGCGACTTACAGTCGTGAACAGGTTTAACCATGTGGTCTGAGTCCCATAATGATTCACAATAAACGATGATAGACGACATGTCACAAATTATTGCGTTAGCCGAATGTGATCCACTAATGCTAGCTACCCTCAGGAACAACTACACTGACATGACAGGGGACATAAAGGTAAATGGAATGGCACGATGCAAAACCTAAGCTACAAATTGAAGAAAACGAACACTAAAGTGACAGTTATAAATGTATGTGGGTATTACTGACGGTGGCTCCCAATGGTGGGTAATATTTAACATGATACAAATTGCAAAAAAAACGGAGAAAAAGTTGGGAGTAGGCTAAATTTTAGACATTCTAAAGTGCATATATCAATTACAGTGGCCTACAGCTTGGGTGTCCACATTTTCGTCCACTCCAATTACGAGGGCACACAATTACAATTTTTAATAACGGCACAGCTATTTATAGCCTATTTCACAGTGGAAAAGGGGCTGCAATACATGTTATGTTTTTATTTAACGAGGCAAGCCAGTTAAGAACAAATTCTTATTTATGATGACGGCCTACCAAAAGGCAAAAGGCCTCCTGTGGAGATGGGGGCTAAAAATAAAAACACACGACAAGACAGACACCACAACACTACAAAAAGAGAGACCTAAGACAACAACATAGCATGGCAGCAACACAACATGACAACATGGTAGCAACACAACATGGTAGCAGCACAACATGGTAGCAGCACAACATGGCACAGACAACAGCACAAAGGTAGATAGGGTGTATTGTGAAATGTATTATGTTCTAACGAGTTTAGTTGTAAAATGGTAAGAAATAGCCAATGGGATTTGAAATGCAGGGGTTGAGTTGTTTGAATTAACAAATGGTAATGGGGTTTCCGTTCTTGCATTGAAGTGATTGGATTACGAGATGCAAGGTAGGTAAAATATCAATAATGTTTTGGAGAGTTGGGCTGAAGAGGCTGTAGAGAGCAGTAGACTGTTGGGCTGAAGACGCTGTAGAGAGCAGTAGACTGTTGGGCTGAAGAGGCTGTAGAGAGCAGTAGACTGTTGGGCTGAAGAGGCTGTAGAGAGCAGTAGACTGTTGGGCTGAAGAGGCTGTAGAGGGCAGTAGACTGTTGGGCTGTAGAGGCTGTAGAGAGCAGTAGACTGTTGGGCTGAAGAGGCTGTAGAGAGCAGTAGACTGTTGGGCTGAAGAGGCTGTAGAGAGCAGTAGACTGTTGGGCTGAAGAGGCTGTAGAGAGCAGTAGACTGTTGGGCTGAAGACGCTGTAGAGAGCAGTAGACTGTTGGGCTGAAGAGGCTGTAGAGGGCAGTCGAGTGTTGGGCTGAAGAGGCTGTAGAGAGCAGTAGACTGTTGGGCTGAAGAGGCTGTAGAGAGCAGTAGACTGTTGGGCTGTAGAGGCTGTAGAGAGCAGTAGACTGTTGGGCTGAAGAGGCTGTAGAGAGCAGTAGACTGTTGGGCTGTAGAGGCTGTAGAGAGCAGTAGACTGTTGGGCTGTAGAGAGCAGTAGACTGTTGGGCTGTAGAGGCTGTAGAGGGCAGTAGACTGTTGGGCTGTAGAGAGCAGTAGACTGTTGGGCTGTAGAGGCTGTAGAGAGCAGTAGACTGTTGGGCTGTAGAGAGCAGTAGACTGTTGGGCTGTAGAGAGCAGTAGACTGTTGGGCTGAAGAGGCTGTAGAGAGCAGTAGACTGTTGGGCTGAAGAGGCTGTAGAGAGCAGTAGACTGTTGGGCTGAAGAGGCTGTAGAGAGCAGTAGACTGTTGGGCTGAAGAGGCTGTAGAGAGCAGTAGACTGTTGGGCTGAAGAGGCTGTAGAGAGCAGTAGACTGTTGGGCTGAAGAGGTTGTAGAGAGCAGTAGACTGTTGGGCTGAAGAGGCTGTAGAGGGCAGTCGGGTGTTGGGCTGTAGAGGCTGTAGAGAGCAGTAGACTGTTGGGCTGAAGAGGCTGTAGAGAGCAGTAGACTGTTGGGCTGAAGAGGCTGTAGAGGGCAGTCGGGTGTTGGGCTGTAGAGGCTGTAGAGAGCAGTAGACTGTTGGGCTGAAGAGGCTGTAGAGAGCAGTAGACTGTTGGGCTGAAGAGGCTGTAGAGGGCAGTAGACTGTTGGGCTGAAGACGCTGTAGAGAGCAGTAGACTGTTGGGTTGAAGACGCTGTAGAGAGCAGTAGACTGTTGGGCTGAAGAGGCTGTAGAGAGCAGTAGACTGTTGGGCTGAAGAGGCTGTAGAGGGCAGTAGACTGTTGGGCTGAAGACACTGTAGAGAGCAGTAGACTGTTGGGTTGAAGACGCTGTAGAGAGCAGTAGACTGTTGGGCTGAAGAGGCTGTAGAGAGCAGTCGAGTGTTGGGCTGAAGAGGCTGTAGAGAGCAGTAGACTGTTGGGCTGAAGAGGCTGTAGAGGGCAGTAGACTGTTGGGCTGAAGACGCTGTAGAGAGCAGTAGACTGTTGGGTTGAAGACGCTGTAGAGAGCAGTAGACTGTTGGGCTGAAGAGGCTGTAGAGAGCAGTAGACTGTTGGGCTGAAGAGGCTGTAGAGAGCAGTAGACTGTTGGGCTGAAGAGGCTGTAGAGGGCAGTAGACTGTTGGGCTGTAGAGGCTGTAGAGAGCAGTAGACTGTTGGGCTGAAGAGGCTGTAGAGGGCAGTAGACTGTTGGGCTGAAGACGCTGTAGAGAGCAGTAGACTGTTGGGCTGAAGAGGCTGTAGAGGGCAGTAGACTGTTGGGCTGAAGACGCTGTAGAGAGCAGTAGACTGTTGGGCTGAAGAGGCTGTAGAGAGCAGTAGACTGTTGGGCTGAAGAGGCTGTAGAGAGCAGTAGACTGAAATATGTTAAGGAGAACATTAAATAAATCTGTTCCGTTTATTATCAGTACGCTTTGGAGTCTTCAGTAAAAGAACCCAGCATCTTAGGATGTAACAGTAGAAACAACAATACATCACCCGAAGCATCCACAGCTGTCAGTAAGATCTGCATGGAGGAATGGCCAAAATACCAGCAACAGTGTGTGAAAATCTTGTGAAGACTTACAGAAAACATTTGACCTCTGTCTATTCCAACAAAGGGGATATAATAAAGTATTGAGATAAACTTTTGTTATTGACCAAATACTTATTTTCCACCATAATTTGCAAATAAATTCATAAAAAATCCTATAATGTGATTTTCTGGATTTTTTCCCCCTAATTTTGTCTGTCATAGTTGAAGTGTACCTATGATGAAAATTACAGGCCTCTCTCATCTTTTAAGTGGGAGAACTTGCACAATTGGTGGCTGACTAAATACTTTTTTGCCCCACTGTATACAGGGGGTACCGGTACTGAGTCAATGTGTGGAGGTACATGTTAGTTGAGGTAATTTGTACATGTAGGTAGGGATGAAGTGACTATGCATAGATAATTAACAGCGAGAGTAGCATCAGCATAAGAAAAAGGGAGGAGGGGGTCAATGCAAATATCCCAGGAAGCCATCTGATTAGATGTTCAGGAGTCTTATGGCTTGGGGGTAGAAGCTGTTAAGAAGAAGCCTTTTGGACCTAGACATGGCGCTGTGGTACCGCTTGCCGTGCAGTAGCAGAGAAAACAGTCTATGACGAGGGTGGCTGGAGTCTTTGGCCAATTTAGGGCCTTCATCTGACACCACCTGATATAGAGGTCCTGGATGGCAGGAAGCTTGGCCCCAGTGATGTACTGGGCCGTACTCACTACCCTCTGTAGTGCCTTACAGTCGGAGGCTGAGCAGTTGTCATACCAGTCAGGATGCTCTTGATTGTGCAGCTGTAGAACCTTTTGAGGATCTGGGGGCGCATGCAAAATCTTTTCAGTCTCCTGAGGGGGGAATAGGTTTTGTCGTGCCCTCTTCACGACTGTCTTGGTGTGCTTGGACCATGTTAGTTTGTTGGTGATGTGGACACCAAGGCACTTGAAGCTCTCAACCTGCTCCATTGCAGCCCCGTCGATGAGAATGTGGGCGTGCTCGGTCCTCTTTTTCCCGCAGTCCACGATCATCTTCTTTGTCTTGATCACGTTGAGGGAGAGGTTGTTGTCTCTGCCCTCCTCCCTATAGGCTGTCCCATTCTTGTTGGTGATCAGGCCTACCACCGTTGTGTTGTCTGCAAACTTAATGATGTTGGAGTCATGCTTGGCCACGCAGTCATGGGTGAACAGGGAGTACAGGAGGGGACTAAGCATGCACCCGAGGGCCTCCCGTGTTGAGGATCAGCTTGGCAGACGGGTTGTTGCCTACTCTTACCCCCTGGGGGTGGCCCGTCAGGATGTCCAGGATCCAGTTGCAGAGGGAGGTGTTTAGTCCCAGGGTCCTTAGCTTAGTGATGAGCGTTGACGACACTATGGTGTTGAACGCTGAGCTGTAGTCAATGAATAGCATTCTCACGAAGGTGTTCCTTTTGTCCAGGTGGGAAAGGGCAGTGTGGAATGTAATAGAGACTGCACCATCTGTGGATCTGTTAGGGCGGTATGCAGATTGGAGTGGGTCTAGGGTTTCAACATCTGAAAGGGCAGTGCAAGAGAACAAAGCATATCTGTCAAAACACCTTCATTAATGTAGACCCACCTCCACCCCACCTTCATTAATGTGGTGTCTGTAGACCCACCTCCACCCCACCTTCATTAATGTGGTGTCTGTAGACCCACCCCCACCCCACCTTCATTAATGTGGTGTCTGTAGACCCACCTCCACCCCACCTTCATTAATGTGGTGTCTGTAGACCCACCTCCATTAATGTGGTGTCTGTAGACCCACCTCCACCCCACCTTCATTAATGTGGTGTCTGTAGACCCACCTCCATTAATGTGGTGTCTGTAGACCCACCTCCACCCCACCTTCATTAATGTGGTGTCTGTAGACCCACCTCCACCCCACCTTCATTAATGTGGTGTCTGTAGACACACCTCCACCCCACCTTCATTAATGTGGTGTCTGTAGACCCACCTCCACCCCACCTTCATTAATGTGGTGTCTGTAGACCCACCTCCAGCCCACCTTCATTAATGTGGTGTTTGTAGACCCACCTCCACCCCACCTTCATTAATGTGGTGTCTGTAGACCCACCTCCATTAATGTGGTGTCTGTAGACCCACCTCCATTAATGTGGTGTCTGTAGACCCACCTCCACCCCACCTTCATTAATGTGGTGTTTGTAGACCCACCTCCACCCCACCTCCATTAATGTGGTGTCTGTAGACCCACCTCCACCCCACCTTCATTAATGTGGTGTCTGTAGACACACCTCCACCCCACCTTCATTAATGTGGTGTTTGTAGACCCACCTCCACCCCACCTTCATTAATGTGGTGTCTGTAGACCCAACTCCACCGCACCTTCATTTATGTGGTGTCTGTAGACACACCTCCACCCCACCTTCATTAATGTGGTGTCTGTAGACCCACCTCCACCCCACCTTCATTAATGTAGTGTCTGTAGACCCACCTCCACCCCACCTTCATTAATGTGGTGTCTGTAGACCCACCTCCACCCCACCTTCATTAATGTAGTGTCTGTAGACCAACCTCCACCCCACCTTCATTAATGTGGTGTCTGTAGACCCACCTCCATTAATGTGGTGTCTGTAGACCCACCTCCACCCCACCTTCATTAATGTGGTGTCTGTAGACCCACCTCCACCCCACCTTCATTAATGTGGTGTCTGTAGACCCATCTCCACCCCACCTTCATTAATGTGGTGTCTGTAGACCCACCTCCACCCCACCTTCATTAATGTGGTGTCTGTAGACCCACCTCCACCCCACCTTCATTAATGTGGTGTCTGTAGACCCACCTCCATTAATGTGGTGTCTGTAGACCCACCTCCACCCCACCTTCATTAATGTGGTGTCTGTAGACCCACCTCCATTAATGTGGTGTCTGTAGACCCACCTCCACCCCACCTTCATTAATGTGGTGTCTGTAGACCCACCTCCACCCCACCTTCATTAATGTGGTGTCTGTAGACACACCTCCACCCCACCTTCATTAATGTGGTGTCTGTAGACCCACCTCCACCCCACCTTCATTAATGTGGTGTCTGTAGACCCACCTCCAGCCCACCTTCATTAATGTGGTGTTTGTAGACCCACCTCCACCCCACCTCCACCCCACCTTCATTAATGTGGTGTCTGTAGACCCACCTCCATTAATGTGGTGTCTGTAGACCCACCTCCACCCCACCTCCATTAATGTGGTGTCTGTAGACCCACCTCCACCCCACCTTCATTAATGTGGTGTTTGTAGACCCACCTCCACCCCACCTCCATTAATGTGGTGTCTGTAGACCCACCTCCACCCCACCTTCATTAATGTGGTGTCTGTAGACACACCTCCACCCCACCTTCATTAATGTGGTGTTTGTAGACCCACCTCCACCCCACCTTCATTAATGTGGTGTCTGTAGACCCACCTCCACCGCACCTTCATTTATGTGGTGTCTGTAGACACACCTCCACCCCACCTTCATTAATGTGGTGTCTGTAGACCCACCTCCACCCCACCTTCATTAATGTAGTGTCTGTAGACCCACCTCCACCCCACCTTCATTAATGTGGTGTCTGTAGACCCACCTCCACCCCACCTTCATTAATGTAGTGTCTGTAGACCAACCTCCACCCCACCTTCATTAATGTGGTGTCTGTAGACCCACCTCCATTAATGTGGTGTCTGTAGACCCACCTCCACCCCACCTTCATTAATGTGGTGTCTGTAGACCCACCTCCACCCCACCTTCATTAATGTGGTGTCTGTAGACCCATCTCCACCCCACCTTCATTAATGTGGTGTCTGTAGACCCACCTCCACCCCACCTTCATTAATGTGGTGTCTGTAGACCCATCTCCACCCCACCTTCATTAATGTGGTGTCTGTAGACCCACCTCCACCCCACCTTCATTAATGTAGTGTTTGTAGACCCACCTTCATTAATGTGGTGTCTGTAGACCCACCTCCAGCCCACCTTCATTAATGTGGTGTCTGTAGACCCACCTCCACCCCACCTTCATTAATGTGGTGTCTGTAGACCCACCTCCATTAATGTGGTGTCTGTAGACCCACCTCCACCCCACCTTCATTAATGTGGTGTCTGTAGACCCACCTCCATTAATGTGGTGTCTGTAGACCCACCTCCACCCCACCTTCATTAATGTGGTGTCTGTAGACCCACCTCCACCCCACCTTCATTAATGTGGTGTCTGTAGACACACCTCCACCCCACCTTCATTAATGTGGTGTCTGTAGACCCACCTCCACCCCACCTTCATTAATGTGGTGTCTGTAGACCCACCTCCAGCCCACCTTCATTAATGTGGTGTTTGTAGACCCACCTCCACCCCACCTCCACCCCACCTTCATTAATGTGGTGTCTGTAGACCCACCTCCATTAATGTGGTGTCTGTAGACCCACCTCCACCCCACCTCCATTAATGTGGTGTCTGTAGACCCACCTCCACCCCACCTTCATTAATGTGGTGTTTGTAGACCCACCTCCACCCCACCTCCATTAATGTGGTGTCTGTAGACCCACCTCCACCCCACCTTCATTAATGTGGTGTCTGTAGACACACCTCCACCCCACCTTCATTAATGTGGTGTTTGTAGACCCACCTCCACCCCACCTTCATTAATGTGGTGTCTGTAGACCCACCTCCACCGCACCTTCATTTATGTGGTGTCTGTAGACACACCTCCACCCCACCTTCATTAATGTGGTGTCTGTAGACCCACCTCCACCCCACCTTCATTAATGTAGTGTCTGTAGACCCACCTCCACCCCACCTTCATTAATGTGGTGTCTGTAGACCCACCTCCACCCCACCTTCATTAATGTAGTGTCTGTAGACCAACCTCCACCCCACCTTCATTAATGTGGTGTCTGTAGACCCACCTCCATTAATGTGGTGTCTGTAGACCCACCTCCACCCCACCTTCATTAATGTGGTGTCTGTAGACCCACCTCCACCCCACCTTCATTAATGTGGTGTCTGTAGACCCATCTCCACCCCACCTTCATTAATGTGGTGTCTGTAGACCCACCTCCACCCCACCTTCATTAATGTGGTGTCTGTAGACCCATCTCCACCCCACCTTCATTAATGTGGTGTCTGTAGACCCACCTCCACCCCACCTTCATTAATGTAGTGTTTGTAGACCCACCTTCATTAATGTGGTGTCTGTAGACCCACCTCCAGCCCACCTTCATTAATGTGGTGTCTGTAGACCCACCTCCACCCCACCTTCATTAATGTGGTGTCTGTAGACCCACCTCCACCCCACCTTCATTAATGTGGTGTCTGTAGACCCACCTCCATTAATGTGGTGTCTGTAGACCCACCTCCACCCCACCTTCATTAATGTGGTGTCTGTAGACCCACCTCCACCCCACCTTCATTAATGTGGTGTCTGTAGACACACCTCCACCCCACCTTCATTAATGTGGTGTCTGTAGACCCACCTCCACCCCACCTTCATTAATGTGGTGTCTGTAGACCCACCTCCAGCCCACCTTCATTAATGTGGTGTTTGTAGACCCACCTCCACCCCACCTTCATTAATGTGGTGTCTGTAGACCCACCTCCATTAATGTGGTGTCTGTAGACCCACCTCCACCCCACCTCCATTAATGTGGTGTCTGTAGACCCACCTCCACCCCACCTTCATTAATGTGGTGTTTGTAGACCCACCTCCACCCCACCTCCATTAATGTGGTGTCTGTAGACCCACCTCCACCCCACCTTCATTAATGTGGTGTCTGTAGACACACCTCCACCCCACCTTCATTAATGTGGTGTTTGTAGACCCACCTCCACCCCACCTTCATTAATGTGGTGTCTGTAGACCCACCTCCACCGCACCTTCATTTATGTGGTGTCTGTAGACACACCTCCACCCCACCTTCATTAATGTGGTGTCTGTAGACCCACCTCCACCCCACCTTCATTAATGTAGTGTCTGTAGACCCACCTCCACCCCACCTTCATTAATGTGGTGTCTGTAGACCCACCTCCACCCCACCTTCATTAATGTAGTGTCTGTAGACCAACCTCCACCCCACCTTCATTAATGTGGTGTCTGTAGACCCACCTCCATTAATGTGGTGTCTGTAGACCCACCTCCACCCCACCTTCATTAATGTGGTGTCTGTAGACCCACCTCCACCCCACCTTCATTAATGTGGTGTCTGTAGACCCATCTCCACCCCACCTTCATTAATGTGGTGTCTGTAGACCCACCTCCACCCCACCTTCATTAATGTGGTGTCTGTAGACCCATCTCCACCCCACCTTCATTAATGTGGTGTCTGTAGACCCACCTCCACCCCACCTTCATTAATGTAGTGTTTGTAGACCCACCTTCATTAATGTGGTGTCTGTAGACCCACCTCCAGCCCACCTTCATTAATGTGGTGTCTGTAGACCCACCTCCACCCCACCTTCATTAATGTGGTGTCTGTAGACCCACCTCCATTAATGTGGTGTCTGGAGACCCACCTCCACCCCACCTTCATTAATGTGGTGTCTGTAGACCCACCTCCATTAATGTGGTGTCTGTAGACCCACCTCCACCCCACCTTCATTAATGTGGTGTCTGTAGACCCACCTCCACCCCACCTTCATTAATGTGGTGTCTGTAGACACACCTCCACCCCACCTTCATTAATGTGGTGTCTGTAGACCCACCTCCACCCCACCTTCATTAATGTGGTGTCTGTAGACCCACCTCCAGCCCACCTTCATTAATGTGGTGTTTGTAGACCCACCTCCACCCCACCTTCATTAATGTGGTGTCTGTAGACCCACCTCCATTAATGTGGTGTCTGTAGACCCACCTCCACCCCACCTCCATTAATGTGGTGTCTGTAGACCCACCTCCACCCCACCTTCATTAATGTGGTGTTTGTAGACCCACCTCCACCCCACCTCCATTAATGTGGTGTCTGTAGACCCACCTCCACCCCACCTTCATTAATGTGGTGTCTGTAGACACACCTCCACCCCACCTTCATTAATGTGGTGTTTGTAGACCCACCTCCACCCCACCTTCATTAATGTGGTGTCTGTAGACCCACCTCCACCGCACCTTCATTTATGTGGTGTCTGTAGACACACCTCCACCCCACCTTCATTAATGTGGTGTCTGTAGACCCACCTCCACCCCACCTTCATTAATGTAGTGTCTGTAGACCCACCTCCACCCCACCTTCATTAATGTGGTGTCTGTAGACCCACCTCCACCCCACCTTCATTAATGTAGTGTCTGTAGACCAACCTCCACCCACCTTCATTAATGTGGTGTCTGTAGACCCACCTCCATTAATGTGGTGTCTGTAGACCCACCTCCACCCCACCTTCATTAATGTGGTGTCTGTAGACCCACCTCCACCCCACCTTCATTAATGTGGTGTCTGTAGACCCATCTCCACCCCACCTTCATTAATGTGGTGTCTGTAGACCCACCTCCACCCCACCTTCATTAATGTGGTGTCTGTAGACCCATCTCCACCCCACCTTCATTAATGTGGTGTCTGTAGACCCACCTCCACCCCACCTTCATTAATGTAGTGTTTGTAGACCCACCTTCATTAATGTGGTGTCTGTAGACCCACCTCCAGCCCACCTTCATTAATGTGGTGTCTGTAGACCCACCTCCACCCCACCTTCATTAATGTGGTGTCTGTAGACCCACCTCCACCCCACCTTCATTAATGTGGTGTCTGTAGACCCACCTCCATTAATGTGGTGTCTGTAGACCCACCTCCACCCCACCTTCATTAATGTGGTGTCTGTAGACCCACCTCCACCCCACCTCCATTAATGTAGTGTCTGTAGACCCACCTCCACCCCACCTTCATTAATGTGGTATCTGTAGACCCACCTCCACCCCACCTTCATTAATGTGGTGTCTGTAGACCCACCTCCATTAATGTGGTGTCTGTAGACCCACCTCCATTAATGTAGTGTCTGTAGACCAACCTCCACCCCACCTTCATTAATGTGGTGTCTGTAGACCCACCTCCACCCCACCTTCATTAATGTGGTGTCTGTAGACCCACCTCCATTAATGTGGTGTCTGTAGACCCACCTCCACCCCACCTTCATTAATGTGGTGTCTGTAGACCCACCTCCATTAATGTGGTGTCTGTAGACCCACCTCCACCCCACCTTCATTAATGTGGTGTCTGTAGACCCACCTCCATTAATGTGGTGTCTGTAGACCCACCTCCACCCCACCTTCATTAATGTGGTGTCTGTAGACCCACCTCCATTAATGTGGTGTCTGTAGACCCACTTCCACCCCACCTTCATTAATGTGGTGTCTGTAGACCCACCTCCATTAATGTGGTGTTTGTAGACCCACCTCCACCCCACCTTCATTAATGTGGTGTCTGTAGACCCACCTCCAGCCCACCTTCATTAATGTGGTGTCTGTAGACCCACCTCCACCCCACCTTCATTAATGTGGTGTCTGTAGACCCACCTCCACCCCACCTTCATTAATGTGGTGTTTGTAGACCCACCTCCACCCCACCTTCATTAATGTGGTGTCTGTAGACACACCTCCATTAATGTAGTGTCTGTAGACCAACCTCCACCCCGCCTTCATTAATGTGGTGTCTGTAGACCCACCTCCACCCCACCTCCATTAATGTAGTGTCTGTAGACCAACCTCCACCCCACCTCCATTAATGTGGTGTCTGTAGACCCACCTCCACCCCACCTTCATTAATGTGGTGTCTGTAGACCCACCTCCATTAATGTGGTGTCTGTAGACCCACCTCCACCCCACCTTCATTAATGTGGTGTCTGTAGACCCACCTCCATTAATGTGGTGTCTGTAGACCCACTTCCACCCCACCTTCATTAATGTGGTGTCTGTAGACCCACCTCCATTAATGTGGTGTTTGTAGACCCACCTCCACCCCACCTTCATTAATGTGGTGTCTGTAGACCCACCTCCACCCCACCTTCATTAATGTGGTGTTTGTAGACCCACCTCCACCCCACCTTCATTAATGTGGTGTCTGTAGACACACCTCCACCCCACCTTCATTAATGTGGTGTCTGTAGACCCACCTCCACCCCACCTTCATTAATGTGGTGTCTGTAGACCCATCTCCACCCCACCTTCATTAATGTGGTGTCTGTAGACCCACCTCCACCCCACCTTCATTAATGTAGTGTTTGTAGACCCACCTTCATTAATGTGGTGTCTGTAGACCCACCTCCAGCCCACCTTCATTAATGTGGTGTCTGTAGACCCACCTCCACCCCACCTTCATTAATGTGGTGTCTGTAGACCCACCTCCATTAATGTGGTGTCTGGAGACCCACCTCCACCCCACCTTCATTAATGTGGTGTCTGTAGACCCACCTCCATTAATGTGGTGTCTGTAGACCCACCTCCACCCCACCTTCATTAATGTGGTGTCTGTAGACCCACCTCCACCCCACCTTCATTAATGTGGTGTCTGTAGACACACCTCCACCCCACCTTCATTAATGTGGTGTCTGTAGACCCACCTCCACCCCACCTTCATTAATGTGGTGTCTGTAGACCCACCTCCAGCCCACCTTCATTAATGTGGTGTTTGTAGACCCACCTCCACCCCACCTTCATTAATGTGGTGTCTGTAGACCCACCTCCATTAATGTGGTGTCTGTAGACCCACCTCCACCCCACCTCCATTAATGTGGTGTCTGTAGACCCACCTCCACCCCACCTTCATTAATGTGGTGTTTGTAGACCCACCTCCACCCCACCTCCATTAATGTGGTGTCTGTAGACCCACCTCCACCCCACCTTCATTAATGTGGTGTCTGTAGACACACCTCCACCCCACCTTCATTAATGTGGTGTTTGTAGACCCACCTCCACCCCACCTTCATTAATGTGGTGTCTGTAGACCCACCTCCACCGCACCTTCATTTATGTGGTGTCTGTAGACACACCTCCACCCCACCTTCATTAATGTGGTGTCTGTAGACCCACCTCCACCCCACCTTCATTAATGTAGTGTCTGTAGACCCACCTCCACCCCACCTTCATTAATGTGGTGTCTGTAGACCCACCTCCACCCCACCTTCATTAATGTAGTGTCTGTAGACCAACCTCCACCCCACCTTCATTAATGTGGTGTCTGTAGACCCACCTCCATTAATGTGGTGTCTGTAGACCCACCTCCACCCCACCTTCATTAATGTGGTGTCTGTAGACCCACCTCCACCCCACCTTCATTAATGTGGTGTCTGTAGACCCATCTCCACCCCACCTTCATTAATGTGGTGTCTGTAGACCCACCTCCACCCCACCTTCATTAATGTGGTGTCTGTAGACCCATCTCCACCCCACCTTCATTAATGTGGTGTCTGTAGACCCACCTCCACCCCACCTTCATTAATGTAGTGTTTGTAGACCCACCTTCATTAATGTGGTGTCTGTAGACCCACCTCCAGCCCACCTTCATTAATGTGGTGTCTGTAGACCCACCTCCACCCCACCTTCATTAATGTGGTGTCTGTAGACCCACCTCCACCCCACCTTCATTAATGTGGTGTCTGTAGACCCACCTCCATTAATGTGGTGTCTGTAGACCCACCTCCACCCCACCTTCATTAATGTGGTGTCTGTAGACCCACCTCCACCCCACCTCCATTAATGTAGTGTCTGTAGACCCACCTCCACCCCACCTTCATTAATGTGGTATCTGTAGACCCACCTCCACCCCACCTTCATTAATGTGGTGTCTGTAGACCCACCTCCATTAATGTGGTGTCTGTAGACCCACCTCCATTAATGTAGTGTCTGTAGACCAACCTCCACCCCACCTTCATTAATGTGGTGTCTGTAGACCCACCTCCACCCCACCTTCATTAATGTGGTGTCTGTAGACCCACCTCCATTAATGTGGTGTCTGTAGACCCACCTCCACCCCACCTTCATTAATGTGGTGTCTGTAGACCCACCTCCATTAATGTGGTGTCTGTAGACCCACCTCCACCCCACCTTCATTAATGTGGTGTCTGTAGACCCACCTCCATTAATGTGGTGTCTGTAGACCCACCTCCACCCCACCTTCATTAATGTGGTGTCTGTAGACCCACCTCCATTAATGTGGTGTCTGTAGACCCACTTCCACCCCACCTTCATTAATGTGGTGTCTGTAGACCCACCTCCATTAATGTGGTGTTTGTAGACCCACCTCCACCCCACCTTCATTAATGTGGTGTCTGTAGACCCACCTCCAGCCCACCTTCATTAATGTGGTGTCTGTAGACCCACCTCCACCCCACCTTCATTAATGTGGTGTCTGTAGACCCACCTCCACCCCACCTTCATTAATGTGGTGTTTGTAGACCCACCTCCACCCCACCTTCATTAATGTGGTGTCTGTAGACACACCTCCATTAATGTAGTGTCTGTAGACCAACCTCCACCCCGCCTTCATTAATGTGGTGTCTGTAGACCCACCTCCACCCCACCTCCATTAATGTAGTGTCTGTAGACCAACCTCCACCCCACCTCCATTAATGTGGTGTCTGTAGACCCACCTCCACCCCACCTTCATTAATGTGGTGTCTGTAGACCCACCTCCATTAATGTGGTGTCTGTAGACCCACCTCCACCCCACCTTCATTAATGTGGTGTCTGTAGACCCACCTCCATTAATGTGGTGTCTGTAGACCCACTTCCACCCCACCTTCATTAATGTGGTGTCTGTAGACCCACCTCCATTAATGTGGTGTTTGTAGACCCACCTCCACCCCACCTTCATTAATGTGGTGTCTGTAGACCCACCTCCACCCCACCTTCATTAATGTGGTGTTTGTAGACCCACCTCCACCCCACCTTCATTAATGTGGTGTCTGTAGACACACCTCCATTAATGTAGTGTCTGTAGACCAACCTCCACCCCGCCTTCATTAATGTGGTGTCTGTAGACCCACCTCCACCCCACCTCCATTAATGTAGTGTCTGTAGACCAACCTCCACCCCACCTCCATTAATGTGGTGTCTGTAGACCCACCTCCACCCCACCTTCATTAATGTGGTGTCTGTAGACCCACCTCCATTAATGTGGTGTCTGTAGACCCACCTCCACCCCACCTTCATTAATGTGGTGTCTGTAGACCCACCTCCATTAATGTGGTGTCTGTAGACCCACTTCCACCCCACCTTCATTAATGTGGTGTCTGTAGACCCACCTCCATTAATGTGGTGTTTGTAGACCCACCTCCACCCCACCTTCATTAATGTGGTGTCTGTAGACCCACCTCCAGCCCACCTTCATTAATGTGGTGTCTGTAGACCCACCTCCACCCCACCTTCATTAATGTGGTGTCTGTAGACCCACCTCCACCCCACCTTCATTAATGTGGTGTTTGTAGACCCACCTCCACCCCACCTTCATTAATGTGGTGTCTGTAGACACACCTCCATTAATGTAGTGTCTGTAGACCAACCTCCACCCGACCTTCATTAATGTGGTGTCTGTAGACCCACCTCCACCCCACCTCCATTAATGTAGTGTCTGTAGACCAACCTCCACCCCACCTCCATTAATGTGGTGTCTGTAGACCCACCTCCACCCCACCTTCATTAATGTGGTGTCTGTAGACCCACCTCCACCCCACCTTCATTAATGTGGTGTTTGTAGACCCACCTCCACCCCACCTTCATTAATGTGGTGTCTATAGACCCACCTCCACCCCACCTTCATTAATGTGGTGTCTGTAGACCCACCTCCACCCCACCTTCATTAATGTGGTGTCTGTAGACCCACCTCCACCCCACCTTCATTAATGTGGTGTTTGTAGACCCACCTCCACCCCCATTAATGTGGTGTCTGTAGACCCACCTCCACCCCACCTTCATTAATGTGGTGTCTGTAGACCCACCTCCACCCCACCTTCATTAATGTGGTGTCTGTAGACGCACCTCCACCCCACCTTCATTAATGTGGTGTTTGTAGACCCACCTCCACCCCACCTTCATTTATTAGATCTCCACCCCCAACGAATAGCAGGTGAATGGCAAAGGTGTTTCTAAGATGTATTGAGTCAGGGGGTTGAAAACCTGTCTAATCAAGATATATTCCTGTTTCATTTATTTACAAATGTTACAACTGTCCTCCCACTTTGACATAGTATTTGTGTAGATTGAATTGTCATTTTTTGTCAACAATCCATTTGAATCCCACTTTGTAACAACAAAATGTGGAAAGGTGTGAACACTTTCTGGAAACACTGGAGAGCACTGCCTTTGACCAGAATGAAGTTCACTATAATGGAAATAGGTTGTAATTTGGGAGAATATCAATTGAATACTTCTCGCGTCCTTTCTCCTCGCCTCCTTCTCAAAACCAATTGGAGGAGGTCAGAGGGGATGGATCTCTGGCTTTCTCATCCAATGGGTTTTGAGAAGGATAGGCGAGAGAACGCGAGGAGTATACATTTGAGATTCTCCGCATGTATCGAGTTCCACACAGGCGGTGGGGGTAGGCAACAACATCTTCACCCCGCTGATCCTCAACACTGGGGCCCCACAAGGGTGCGTTCTGAGCCAACTCCTGTACTCCCTGTTCACCCACGACTGCGTGGCCACACACGCCTCCAACTCAAATCATCAAGTTTGCAGACGACACAACAGTGAGGCTGAAGAAATTCGGCTTGTCACCAAAAGCACTCACAAACTTCTACAGATGCACAATCGAGAGCATCCTGGCGGGCTGTATCACCGCCTGGTACGGCAACTGCTCCGCCCACAACCGTAAGGCTCTCCAGAGGGTAGTGAGGTCTGCACAACGCATCACCGGGGGCAAACTACCTGCCCTCCAGGACACCTACACCACCCGATGTTACAGGAAGGCCATAAAGATCATCAAGGACAACACCCACCCGAGCCACTGCCTGTTCACCCCGCTATCATCCAGAAGGTGAGGTCAGTACAGGTGCATCAAAGATGGGACCGAGAGACTGAAAAACAGCTTCTATCTCAAGGCCATCAGACTGTTAAACAGCAACCACTAACATTGAGTGGCTGCTGCCAACACACTGACACTGACTCCAGCCACTTCAATAATGGGAATTGATGGGAAAGGATGTAAAATATATCACTAGCCACTTTAAACAATGCTACCTAATATAATGTTTACATACCCTACATTATTCATCTCATATGTATACGTATATACTGTACTCTATATCATCTACCGCATCTTTATGTAATACATGTATCACTAGCCACTTTAACTATGCCACTCTGTTTACATACTCATCTCATATGTATATACTGTACTCGAGACCATCTACTGTATCTTGCCTATGTTGTTCTGTACCATCACTCATTCATATATCTTTATGTACATATTCTTTATCCCCTTATACTTGTGTATAAGACAGTAGTTTTGGAATTGTTTGTTAGATTACTTGTTGGTTATTACTGCATTGTCGGAACTCGAAGCACAAGCATTTCGCTACACTCGCATTAACATCTGCTAACCATGTGTATGTGACAAATAACATTTGATTTGATTTTGAACTATCCTGGATTGACCTGGAATCCACAAGGGACTTTTGTTTAACCAAGATCTATTTTTAAGCCAATACATTTACAAGATGTCAGACTGGCCCTAGCCTTGGCAGGACCAGTTTTGCCTCAAATATTTTGGCCCTCATGTGGAAAGCACTAAAAGCTCATTTCTGCTCGCTGTTGAGTACAATCTGGACTGTGTTGTTTAACTAACTTATCGTTATGGTTCAAAACAAATTGACCTTCTACACCTGCATTGCTTGCCGTTTGGGGTTTTAGGCTGGGTTTCTGTACAGCACTTTGAGATATCAGCTGATGTACAAAGGGCTATATAAATACATTTGATTTGACCTATTCTAATTTTTGCTATGAAGAAATATCGACTAACCTTGACTCTTGATTTTCTGTTGTTTTGAAGTAGTCCATGACAGGCAATAGACATTGATTTTATGTTGTTTTGAAGTAGTCCATGACAGGCATGCAATGGACATCACTATAATGCGTGTCAACTCTCTACTTTTAAAAGCACACAGGAAAGGTTTATTTTATTATGACATACGACCAGTCACATGATGTCATTCCTGCTAAAGGCACAGTAGGCCACGACAGTAATGCAGTATGTTCTAAATCCTAACTATTATATTATTATAGCATCCTCATCTACTTCTGATTCTATTTCATGAATCAAAACTCAGAAGCATGACTTCAGTGTGTGTTATGTTGAGTGTATCTTCTCAGTAAACATGTCCACACGGGCACCATGTGGGCTAAAATATTGGTCTCACGTAGGCTGCCAACATTGGGCCGATGTGCCTTTGTACATCAGCTCCACATCAGGCCCATTGGTCAGCCCTCACTTCTCCTGATATAGTCCACTCTTTTGGATCAGCTGCCAGTTACATTATATTTTTTGATACAAAGTTGTTACTATCATATATCCACGTTGGACTGGCTTGGGCTAAGCCGCGTTGGACTGGCTTGGGCTTGGTGTGGGACAGTGGCATCATTAGGCCAGCCCTGAACTTTTTGATGGTCAATTAAAAATATATAAATAAATTCATGACAAAAAAAATGTACAATACAATATAGTGTGCTCGTCACGACTTCCGCCGAAGTCAGGTCCTCTCCTTGTTCGGGCGTCGCCGGTCTTCTAGCCATCATCGATCCACTTTTCATTTTCCATGTGCTTTGTCTTGTTTTTCCTCACACCTGGTTTCAATTCCCTCAATCACTTGTTGTGTATCCCTCTGTCCCCCCCCATGTCTTGGTGTGGATTCTGTAAGGGGTGCGTAACCAGTGGCAGGGAAGTCAGACGCAGGAGAACATGGTAACAGCCAGAGCAGTTTAACAGTAAAACCAACGGCATAAAAATAACGTGATGGGTACAAAAACCCATCACGTACAATAAACAATTCCACACAAAGACATGGGGGGGGGGGGGGGAACAGAGGGTTAAATACACAAGTGATTGAGGGATTTGAAAACAGGTGTGAAGAAAAACGAGACAAAACACATGGAAAATGAAAAGTGGATCGATGATGGATAGAAGACCGGCGACGCCGATCAAACAAGGAGGACCCTACTACGGCGGAAGTCGTGACAGTGCTGCAAGAAGCCCCTGGCGGGTCCGGTGCCTGCTGTGATTTGTCGTAATTTCACACCGCACGGGACCGCTCACGTCCCTTGACCCCTTCCCAGCGTTTCGACGTCAATGTCCTCACTCAGCAAAACGTCTGTGACTCACACAGAGCAAATATACACATTTCTTACGCAACTTCTTACGAAAGAAAGGCAACAAAAAAATGCATGCTGGTTGAGGCAGCAGTGAATTCGGTGGAGGGCAGAACTGCTTGATCTAGTCTGCCTCAACATAACGCAAATAAACTAGCGTTAGCGATCAGCATTCTTAAGCTATTGGGTGTCAGAGTTATTTAACAATATATTTAGTGAATTTGCAAGCTAAGGATGTTGATAGTAGGTCAAGTGTTTACTTCTAGCGAGTGTATTTGATGGGATTCGTTTCTGTTGATGGGATTCGTTCAGCTACTGGCTGGCTGGCTGGCTGGCTAGCTGACACCAAAAGTTTTTCTGACAGCAACACAGTGCCCCCCTGTGGACTGAACTTTACTACAACATATTTAACCCTGTTTCAAATTACCAGTGTTGAGGTGGGGAACTGACAACATTCAATTAATTATAGAGGTCATAACCTAATCCATTCCGCAGGTCAATATTTTGGTTCATGTCTGTTATTTCCATATAGGCAATATTAAAACTATTTGTAAAAAAGAACCTGCCCATTATTAAATTGATTAAATTATTTAATTGAGCTTTTATTTGTATTACTCTTTGAATTAATTGATCTACTTCATGTGTATATGACAAGCAACATTCAACTTAGAAGGGACAGGGCAGCGAGAAAGACCGGGGAAAAGAGTCAGCTTTGTGCTTTGATTGGAAGTGAACAAAACTGAAAAATCACAAGTAATATGTCCTCAAATGATCTGTAATGTAAAAATCTCACAGCTGGTAGAACTGATGAAATTAATCATTACATTCTACAGGTAATTTTTATTGGGCTAATGTCTCTTTATATTCATATAGACTCGGGGCTATGTAGCTTCTCATCTGTTATGTTTGGAGTTGTGTTGCTCTGTTATGTGGACACTTGAATTTCTCTTTACAGTTGAGTTGCCCTGTTTGTGTCTATATACAATAACTATAAAGAACAACTGCCCCTAAAAATCAACTTTCATTTAGAAAATGGACCATGTGGCATCGATATGAACCAGAAACATCTATTCTACTGTCAAAATTGCCTACAACAGTGTAAATAGGATCATTTTGGTAATAAAGTCAGTCTCGTTCAAAACGTGTGACCTTGACTGCATCATAACGTAAATGAAGGTTGGGTTTGTTTCAATTCTGCCCACATGACCACAGCTGGCAGGACAGTATTAATCAATTCTGCCCACATGATCACAGCTGGCAAGACAGTATTCATCAATTCTGCCCACAGCTGGCAGGACAGTATTCATCAATTCTGCCCACATGATCACAGCTGGCAGGACAGTATTCATCAATTCTGCCCACAGCTGGCAGGACAGTATTCATCAATTCTGCCCACATGACCACAGCTGGCAGGACAGTATTCATCAATTCTGTTCACATGGTCACAGCTGGCAGCACAGTATTCATCAATTCTGCCCACAGCTGGCAAGGCAGTATTCATCAATTCTGCCCACAGCTGGCAAGACAGTATTCATCAATTCTGCCCACAGCTGGCAGGACAGTATTCATCAATTCTGTTCACATGGTCACAGCTGGCAGGACACTATTCATCAATTCTGTCCACATGGTCACAGCTGGCAGGACAGTATTCATCAATTCTGCCCACATGACCACAGCTGGCAGGACAGTATTCATCAATTCAGAGTGCAGCTGCATATGACCTGATAATTTACTACAGGCATTACTTGGGTTGACTTTGGATATCCCTATAGCGTGATTTAGGGACCATCTGTAAATTACAATGTATATGGGACAATATGTTAAAAATCCAATAGCTTCAAATTACAATGACTTAAAAACCTCAAACCAACCTAAATTAATATACAGATATCAAAAGCATTAGAACTAAAAGGTGTGCAACATGAAAATAGTCACATTTACATTGTGTCATTTATTGACAGTCCCTAACTAGCCTCTGAGCTAGGGTTCAAAGTCAGGTCACAAACCAGCCAGGCTCAAGCTAAATGGCGAAATAAATTTGACCAACTCTTCCCACCTACAAACACAGGAGACACCCACATCAAACCACACTGATATCAACTCGTGTTTGAATGTAGTCATGGCTACGAGCATTTCAAAATCAGGAAGTGTAGTTGCCCTTTAAAACTAACTAATGACATTTGCAGCTCTACTTTGCTACATTTCAGATTAGACAAGAGCCCTATTTGGCACAAGACTAGTTGGTAATGGAAGTCTTACTCCTGAATGTCTTATTGCAGAGGACCATTAGCACAGGATCAGTTAGCTTTTCTGCTCAAACCGTGAGCAACACCTGGCAGACATTTCTCTCAAAACACACAGATGGCAATTTGCACAGGTCTGGTATTATCAGAGGACCTTGGAGTTGGCCAAAAACAGATTATTCTGGTTGGAATTGTGCCTCTCCATGTAAAAACTACTGATGTGGCAGATTTGGACAGGACTACAATTACAGATGTGTTTTGTGCTTGTGCACATAATTCCATTACCTGACCTCCCCCAGTAAAACTAACCCTGTCTGATGACCTGACCTCCCCCAGTAAAACTAACCCTGTCTGATGACCTGACCTCCCCCAGTAAAACTAACCCTGTCTGATGACCTGACCTCCCCCAGTAAAACTAACCCTGTCTGATGACCTGACCTTCCCCAGTAAAACTAACCCTGTCTGATTACCTCCCCCCCTAACCCTGTCTGATAAAACTAACCCTGTCTGATGATGACCTCCCCCAGTAAAACTAACCCTGTCTGATGACCTGACCTCCCCCAGTAAAACTAACCCTGTCTGATGACCTGACCTCCCCCAGTAAAACTAACCCTGTCTGATGACCTGACCTCCCCCAGTAAAACTAACCCTGTCTGATGACCTGACCTCCCCCAGTAAAACTAACCCTGTCTGATGACCTGACCTCCCCCAGTAAAACTAACCCTGTCTGATGACCTGACCTCCCCAGTAAAACTAACCCTGTCTGATGACCTGACCTCCCCCAGTAAAACTAACCCTGTCTGATGACCTGACCTGTAAAACTAACCCTGTCTGATGACCTGACCTCCCCAGTAAAACTAACCCTGTCTGATTACCTCCCCCAGTAAAACTAACCCTGTCTGATGACCTGACCTCCCCCAGTAAAACTAACCCTGTCTGATTACCTCCCCCAGTAAAACTAACCCTGTCTGATGACCTCCCCCAGTAAAACTAATCCTGTCTGATTACCTCCCCCTGTAAAACTAATCCTGTCTGATTACCTCCCCCTGTAAAACTAATCCTGTCTGATTACCTCCCCCAGTAAAACTAACCCTGTCTGGTTACCTCCCCCTGTAAAACTAATCCTGTCTGATGACCTCCCCCAGTAAAACTAATCCTGTCTGATTACCTCCCCCTGTAAAACTAATCCTGTCTGATTACCTCCCCCTGTAAAACTAATCCTGTCTGATTACCTCCCCCTGTAAAACTAATCCTGTCTGATTACCTCCCCCAGTAAAACTAACCCTGTCTGGTTACCTCCCCCTGTAAAACTAACCCTGTCTGATGACCTGACCCAGGAAACCCGGGAAATTACACAAATTCCCCATGTAAGCATTAATGCAATTCTACAAAAAAACATGAGAAGCATCAGATTAGCAAAAAATAAAATCTCCCATTATCCAAACAGGTTGTCATGGAAGCCGAGTGGGTAATCTCCCATTATCCACAGGTTGTCATGGAAGCTGAGTGGGTAATCTCCCATTATCCAAACAGGTTGTCATGGAAGCTGAGTGGGTAATCTCCCATTATCCAAACAAGTTGTCATGGAAGCTGAGTGGGTAATCTCCCGTTATCCAAACAGGTTGTCATGGAAGCTGAGTGGGTAATCTCCCGTTATCCAAACAGGTTGTCATGGAAGCCGAGTGGGTAATCTCCCTTTACGTACGTTGGCTAATAGGACCAATCAATGGAAAATAAAAGACAAACTACAATCACGTATATCCTACCAACGGGACATTAAAAGCTGGAATATCTGATGTTTCACCGAGTCGGGGCTTAACGACATTGATTCATTTGTTTTATTTAATCAGGCAAGTCAGTTAAGATCAAATTCTTATTTACAGTGACGGCCTACCAAAAGGCCTCCTGCGGGGAATCCTGAATTTATTCAGGCCTCCTGAATAAAATATAGGACAACACAACACTACATAAAAGAGAGACCTAAGACAACAACATGGTAGCAACACAACATGGCAGCAAAACAACATGGCAGCAGCACAGGTTACAAACATTGTTGGGCACAGACAACAGCACAAAAGTCAAGAAGGTAGAGACAACAATACATCACGCAAAGCAGCCACAACTGTCAGTAAGAGTGTCTATGTCTTTGAATTAAGAGAGTGAGATAAAACTGTCCAGTTTGAGTGTTTGTTGCAGCTAGGGGTCGCGGCCCCATGTGGCATTGCCTAATATGAAAATGGAGTCGCGGGAGAATTTCCAAAATCCCCAAAAATATGAGCGCCCTTAGATCATGGGAAACGGCTGTACTTGACCATTGCACTTGAAACGTTGAATCATTGAATGACTAGGCATGATACACTATGAAACCACACACTATTGCAGAGACTTTGATATTACCGGCTGCAATTGATATGGTGAAAACAATGTGTGTGGAGACAGAGGGACAGAAACTCACACCAATACCTTTGTCAGAAAACACAAAAGAATGTATGCTATTGCTAGCAATCAAGAGAAAAAGGACTGAACGACTCAAACTCCCCAGATTATGCTCTCCAAATGGACGTTAACTGTGAGGGCCCAGATGACCATGCATTGACTTTTGTTGGCTAAACAGGTCACTGGATGCTATTCATGAGGACATATTGTTCTGTCTCACGATTCGGGAGCATGAAACGGTATATGGGATGCTCCTTGTGCTGCGTGGCTATATTGATGAAAAACAGAATCTATATGCCATCAAATGGTGGGTTTTTGCACAGATGTGCCTCATCTTTGGCGGGGCGGTGGGCAGGCCTCTGCACTGGTTATGAATGTGTTTCCTTCTGCCATATGGACACATTGGCTGATACACTGAGAACAACTGGCAGCAAAAGAACTGAGCACAGAACTAGGAGACATACTGCAGCAGGTAACTTCCACTGTGCCCAAGCATGTTCACTAAACTACACAGCCAAAATAATGTGGACACCTGCACAAACATCTCATTCCAAAATCATGGGCATTAATATGGACTTGGGCACTGATGTTGGGCGATAAGGCCTGGCTCGCAGTCGGCGTTCCAATTCATCCCGAAGGTGTTCAATGGGGGTTGAGGTCAGGGTTCTGTGCGGTGATCTTAGGCTTGTGTGCGGCTGCTCAGCCATGGAAATCATGAAGCTCCCGTTGAACAGTTCTTGTGCTGACGTTGCTTCCAGAGGCAGTTTGGAACTCGGTAGTGAGGGTTGCAATCGAGTACAGGCGTTCTTAACGAGCTTCAGCACTCTGCAGTCCCGTTCTATGAGCTTGTATGGCCTACCACTTCACGGCTTAGCTGTTGCTCTCCTAGACATTTCCACTTCACAATAACAGCACTTATAGTTGACCAGAGCAGCTCTAGCAGGGCAGAAATTTGACAAACTGACTTGTTGGAAAGTTGGCATCCTATGACAGTGTCACATTGAAAGTCACTGAAGGCCATTCTACTGGCAATGTTTGTCTATGGAAATTGTATGGCTGTGTGCTCAAATGTATACACCCGTCAGCAACGGGTATGGCTGAAATAGCCAAATCCACTCATTTGAAGGGGTCTCCACATTTTTTGTTATTACAGTGCAAGTTCCCGTTCTAATGCTCTTCTATGTTGTTGTGGGGAACAGATGATCATTGTTCCCTTAATAAAATGCACTATTTACTGTATTTATAAACATGAGGTTAACATGCTATATGTATCCAATAGAACGCTCATGTCTGCCTTTGTTAAATTTAGCCGTTCTGTAAAGTTAAGACCAATTTCCACTCATCTCAGGTCATTTGAAAAAACATGGTTTTAACTTGACCACTACTTGGTGCTCCCTACTGTGCTAATTAGGGTCTACACATTGGGCCATTCTCAGCTAGCAGGCTTCATGTCTTCCACCAGTTAATGACAACTTCCACCAATATTAGATTAAAAAAACATGAGCTGGCGCACACCCGGAATAGTAGTTTAGGTGGAGGTGCTGACTATCGTCCAATAAACTATCAAAATAAAGAAAGTCGCACACTCCATGTGTAATCTCCCAGCATCACGGGGGAAAACCTTCCTCACAGGGGGAAAACGTTGGTAAATACCCATTACATTGTTGGAAGAGTACACACGGAGTGTGCAAATTTATTTCGATCGTTTATAACTTCCACCAATATGTTAACATCCAATCTTTTAAGAAGTTTAATTCAAGCAAACAAAGGTAAAGGTACATTTCACAACGCTGGGTTATTCAACATCCTGGCCACGTACACCCCAAACATTGATACATCTAAAAGGAATAAAACACCAGAAGGGAACGCTTTCTGGAAGTCCTCATTCCATCATATAGAATTCTCTTCTAAAACACTTGAAATGTTTATTTGGAAACTTTTTCCAAAGCCAGTGTGCTCTTCTCTAGGCCTGGCTGAAAGAAGACTTGCCTTTTTAGAACAGCTTTTCTTTTTGCATTGTTTTGGTGTTAACTTTTTCCAAAGTTTCATCAGAATTATCATTTTTTTAAAGATGAAGTTCCAAGGTTCCCCATCCCTGTGAAGACAGAAAAAGCATTCAGTCATAATCGTAGGTATAAAACAAGTATCTGAGCATCAGATGACCAATGTATAATGCTGAGAGTAATGCTAGACCTGAAACAGGCCCACCTGGGCCCAGACACCCGGCCCACCTGGGCCCAGACACCCGGCCCACCTGGGCCCAGACACCCGGCCCACCTGGGCCCAGACACCCGGCCCACCTGGGCTCAGACACCCGGCCCACCTGGGCTCAGACACCCGGCCCACCTGGGCTCAGACACTCGGCCTACCTGGGCTCAGACACTCGGCCCACCAGCAGAGTTGGGGACAGTCTTCTGGACTAATTCCTTGGCCTGGTGGGCCTGCAGCACAGCCACAGCCTCATCCACCTACCAGCAACAGTCAAGCAGGTTAATAACAGCATCACCAACTACAAACTCATCTGTACACTACAACATTTAAAATCTGTCAGAGGGTTACACAGTTTCCTCAAATGCTCTGACTACTTGGGCTCGCCTGGCTTCAAGGAATTTCTCCTGATGACACATTCTGGTCAGGGAGCAGAACTGACCTTAGAGCGGAGAGACTCGGGAGACTCCAGCATGTGAAGCAGTTCAGAGTTGTCTATCTCCAGCAGCATGCCAGTGATCTTCCCAGCCAGGCTGGGGTGCATGTTCTGGATGCACGGGAACAAGCGCTCACCTGGGGACAAACAGGGTTTTAGTGTCCTGGCTCAGAAACAGGAGGGAGATTGACAGTGTGGTGGGTTGAAAGGATGTTAAGCCCAATTTTATGCAGTTTTATAACGCAGAGCTGAACGGCTTTAAAATGTCTGCATGTCAAATCTCAGTGAAAGACTTGCGACGAGACGGATTCCGTTAGCCAATAAGAGAACAGTGCACTGACTTTCTGTGTTTGCTGCAGTAATAGCAGTGGTGTAAAGTTGCTAAGTAAAAATACTTGAAAGTACTGAAGTAGTTTTTGGAGGCATCTGTACTTTACTATTTATATTTTTGACAACTTTAAATTTTCTTTATGAATGTAGTAAAGTATGTACTTTTTACTCCATACTTTTCCCATGACACTCAAAAGTACATTTTGAATGCTTAGCAGGACAGGAAAATGGTCTAATTCACACACCTAAGAGAACACCCCTGGTCAGCCCTACTGCCTCTGATCTGGAGGACTCACTAAACAGAGAACATCCCTGGTCAGCCCTACTGCCTCTGATCTGGAGGACTCACTAAACAGAGAACATCCCTGGTCATCCCTACTGCCTCTGATCTGGAGGACTCAAACAGATATTTCGTTTCTAAATGATGTCTGAGTGTTGGAGCGTGCCCTGGCTATGTATTAAAAAAACAAAATGGTGCCGTCTGGTTTGCTTAATATAAGGAATTTGAAATTATTTATAATTTTACTTTTGATACTTAAGTATATTTGAGCAATTACATTTACTTTAGATAATTTTACTGAAGTTAGATTTTCCTGGGTGACTCACTTTTACTTGAGTCATTTTCTATTAAGGGATCTTTACTTTTATACTCAAGTATGACAATTGGGTACTTTCTCTACCACTGAGTAATAGCTAGTCTAGCTTGCTGATATTTCTCTGGAAAGTCACAAAGCGTACCCTGTTTCTGGTGCATGTAGGGGCGGCAGGTAGCCTAGTGGTTAGAGCGTCGGGACAGTAACCGAAAGGTTGCTGGATCGAATCTCTGACCTAACAAGGTAAAAATCGTTCTGCCCCTGAACAAGGCAGTTAACCCGCTGTTCCCCGGTAGGTCGTCATTGTAAATAAATCTGTTCTTAATTGGACTTGCCTAGTTAAATAAACATGTCATGAAACTTGTTTGCTACAACACCTTGCTACATAAAGTGACAACTATGTTTCAAAGTTTCATCACGTCATTGTTGAGGCCTCATGACTGTGGAAACAGTCGTATTTATCTGAATGCTTGGTGTTCAGTCCGCTAAAAGATAGTCTTGTCTGGGGTTGAGTTTACACTCACCCAACATCTGCTTCTGTTCCTGAGGTGGTGCAGCGGCCAGCATGGAGGCCGTCAGAGGGTCCTGGCCCTGCACATGGACAGCAGGCTACACACACGGACACAGGGTTAGAGAGAACACACCAAGGTAATATTGACACGGTAGATAATATTTTTTTGTGGTCCCCTGTAAAGCCACGTGGTCCCCTAACGGAGTTGGTAGAGCATGGTGCTTGTAGTGGGTTCGATTCCCGGGACCACCCATAAACAAAATGTATGCACGTAAGTAACTTTGGATAAAAATGTCTGATAAATGGCACATTATTATTTTCTAATACTGCCTTCAGTTGACATTTGATAGGAGAGAGGAGGCATACCTGCTGCATAGTGACTTGGGGCTGTGAGTTAATGTGGTTCTGTGGGTTGCGGACTCCTGTGGCGTACTTATACTGAGGCACGCCACGCACCGGGACTCCACTCACTGGGGCCGAAGGGGCGCGGGGCCCCATAGTCTGGGGGCCTGCAGAGGGGCAAGAAGAGATCATTTTGACGTTATTTCAAATGTAACGTCATAAAGCACCTAAATCCAATATAAATCCTGCATTAGCATGTACATAATGCATAAGTACGACTACATATTACAAAGACAGGGGCACAAATGAGTATCTCTCCAGGTTACTCACCCACGCTTCGCGTGGACATCATGCGAGGCACCTGGTTGGTTGGCCTCATAGGGCTGAAGCTGGGCTGTCTGGGTGTGGAAGGACGTATGGATCCTGGCATGTTCTGGAAGTCTGAAGTCCCAACAATGACATTTAGGAATACTTTTAACACTAAACTAAGATTGTAGAAGTCAGTGGTCATATCGTAAAGTAGTAGAGGTTATGAGGGCGTACTACTCACGTTGAGGTCTCACACCCTGGGTGGCCCAGCGAGGGCTGGGTCTCAGCTGGGCTATCTGGTTGGCAGGGTAGTAAGCAGCTCTGTTATGAGCCTATAGGGATGGAGAACACAGTGCAGGTATTATCTACATCCAACAGCATCCAGTCTGACACACTTCCACTTTGTCCATGGACTGAACTGCGATCCTGTGAACATCATGAATATCAAGGGCTAGATCGATTGATTGACATGAACTGAATTGACCAAGTGGTGACCTGTGGGATGGCAGCCATGAAGTATCCAGAAGGAGGGGCAGGCTGGTAGGGGTTGAGGACTGGGTTGGGTACAGGCCGGACGGTGGCCATCCTCTGCATGTACTGGTTGGTGAGGTGAGCCTGGCGCTCCTCTTTCCTCTGAGCCAGCGCCACGTACAGAGGCTTAGTGGCCACGATGCGCCCGTTCATCTCTGTCACGGCCTTGGTGGCCTCCTCCGGGGAGGAGAAGCACACAAAGCCGAAGCCCTTGCTGCGACCACCCTCCATCATCACCTAATGGAGGAGAGGGGGGAGGAAACGGTTTTCTTAGCGCACAGCTGAACAGAACAGCTGAAGTGAACAGAACAGCTGAACAGAACAAAGCAGTTCTCTTTAACACGCCAACAGCCAATAGGCTGTTTCTCTAACACGCGCCAACAGCCAAAAGGCTGGTTCTCTTTAACACGCCAACAGCCAATAGGCTGGTTCTCTTTAACACGCCAACAGCCAATAGGCTGGTCCTTACCTTGGCACTGGTGATGGTGCCGAATGGGGAGAATTCTTTACGCAGGCGCTCGTCATCAATTCCATCGTCAAGATTCTTCACGTAGAGATTGACACCCTGGAGAAGACATGTAGAACATACTTTTACAAAAATACTATTCAACATTCTTTTGATTCTGACCTTGCATTGATAGACTACATATTAACCGTCGTTGAACTGTTAATTGTCTGTAGAACACATTTATCCCCAGCAGTCATGCCAGAGGGATGTGGGGCTCATGAATTACTCACTGTGGCAGCCATTTTGGCCAGTACAGTCCATTGTAGAGAAAACATGGAATTTGACAAGGCTGCAACAAAAACTGCACAACATCACAAAGTGCTGATTCACTGTGACCTGGTAGCGCGTCATGCGATCCTGTTTCATCTGTTCAAACTTGCGTTTCAGCTCCGTCTGACGCTCCACCTTCTTCTGGGCGCGGCCCACGTAGATGAGCTTTCCATTCAGCTCCTTCCCATTCATCTCATCAACAGCCTGGAACAGACATCCTCTTTTACAATATAGCCATCAGCCTTCCCATCCTTGATTGAGACCCTCCGTATGAAATGCCACCAACCAAGCAACCATTTCAAACACATTAAGCTCACCTTTTGGGCGTCCTCGTGCCTCTCGAAGCTCACAAAGCCAAAGCCTCTGGATTTGCCACTGTCATCAGTCATGACACGGATACTCATGGCACTGCCTAGATTATAGAGGAGACAGTTCAGATACTCATGGCACTGCCTAGATGATAGAGGAGACAGTTCAGATGCTCATGGCACTGCCTAGATTATAGAGGAGACAGTTCAGATACTCATGGCACTGCCTAGATGTTAGAGACTAGAGGTCAACAGATTATGATTTTTCAACGCCGATACCGATTATTGGAGGACCAAAAAGGCCGATACCGATTGATCGGCCAATTAATTCATTTATTTATTTGTAACAATGACAATAATACTGAATTAGCACTTATTTTAACTTAATATAAAACAAAATCAATTTAGCCTCAAATAAATAATTAAACATGTTCAATTTGGTTTAAATAATGCAAAAAAAGTGTTGAGAAGTAAGTAATGTGTGCCATGTAAAAATAAGTGCCATGATAAAAAGCTAAGGTTTAAGTTCCTTGCTCAAAACAAAGTTGTTGGTTCCTTTTAACATGAGTCTTCAATATTCCAAGGTAATAGGTTTTAGGTTGTAGTTAATATAGTATTCATATGACTATTTCTCTATAACATTTGTATTTCATATACCTTTGACTATTGGATGTTCTTATAGGCACTATAGTATTGCCAGTGTAGCAGTATGGCTTCAGTCCCTCTCCCCTACCTGGGCTCAAACCAGGAACACATCGACAACAGCCACACTCGAAGCATCGTTACCCATCGCTCCACAAAAGCCGCAGCCCTTGCAGCGCAAGGGGAATAACTACCCCAAATCTAAAAGCGAGTGACGTTTGAAACAGTATTAGCGCACACCCAGCTAACTAGCTAGCCATTTCACATTGGTTACACCAGCCATGAGGCTGATAGGCTTGAAGTCATAAACAGCGCTGTGTTTGTGAAGAGCTGCTGGCAAAACGCACGAAAGAGCTGTTTGAATCAATGATTACGGGCCTGCTGCTGCTCAGTCAGACTGCTCTATCAAATCCGACTTAATTATAACATAATAACACAGAAATACGAGCCCTTTGGTCATTAATATGATCGAATCCGGAAACTATCATTTCGAAAACAAAACGTTTATTATTTCAGTGAAAAAAAATCAAGTCAACTTTTATTTGTCACATACACATGGTTAGCAGATGTTAATACGAGTGTAGCGAATTGCTTGTGCTGCTAGTTCCGACAATGCAGTAATAACCAAATACATTTACATTTAAGTCATTTAGCAGACGCTCTTATCCAGAGCGACTTACAAATTGGTGAATTCACCTTCTGACATCAGTGGAACAGCCACTTTACAATAGTGCATCTAAATCATTTAAGGGGGGGGGGGTGAGAAGGATTGCTTTATCCTATCCTAGGTATTCCTTGAAGAGGTGGGGTTTCAGGTGTCTCCGGAAGGTGGTGATTGACTCCGCTGTCCTGGCGTCGTGAGGGAGTTTTTTCCACCATTGGGGGGCCAGAGCAGCGAACAGTTTTGACTGGGCTGAGCGGGAACTGTACTTCCTCAGTGGTAGGGAGGCGAGCAGGCCAGAGGTGGATTAACGCAGTGCCCTTGTTTGGGTGTAGGGCCTGATCAGAGCCTGGAGGTACTGCGGTGCCGTTCCCCTCACAGCTCCGTAGGCAAGCACCATGGTCTTGTAGCGGATGCGAGCTTCAACTGGAAGCCAGTGGAGAGAGCGGAGGAGCGGGGTGACGTGAGAGAACTTGGGAAGGTTGAACACCAGACGGGCTGCGGCGTTCTGGATGAGTTGTAGGGGTTTAATGGCACAGGCAGGGAGCCCAGCCAACAGCGAGTTGCAGTAATCCAGACGGGAGATGACAAGTGCCTGGATTAGGACCTGCGCCGCTTCCTGTGGGAGGCAGGGGCGTACTCTGCGGATGTTGTAGAGCATGAACCTACAGGAACGGGCCACCGCCTTGATGTTAGTTGAGAACGACAGGGTGTTGTCCAGGATCACGCCAAGGTTCTTAGCGCTCTGGGAGGAGGAAACAATGGAGTTGTCAAACGTGATGGCGAGATCATGGAACGGGCAGTCCTTCCCCGGGAGGAAGAGCAGCTCCGTCTTGCCGAGGTTCAGCTTGAGGTGGTGATCCGTCATCCACACTGATATGTCTGCCAGACATGCAGAGATGCGATTCGCCACCTGGTCATCAGAAGGGGGAAAGGAGAAGATTAATTGTGTGTCGTCTGCATAGCAATGATAGGAGAGACCATGTGAGGTTATGACAGAGCCAAGTGACTTGGTGTATAGCGAGAATAGGAGAGGGCCTAGAACAGAGCCCTGGGGGACACCAGTGGTGAGAGCGCGTGGCGAGGAGACAGATTCTCGCCACGCCACCTGGTAGGAGCGACCTGTCAGGTAGGACGCAATCCAAGCGTGGGCCGCACCGGAGATGCCCAACTCGGAGAGGGTGGAGAGGAGGATCTGATGGTTCACAGTGTCGAAGGCAGCCGATAGGTCTAGAAGGATGAGAGCAGAGGAGAGAGAGTTAGCTTTAGCAGTGCGGAGCGCCTCCGTGATACAGAGAAGAGCAGTCTCAGTTGAATGACTAGTCTTGAAACCTGACTGATTTGGATCAAGAAGGTCATTCTGAGAGAGATAGCGGGAGAGCTGGCCAAGGACGGCACGTTCAAGAGTTTTGGAGAGAAAAGAAAGAAGGGATACTGGTCTGTAGTTGTTGACATCGGAGGGATCGAGTGTAGGTTTTTTCAGAAGGGGTGCAACTCTCGCTCTCTTGAAGACGGAAGGGACGTAGCCAGCGGTCAGGGATGAGTTGATGAGCGAGGTGAGGTAAGGGAGAAGGTCTCCGGAAATGGTCTGGAGAAGAGAGGGGATAGGGTCAAGCGGGCAGGTTGTTGGGCGGCCGGCCGTCACAAGAAGCGAGATTTCATCTGGAGAGAGAGGGGAGAAAGAGGTCAGAGCACAGGGTAGGGCAGTGTGAGCAGAACCAGCGGTGTCGTTTGACTTAGCAAACGAGGATCGGATGTCGTCGACCTTCTTTTCAAAATGGTTGACGAAGTCATCTGCAGAGAGGGAGGGGGGGGGGAGGGGGAGGAGGATTCAGGAGGGAGGAGAAGGTGGCAAAGAGCTTCCTAGGGTTAGAGGCAGATGCTTGGAATTTAGAGTGGTAGAAAGTGGCTTTAGCAGCAGAGACAGAGGAGGAAAATGTAGAGAGGAGGGAGTGAAAGGATGCCAGGTCCGCAGGGAGGCGAGTTTTCCTCCATTTCCGCTCGGCTGCCCGGAGCCCTGTTCTGTGAGCTCGCAATGAGTCGTTGAGCCACGGAGCGGGAGGGGAGGACCGAGCCGGCCTGGAGGATAGGGGACATAGAGAGTCAAAGGATGCAGAAAGGGAAGAGAGGAGGGTTGAGGAGGCAGAATCAGGAGATAGGTTGGAGAAGGTATGAGCAGAGGGAAGAGATGATAGGATGGAAGAGGAGAGAGTAGCGGGGGAGAGAGAGCGAAGGTTGGGACGGCGCGATACCATCCGAGTAGGGGCAGTGTGGGAAGTGTTGGATGAGAGCGAGAGGGAAAAGGATACAAGGTAGTGGTCGGAGACTTGGAGGGGAGTTGCAATGAGGTTAGTGGAAGAACAGCATCTAGTAAAGATGAGGTCGAGCGTATTGCCTGCCTTGTGAGTAGGGGGGAAGGTGAGAGGGTGAGGTCAAAAGAGGAGAGGAGTGGAAAGAAGGAGGCAGAGAGGAATGAGTCAAAGGTAGACGTGGGGAGGTTAAAGTCGCCCAGGACTGTGAGAGGTGAGCCGTCCTCAGGAAAGGAGCTTATCAAGGCATCAAGCTCATTGATGAACTCTCCGAGGGAACCTGGAGGGCGATAAATGATAAGGATGTTAAGCTTGAAAGGGCTGGTAACTGTGACAGCATGGAATTCAAAGGAGGCGATAGACAGATGGGTAAGGGGAGAAAGAGAGAATGACCACTTGGGAGAGATGAGGATCCCGGTGCCACCACCCCGCTGACCAGAAGCTCTCGGGTGTGCGAGAACACGTGGGCGGACGAAGAGAGAGCAGTAGGAGTAGCAGTGTTGTCTGTGGTGATCCATGTTTCTGTCAGTGCCAAGAAGTCGAGGGACTGGAGGGAGGCATAGGCTGAGATGAACTCTGCCTTGTTGGCCGCAGATCGGCAGTTCCAGAGGCTACCGGAGACCTGGAACTCCACGTGGGTCGTGCGCGCTGGGACCACCAGATTAGGGTGGCCGCGGCCACGCGGTGTGGAGCGTTTGTATGGTCTGTGCAGAGAGGAGAGAACAGGGATAGATAGACACATAGTTGACAGGCTACAGAAGAGGCTACGCTAATGCAAAGGAGATTGGAATGACAAGTGGACTACACTTATCGAGTGTTCAGAACGTTAATCTTACGTAGCAAGAATCTTATTGACTAAAATGATTGAAATGATACAGTACTGCTGGAGTAGGCTAGCTGGCAGTGGCTACGTTGTTGACACTACACTAATCAAGTCGTTCCGTCGAGTGTAATAGTTTCTACAGTGCTGCTATTCGGGGGCTAGCTGGCTAGCTAGCAGTGTTGATTACGTAACGTTACGTTAAAAGAACGACACTAGCTGGCTAGCTAACCTAGAAAATCGCTGCAGACTACACAATTGTCTTAGATACAAAGACGGCTATGTAGCTAGCTAGCTACGATCAAACAAATCAAAACGTTGTACTGTAATGAAGTGAAATGAAAATGTGATACTACCTGTGGAGCGAGGCGGAATGTTGACCGGGTTGTTATAGTTCAATTTGGAAGACCTTGGCTCAATTCGGAACCATTTGGTATTTTATCTAACGGGTGGCATCCATAAGTCTAAATATTCTTGTTACATTGCATAACCTTCAATGTTATGTCATAATTACGCACAATTCTGGCAAATTAGTTCGCAATGAGCCAGGCAGCCCAAACTGTTGCATATACCCTGACCCTGCATGCAATGAACGCAAGAGAAATGACAATTTCACCTGGTTAATATTGCCTGCTAAACTGGATTATTAGTTATAACTAGTGATTATTATTGATTGATTGTTTTTTTTATAAGATAAGTTTAATGCTATCTAGCAATTTACCTTGGCTTCTACTGCGTTCGCTTAACAGGCAGGCTACTCGTGGAGTGCAATGGTTAGAGCGTTGGACTAGTTAACTGTGCGGTTGCAAGGTTGGAACCCCTGAGCTGACAAGGTGAAAATCTGTCGTTCTGCCCCTGAACAAGGCAGTGAACCCACAGTTCCTAGGCCATCATTGAAAATAAGAATGTGTTCTTAACTGAATTGCCTTGTTAAATAAAGGTATAATTATTTATTTTTTTAATAAATGGAAATCGGTGCCCAAAAATACCATTTTCCGATTGTTATGAAAACTTGAAATCGGCCCTAATTAATCGGCCATTCCGATTAATCGGTCGACCTCTAGAGGAGACAGTTCAGATGCTCATGGCACTGCCTAGATGATAGAGGAAACAGTTCAGATACTCATGGCACTGCATAGATGATAGAGGAGCCAGTTCAGATACTCATGGCACTGCCTAGATGATAGAGGAGCCAGTTCAGATACTCATGGCACTGCCTAGATGATAGAGGAGCCAGTTCAGATACTCATGGCACTGCCTAGATGATAGAGGAAACAGTTCAGATACTCATGGCACTGCATAGATGATAGAGGAGCCAGTTCAGATACTCATGGCACTGCCTAGATGATAGAGGAGCCAGTTCAGATACTCATGGCACTGCCTAGATGATAGAGGAGCCAGTTCAGATACTCATGGCACTGCCTAGATGATAGAGGAGCCAGTTCAGATACTCATGGCACTGACTAGATGATAGAGGAGACAGTTCAGATACTCATGGCACTGCCTAGATGTTAGAGACACGACCCAGTAACCAGCTCGTAGCCTACAGCTATGTGACTTGGTTTCTGAGTGTGGGCAGGAAGTAATAAACATACCATACTCGGCATACTTGCTGAAGACCTCCCTCAGTTTCTCATCATCCATATCTTCACCAAAGTTCTTGATGTAAACGTTGGTGAACTCTTTGGCCCGGGCACCAAGCTCAGCCTCACGTTCTTTGCGAGATTTGAACCGTCCCACAAACCTGTGATAGAAAAACTAGCTGGCAGACAAAACTCTCACCAAAATGTCCAGACCTGCTCCCCGTAGCCTACTACACAAGGCTTTCCCAAACTCTGTCCTAAACCCCCCCCCCCCCCCCTCCAGGTAGAACTGTGGCATTGCAGCAAGAAACCAAGTTCACAGTCAGACGCAAGTTGTAAAAAACAAACCACACTATTAGTATTAAAACAATTGTGATTAGTACCATTAAAGAGCCACGACAGAAGAAACCTTTACTGATCACACTTACACTTTCCTGTCATTGAGCAGCATGCCGTTCATTTTCTCAATGGCTCTTTCAGCAGCCTCCTGAGTCTCAAAATGCACAAAGCCATAGCCCTTTGAGCCATTCTCATCACAAACCACCTGGGAGAAAGGAGGGTTGGCACGAGCTTTAGATACGCAATACAATTAAGGTCAACTTGAGGATAAAAACTAGCCCATCATGCAACACATTTCTAACCAATACAACACCCTCCTTGGGGCTGAAAGGTTGTGTGAGTTATTACCTTGCAGGACAGGATGTTGCCGAAGGCAGAAAAGGTGTCGTAGAGGGCCTTGTTGTCAATAGATTTGTCTAGGTTCTTGATGAAGATGTTGCCCACCCCGCTCTTCCTCAGGGATGGGTCACGCTGAGACCACATGATGCGGACAGGACGACCCTTGATCACGTCAAAGTTCATGGTGTCTAGAGCCCTCTCAGCTGAGAAGAGGAATTATATTAACACATTATGCCTCCTGTGATTGCCCCCACTCCAGTGATAGCAGCCCCCCCACTCCAATGCTTGCTAAATTTTAACCCCATACTAGATTTACTTCCCTATTTCTTCAAATAACTGGTTTAGATCTGACCAAATTAACTGAAAATTATCTTAAAATCCATCCAGGGATGTGGTTTATACTACAGCCAGTTCATTTGGTCAGATATTAAATCCATCCAGGGATATGGTTTACACTACAGCCAGTTCATTTGGTCAGATATTAAATCCATCCAGGGATATGGTTTATACTACAGCCAGTTCATTTGGTCAGATATTAAATCCATCCAGGGATATGGTTTACACACGATGCCCCACCCAAAACAAACAGGACAATCCAACTGTTGTCCTGTCTCTAGAATGGCAGCTATTCATCTCGATTATGATTCAATGACTAGTGATAAATGTATGTGGAATCAAAGTGTAGAACAATCATACAGACAGCTGTGTGTAGGTAGCGAGTTGTTTGTGACTAGACAAGCCAGCGATGCCCGTGTACAATGTCTGTCTCACTGTCACATGGAGGCGAAACAGACTAGCCTTGTCATCTTTCCTGGCTTTGACAACCTTTAAAATAGATACAACATTTACATGACAGTTCGCTACATACCATCAGCTGGCTGTTGGAAGTTGACATAGGCGTACCCGAGGGAACGACGGGTGATCATATCCCTGCAGACCCGGATGGAAAGGATGGCCCCGGCGGGGCTGAATTTTTCGTATAGCAAAGCTTCGGTCACATCTTGATGAAGATCACCGACATACAGGGATGCCATGGGGTAAGTAGGAGCACCGGGGTTCATTTTCGTAATGAAATCCGACAAAAAAAATGTTACCTTTCAGACGAAATTGTTCGTAATTTAAAAAGGGTCTGGTTATGCTAACTCGAGGGTTGAATCTAAACCAGCTGGCTAGCAAAGTTTAACAAGCTTGACAAGTTCTAATGAAGTTTAAATTTAGAAGATAAATATTTGAAACGTTTAAAATACGACCAGTTCGTTACGTATATGTTGCTTAAAATGTCTATATAATTGACAAAATAGAGCTTGAAATCAACATGTCCTTGCTTGCTTTTCCCGTTGCAGATGGTAACAGTAACCAGAGAAACGCAGCGTAACATTCTCGTCGTTCCACTTCAGTTCGAATATCAACTCCTGCTTCAACGAGTTGGTTAAAAAATGTATGTTTTTAAGGTTTAAAAAATATTTTTTTTAGATATATATTTTTTCTAGGAATAAGTGGCGAGGAAGCGCTGGCGTTCACACAGCACTATCAGTCGGGGTTTAGAGGAGGGAAATATGAAATATGGTCTTACTTATACCCTTACATACATACGTCACATGTGGTTAAGAAAAACGTCGAGGTGTTTCTGTACTGCGGCGTCTCAATAACTACGATGCTGATTGGTTGAAAAACTTTAGACTCTCATGATCAGCAAATAAAATGTGAAAGCGATGAATCATGGTTGATCAAAACATTTTGATGTTTTTTTTTATTTTTTTAACTAGGCAAGTCAGTTAAGAAACAAACTGCTACAGACCTATATCTATCCTACCCTGCCTTTCTATCCTACCCTGCCTGATCACCGACCATTTAGAATCCCACCGCACCTTCTCCGCTATACAATCTGGTTTCAGAGCTGGTCACGGGTGCACCTCAGCCACTCTCAAGGTCCTAAACAATATCTTAATCGCCATCGGTAAGAAACAATACTCTGCAGCCGTATTCATTGACCTGGCCAAGGCTTTCGACTCTGTCAATCACCACATCCTCATTGGCAGACTCAACAGCCTTGGTTTCTCAAATTATTGCCTCGTCTGGTTCACCAACTACTTCTCCGACAGAGTTCAGTTTGTCAAATCTGAGGGCCTGTTGTCCAGGCCTCTGGCAATCTCTATGGGTGTGCCACAGGGTTCAATTCTTGGGCCGACTCTCTTCTCTGTATACATCAATGATGTCGCTCTTGCTGCTGGTGAGTCTTTGATCCACCTCTACGCAAAAAACACCATTCTGTATACTTCTGGCCCTTCTTTGGACATTGTGTTAACAACCCTCCAGACGAGCTTCAATGCCATACAACTCTCCTTCCATGGCCTCCAACTGCTCTTAAATACAAGTAAAACTAAATGCATGCTCTTCAACCGATCGCTGCCTGCACCTGCCCGCCCGTCCAGCATCACTACTCTGGACGGTTCTGACTTAGAATATGTGGACAACTACAAATACTTAGGTGTCTGGTTAGACTGGAAACTCTCCTTCCAGACTCACATAAAACATCTCCAATCCAAAGTTACATCTAGAATTGGCTTCCTATTTCGCAACAAAGCATCCTTCACCCATGCTGCCAAACATACCCTCGTAAAATTGACCATCTTACCGATCCTCGACTTCGGCGATGTAATTTACAAAATAGCCTCCAATACCCTACTCAACAAATTGGATGCAGTCTATCACAGTGCCATCCGTTATGTCACCAATACCCCATATACTACCCACCACTGCGACCTGTACGCTCTCGTTGGCTGGCCCTCGCTTCATACTCGTTGCCAAACCCACTGGCTCCAGGTCATCTACAAGATCCTGCTAGGTAAAGTCCCGCCTTATCTCTGCTCACTGGTCACCATAGCAGCACCTACCCGTAGCACGCGTTCCAGCAGGTATATCTCACTTGTCACCCCCAAAGCCAATTCCTCCTTTGGCCGCCTCTCCTTACAGTTCTCTGCTGCCATTGACTAGAACGAACTACAAAAATCTCTGGAACTGGAAACACTTATCTCCCTCACTAGCTTTAAGCACCAGCTGTCAGAGCAGCTCACAGATCACTGCACATGTACATAGTTCATCTTATAAATAGCCAAAACAACTACCCCTTCCCCTACTGTATTTCTTTATTTATTTTGCTCCTTTGCACCCATTATTTTTATTTCTACTTTTCACATTCTTCAAATCTACCATTCCAGTGTTTTAATTGCTATATTGTATTTACATTGCCACCATGACCTATTTGTTGCCTTTTACCTCCCTTATCTCACCTCATTTGCTCACATTGTATATAGACTTATTTTTCTACTGTATTATTGACTTTTGTATGTTTTACTACCTGTGTGTTGTTAAACGTGTCGAACTGCTTTGCTTTATCTTGGCCAGGTTGCAGTTGTAATGTTGTTTATGTTTTATCTGTCGGCCTCGTTGCCTAGTCAACGCCATTTTACCTGCTGTTGTTGTGCTAGCTGATTAGCTGTTGTTGTCTCACCTACTGTTTTAGCTAGCTTTCCCAATTCAACACCTGTGATTACTGTATGCCTCGCTGTATGTCTCTCTCAAATGTCAATATGCCTTGTATACTGTTGTTCAGGTTAGTTATCATTGTTTTAGTTTACAATGGAGACCCTAGTTCCACTCTTCATACCCCTGATACCTCCTTTGTCCCACCTCCCACACATGCGGTGACCTCACCCATTACAACCAGCATGTCCAGAGATACAACCTCTCTCATCATCACCCAGTGCCTGGGCTTACCTCCGCTGTACCCGCACCCCACCATACCCCTGTCTGCGCATTATGCCCTGAATATATTCTACCATGCCCAGAAACCTGCTCCTCTTATTCTCTGTCCCCAATGCTCTAGGCGACCAGTTTTGATAGCCTTTAGCCGCACCCTCATACTACTCCTTCTCTGTTCCGCGGGTGATGTGGAGGTAAACCCAGGCCCTGCATGTCCCCAGGCACCCTCATTTGTTGACTTCTGTGATCGAAAAAGCCTTGGTTTCATGCATGTCAACATCAGAAGCCTCCTCCCTAAGTTTGTTTTACTCACTGCTTTAGCACACTCTGCTAACCCTGATGTCCTTGCCGTGTCTGAATCGTGGCTCAGGAAGGCCACCAAAAATTCAGAGATTTCCATACCCAACTATAACATCTTCCGTCAAGATAGAACTGCCAAAGGGGGAGGAGTTGCAGTCTACTGCAGAGATAGCCTGCAAAGTAATGTCATACTTTCCAGGTCCATACCCAAACAGTTCGAACTACTAATTTTGAAAATTACTCTCTCCAGAAATAACTCTCACTGTTGCCGCCTGCTACCGTCCCCCTCAGCTCCCAGCTGTGCCCTGGACACCATTTGTGAATTGATCGCCCCCCATCTAGCTTCAGAGTTTGTTCTTTTAGGTGACCTAAACTGGGATATGCTTAACACCCCGGCAGTCCTACAATCTAAGCTAGATGCCCTCAATCTCACACAAATCATCAAGGAGCCCAGCAGGTACAACCCTAACTCTGTAAACAAGGGCACCCTCATAGACGTCATCCTGACCAACTGGCCCTCCAAATACACCTCCACTGTCTTCAACCAGGATCTCAGCGATCACTGCCTCATTGCCTGTATCCGCTACGGAGCCGCAGTCAAACGACCACCCTCATCACTGTCAAACACTCCCTAAAACACTTCTGTGAGCAGGCCTTTCTAATCGACCTGGCCCGGGTATCCTGGAAGGACGTTGACCTCATCCCGTCAGTTGAGGATGCCTGGTCATTCTTTAAAAGTAACTTCCTCACCATTTTAGATAAGCATGCTCCGTTCAAAAAATGCAGAACGAAGAACAGATACAGCCCTTGGTTCACTCCAGACCTGACTGACCTCGACCAGTACAAAAACATCCTGTGGCGGACTGCAATAGCATCGAATAGTCCCAGCGATATGCAACTGTTCAGGGAAGTCAGGAACCAATACACGCAGTCAGTACACGCAGGAAAGCTAAGGCCAGCTTCTTCAGGCAGAAGTTTGCATCCTGTTGCTCCAACTCCAAAAAGTTCTGGGACACTGTGAAGTCCATGGAGAACAAGAGCACCTCCTCCCAGCTGCCCACTGCACTGAGGCTAGGTAACACGGTCACCACCGATAAATCCGTGATTATCGAAAACTTCAACAAGCATTTCTCAACGGCTGGCCATGCCTTCCGCCTGGCTACTCCAACCTCGGCCAACAGCCACCCCCCCCGCAGCTCCTCGCCCAAGCCTCTCCAGGTTCTCCTTTACCCAAATCCAGATAGCAGATGTTCTGAAAGAGCTGCAAAACCTGGACCCGTACAAATCAGCTGGGCTTGACAATCTGGACCCTCTATTTCTGAAACTATCCGCCGCCATTGTCGCAACCCCTATTACCAGCCTGTTCAACCTCTCTTTCATATCGTCTGAGATCCCAAGGATTGGAAAGCTGCCGCAGTCATCCCCCTCTTCAAAGGGGGAGACAACCTGGACCCAAACTGTTACAGACCTATATCCATCCTGCCCTGCCTATCTAAGGTCTTCGAAAGCCAAGTCAACAAACAGGTCACTGACCATCTCGAATCCCACCGTACCTTCTCCGCTGTGCAATCTGGTTTCCGAGCCGGTCACGGGTGCACCTCAGCCACACTCAAGGTACTAAACGATATCATAACCGCCAACGATAAAAGACAGTACTGTGCAGCCGTCTTCATCGACCTTGCCAAGGCTTTCGACTCTGTCAATCACCATATTCTTATCGGCAGACTCAGTAGTCTCGGTTTTTCGGATGACTGCCTTGCCTGGTTCACCAATTACTTTGCAGACAGAGTTCAGTGTGTCAAATCGGAGGTCATGCTGTCCGGTCCTCTGGCAGTCTCTATGGGGGTGCCACAGGGTTCAATTCTCGGGCCGACTCTTTTCTCTGTATATATCAATGATGTTGCTCTTGCTGCGGGCGATTCCCTGATCCACCTCTACGCAGATGACACCATTCTATATACTTCCGGCCCGTCCTTGGACACTGTGCTATCTAACCTCCAAACGAGCTTCAATGCCATACAACACTCCTTCCGTGGCCTCCAACTGCTCTTAAACGCTAGTAAACCCAAATGCATGCTTTTCAACCGATCGCTGCCTGCACCCGCATGCCCGAATAGCATCACCACCCTGGATGGTTCCGACCTTGAATATGTGGACATCTATAAGTACCTAGGTGTCTGGCTAGACTGTAAACTCTCCTTCCAGACTCATATCAAACATCTCCAATCGAAAATCAAATCAAGAGTCGGCTTTCTATTCTGCAACAAAGCCTCCTTCACTCACGCCGCCAAACTTACCCTCGTAAAACTGACTATCCTACCGATCCTCGACTTCGGCGATGTCATCTACAAAATTGCTTCCAACACTCTACTCAGCAAACTGGATGCAATTTATCACAGTGCCATCCGTTTTGTCACTAAAGCACCTTATACCACCCACCACTGCGACTTGTATGCTCTAGTCGGCTGGCCCTCGCTACATATTCGTCGCCAGACCCACTGGCTCCAGGTCATCTACAAGTCCATGCTAGGTAAAGCTCCGCCTTATCTCAGTTCACTGGTCACGATGGCAACACCCATCCGTAGCACGCGCTCCAGCAGGTGTATCTCACTGATCATCCCTAAAGCCAACACCTCATTTGGCCGCCTTTCGTTCCAGTACTCTGCTGCCTGTGACTGGAACGAATTGCAAAAATCCCTGAAGTTGGAGACTTTTTTCTCCCTCACCAACTTCAAACATCTGCTATCTGAGCAGCTAACCGATTGCTGCAGCTGTACATAGTCTATTGGTAAATAGCCCACCCATTTTCACCTACCTCATCCCCATACTGTTTTTATTTATTTAATTTTCTGCTCTTTTGCACACCAATATCTCTACCTGTACATGACCATCGGATCATTTATCACTCCAGTGTTAATCTGCAAAATTGTAATTATTCGCCTACCTCCTCATGCCTTTTGCACACAATGTATATAGACTCCCCTTTTTTTTCTACTGTGTTATTGACTTGTTAATTGTTTACTCCATGTGTAACTCTGTGTTGTCTGTTCACACTGCTATGCTTTATCTTGGCCAGATCGCAGTTGCAAATGAGAAATTGTTCTCAACTAGCCTACCTGGTTAAATAAAGGTGAAATAAAAAAAATAAAAAATAAAAAGTAAATGAGAACTTGTTCACCTGGTTAAATAAAGGTGAAATAAAAAAATAAATAAAGAACACATTCTTATTTACCATGACCACCTTGTTCAGTGGCAGAACCACAGACTTTTACCTTGTCAGCTCGGGGATTCGAGCCAGCAACCTTTCGGCCCAATACTCTAACCACTAGGCTACCTGCTGCCGTGTGTGCATGGTTGTCCTTGTATCTAGTAGAATCCTCTCACTGGAGCCCTATCTTGATTTGATTGGGTGGCAGATAGACAATATACCTCCATGCTCATGCTCTGTTTTCCATATTGAGGAATGTTCTACGATAAATAATGTACTGCAGGCGTTCATATAATAATGCAGACAGGGGTTAATCATCTAATTAGATAAGTATCTAAGCAGTGTTGACATTAGTATCTTCTTATCTGGTTTCTAATGAAATATTTTCTCAAGGTCAATTTATTTGTCCAATATAACCCAGTAGGGTATCATGGCATTACTAAACAAGAGAATAAATTGTATTATAATTATAATATATTCAATTAGTTTATTATTATTTATTAGAATGAATATCATTCCCCAGATTAGAATAGCCTTCTATGGCTTTCCAACCTATCCTTTATGACACAAGCAGTTGGTCAAATTTATTCACTGACTGATTAACAGTCTATCAAAACTAAACCAACTGGTCAATTGTAAATTAGATTCCAGTAACACACTACGAAACACCTCATAATGCCCCTTAAATGAAAACCACTACTGTATAGTAATGTTTGGTTCAATGTTATATCCCAACTGTATCAGCAGATGGCGGTATTGTCATTGTAAAATAGATGGGCTTCCAGTCAGAGCCTGCAGGCTGAATGAACGTTCTGTAACAGTATATAAGTGTCTATGTTATTTTATACCACTGATGTGGCTTTAGATGCAGAGTGATGACTGGGTTGGTATTAGGAGAAATTCCTTTGACTACTGTACATGAATCACAATCGGCCGTGATCGGGAGTCCAATAGGGCGGCGCACAATTGGCCCATCTTCGTCCGGGTTAAGGGAGTGTTTGGCTGTCATTGTAAAATAAAAATGTGTTCTTAACTGACTTGCCTAGAAAAATAAAGGTTAAGTAAAAAAAATGAAATATAGTATGACCAGACTGTCTGTGAATGACATGACCTATTTTAAATGTGGCTTTATCCCAGTGGAGAGAAGTGATTTCATTCAGTCACAATGAAGCTCGGAAATGACCACTACAGAATATCAATTTTTGAAGAAGAGAAAAGCACACAGAGAGAACTATGTTTTTTCATTAATTTTCACATTTGAAACATTAGTGGTGAGTAGCACGTCAAGATCGTTTAATCCTGGAGCCTTGTGTGTTCTGGATTGGAGCCGTGTGTGTTCTGGATTGGAGCCGTGTGTGTTCTGGAGTGGAGCCTTGTGTGTTCTGGAGTGGAGACTTGTGTGTTCTGGAGTGGAGCCTTGTGTGTTCTGGAGTGGAGCCTTGTGTGTTCTGGAGTGGAGCCTTGTGTGTTCTGGAGTGGAGCCTTGTGTGTTCTGGAGTGGAGCCTTGTGTGTTCTGGATTGGAGCCTTGTGTGTTCTGGATTGGAGCCTTGTGTGTTCTGGAGTGGAGCCTTGTGTGTTCTGGAGTGGAGCCTTGTGTGTTCTGGAGTGGAGCCTTGTGTGTTCTGGAGTGGAGCCTTGTGTGTTCTGGAGTGGAGCCTTGTGTGTTCTGGAGTGGAGCCTTGTGTGTTCTGGAGTGGAGCCTTGTGTGTTCTGGAGTGGAGCCTTGTGTGTTCTGGAGTGGAGCCTTGTGTGTTCTGGAGTGGAGCCTTGTGTGTTCTGGAGTGGAGCGTTGTGTGTTCTGGAGTGGAGCCTTGTGTGTTCTGGATTGGAGCCTTGTGTGTTCTGGAGTGGAGCCTTGTGTGTTCTGGAGTGGAGCCTTGTGTGTTCTGGAGTGGAGCCTTGTGTGTTCTGGAGTGGAGCGTTGTGTGTTCTGGAGTGGAGCCTTGTGTGTTCTGGAGTGGAGCCTTGTGTGTTCTGGAGTGGAGCCTTGTGTGTTCTGGAGTGGAGCGTTGTGTGTTCTGGAGTGTAGCGTTGTGTGTTCTGGAGTGGAGCCTTGTGTGTTCTGGAGTGGAGCCTTGTGTGTTCTGGAGTGGAGCCTTGTGTGTTCTGGATTGGAGCCTTGTGTGTTCTGGAGTGGAGCCAAATAAATTTTGATTTGTCACATGCTTGATAAACAACAGGTGTAGACCAGCAGTGAAATGCTTCCGGGTCCTTTTCACACAATGCAGAGTTAAAGATAAATATAGGGACACAAGGAATAAATACACAGTGAATTGCAATAACAGGTAAAATAACATGGCTATATACAGGGAGAACCAGGTAATAACATGGTTACATACAGGAAGTAACAGGCATTAACATGGTTCTATACAGTAAGTACCAGGTAATAACATGGTTATATACAGGGAGTACCAGGTAATAACATGGTTACATACAGGAAGTACCAGGTAATAACACGGTTACATACAGGAAGTACCAGGTAATAACATGGTTATATACAGGGAAGTAATAACATGGTTATATAAAGGGAGGTAATAACATGGTTATATACAGGGAGTACCGGGTAATAACATGGCTATATACAGGTAGGTAATAACATGGCTATATACAGGGAGTACCAGATAATAACATGGCTATATACAGGGAGGTAATAACATGGCTATATACAGGAAGTACCAGGTAATTACATGGTTATATACAGGGAGTACCTGGTAATAACATGGTTATATACAGGGAGTTCCAGGTAATAACATGACTATATATGGGGAGTACCAGGTAATAACATGGCTATATACAGGGAGTACCAGGTAATAACATGGTTATATACAGGGCGTACCAGGTAATAACATGACTATATACGGGGAGTACCAGGTAATAACATGGTTATATACAGGGAGTACCAGGTAATAACATGACTATATACGGGGAGTACCAGGTAATATCATGGCTATATACAGGGAGTACCAGGCAATAACATGGTTATATACAGGGAGTAACAGGTAATAACATGGCTATATACAGGGAGGTAATAACATGGCTATATACGGGGAGTACCATGTAATAACATGGTTATATACAGGGAGTACCAGGTAATAACATGACTATATACAGGGAGTACTAGGTAATAACATGGCTATATACAGGGAGTACCAGGTAATAACATGGTTATATACAGGAGTACCAGGTAATAACATGACTATATACAGGGAGTACCAGGTAATAACATGGCTATATACAGGGGGTGCCAGGTAATAACATGACTATATACAGGGAGTATCAGGTAATAACATGGCTATATACAGGGAGTACCAGGTAATAACATGGTTATATACAGGGAGTACCAGGTAATAACATGGTTATATACAGGGAGTACCAGGTAATGACATGGTTATATACGGGGAGTACCAGGTAATATCATGGCTATATACAGGGAGTACCAGGTAATGACATGGTTATATACAGGGAGTACCAGGTAATAACATGGCTATATACAGGGAGTACCAGGTAATAACATGGTTATATACAGGGAGGTAATAACATGGTTATAAACAGGGAGGTAATAACATGGCTATATACAGGGAGTACCAGGTAATAACATGGTTATACACAGCGAGGTAATAACATGGCTATATACAGGGAGTACCAGGTAATAACATGGCTATATACAGGGAGTACCAGGTAATAACATGGCTATATACAGGTAGGTAATAACATGGCTATATACAGGGAGTACCAGGTAATAACATGGTTATATACAGGGAGGTAATAACATGGCTATATACAGGGAGTACCAGGTAATAACATGGCTATATACAGGGAGTATCAGGTAATAACATGGCTATATACAGGGAGTACCAGGTAATAACATGGCTATATACAGGTAGGTAATAACATGGCTATATACAGGGAGTACCGGGTAATAACATGGCTATATACAGGTAGGTAATAACATGGCTATATACAGGGAGGCAATAACATGGCTAGATACAGGGAGTACCAGGTAATAACATGGCTATATACAGGGAGGTAATAACATGGTTATATACAGGGAGTACCGGGTAATAACATGGCTATATACAGGGAGTACCAGGCAATAACATGGTTATATACAGGGAGTAACAGGTAATAACATGGCTATATACAGGGAGGTAATAACATGGCTATATACGGGGAGTACCATATAATAACATGGTTATATACAGGGAGTACCAGGTAATAACATGACTATATACAGGGAGTACTATGTAATAACATGGTTATATACAGGGAGTACCAGGTAATAACATGGCTATATACAGGGAGGTAATAACATGGCTATATACAGGGAGTACCATGTAATAACATGGTTATATACAGGGAGTACCAGGTAATAACATGGCTATATACAGGGAGTACCAGGTAATAACATGGCTATATACAGGGGGTACCAGGTAATAACATGACTATATACAGGGAGTACCAGGTAATAACATGGCTATATACAGGGAGTACCAGGTAATAACATGGTTATATACAGGGAGTACCAGGTAATAACATGGCAATATACAGGGAGTACCAGGTAATATCATGGCTATATACAGGTAGGTAATAACATGGCTATATACGGGGAGCACCAGGTAATATCATGGCTATATACAGGGAGTACCAGGTAATAACATGGTTATATACAGGGAGTACCAGGTAATAACATGGCTATATACAGGGAGGTAATAACATGGCTATATACAGGGAGAACCAGGTAATAACATGGCTAAATACAGGGAGGTAATAACATGGCTATATACAGGGAGTACCGGGTAATAACATGGCTATATACAGGGAATACCAGGTAATGACATGGTTATATACAGGGAGTACCAGGTAATGACATGGTTATATACAGGGAGTACCAGGTAATAACATGGCTATATACAGGTAGTACCATGTAATAACATGGCTATATACAGGGAGGTAATAACATGTTTATATACAGGGAGTACCAGGTAATAACATGGCTATATACAGGGAGTACCAGGTAATAACATGGCTATATACAGGTAGTACCAGGTAATAACATGGCTATATACAGGGAGGTGATAACATGGTTATATACAGGGAGTACCATGTAATAACATGGTTATATACAAGGAGTACCAGGTAATAACATGGTTATATACAGGGAATACCGGGTAATAACATGGCTATATACAGGGAGTACCAGGTAATAACATGGCTATATACAGGGAGGTAATAACATGGTTATATACAGGGAGGTAATAACATGGCTATATACAGGGAGTACCAGGTCATAACATGACTATATACAGGGTGGTAATAACATGGCTATATACAGGGAGTACCAGGTAATAACATGGTTATATAAGGGGAGTACCAGGTAATAACATGGTTACATACAGGACGTACCAGGTAATAACATGGTTACATACAGGAAGTACCAGGTAATGACATGGCTATATACAGGAAGTACCAGGTAATAACATGGTTATATACAGGGAGGTAATAACATGGTTTTATACAGGGATTACCGGGTAATAACGTGGCTATATACAGGGAGTACCAGGTAATAACACTGTTATATACAGGGAGTACCAGGTAATAACATGGCTATATACAGGGAGTACCAGGTAATAACATGGTTATATACAGGGAGTACCAGCTAATAACATGGCTATATACAGGGAGGTAATAACATGTTTATATACAGGGAGTACCAGGTAATGACATGGTTATATACAGGGATTACCAGGTAATGACATGGTTATATACGGGGAGTACCAGGTAATATCATGGCTATATAGAGGGAGTACCAGGTAATAACATGGGTATATACAGGGAGTAACAGGTAATAACATGGCTATATACAGGGAGGTAATAACATGGCTATATACGGGGAGTACACTGTAATAACATGGTTATATACAGGGAGTACCAGTTAATAACATGACTATATACAGGGAGTACCAGGTAATAACATGGCTATATACAGGGAGGTAATAACATGGTTATAAACAGGGAGTACCGAGTAATAACATGGCTATATACAGGGAGTACCAGGTAATAACATGGTTATATACAGTGAGTACCAGGTAATGACATGGCTATATACAGGGAGTACCAGGTAATAACATGGCTATATACAGGGAGTACCAGATAAAAACATGGTTATATACAGGGAGTACCGGGTAATAACATGGCTATATACAGGGAGGTAATAACATGGTTATATACAGGGAGGTAATAACATGGCTATATACAGGAAGTAGCAGGTAATAACATGGTTATATACAGGGAGTACCAGCTAATAACATGGCTATATACAGGGACTACCAGGTAACATCATGGCTATATACAGGTAGGTAATAACATGGCTATATACGGGGAGCACCAGGTAATATCATGGCTATTTACAGGGAGTACCAGGTAATAACATGGCTATATACAGGTAGTACCAGGTAATAACATGGCTATATACAGGGAGGTGATAACCTTGTTATATACAGGGAGTACCATGTAATAACATGGTTATATACAAGGAGTACCAGGTAATAACATGGTTATATACAGGGAATACCGGGTAATAACATGGCTATATACAGGGAGTACCAGGTAATAACATGGCTATATACAGGGAGGTAATAACATGGTTATATACAGGGAGGTAATAACATGGCTATATACAGGGAGTACCAGGTCATAACATGACTATATACAGGGTGGTAATAACATGGCTATATACAGGGAGTACCAGGTAATAACATGGTTATATAAGGGGAGTACCAGGTAATAACATGGTTACATACAGGACGTACCAGGTAATAACATGGTTACATACAGGAAGTACCAGGTAATGACATGGCTATATACAGGAAGTACCAGGTAATAACATGGCTATATACAGGGAGGTGATAACATGGTTATATACAGGGATTACCAGGTAATAACGTGGCTATATACAGGGAGTACCAGGTAATAACATGGTTATATACAGGGAGTACCAGGTAATAACATGGCTATATACAGGGAGTACCAGGTAATAACATGGTTATATACAGGGAGGTGATAACATGGTTATATACAGGGATTACCGGGTAATAACGTGGCTATATACAGGGAGTACAGGGTAATAACATGGTTATATACAGGGAGTACCAGGTAATAACATGGTTATATACAGGGAGTACCAGGTAATAACATGGCTACATACAGGACGTACCAGGTAATAACATGGTTTTATACAGGGATTACCGGGTAATAACGTGGCTATATACAGGGAGTACCAGGTAATAACATGGTTATATACAGGGAGTACCAGGTAATAACATGGCTATATACAGGGAGTACCAGGTAATAACATGGTTATATACAGGGAGTACCAGCTAATAACATGGCTATATACAGGGAGGTAATAACATGTTTATATACAGGGAGTACCAGGTAATGACATGGTTATATACAGGGATTACCAGGTAATGACATGGTTATATACGGGGAGTACCAGGTAATATCATGGCTATATACAGGGAGTACCAGTTAATAACATGACTATATACAGGGAGTACCAGGTAATAACATGGCTATATACAGGGAGGTAATAACATGGTTATAAACAGGGAGTACCGAGTAATAACATGGCTATATACAGGGAGTACCAGGTAATAACATGGTTATATACAGTGAGTACCAGGTAATGACATGGCTATATACAGGGAGTACCAGGTAATAACATGGCTATATACAGGGAGTACCAGATAAAAACATGGTTATATACAGGGAGTACCGGGTAATAACATGGCTATATACAGGGAGGTAATAACATGGTTATATACAGGGAGGTAATAACATGGCTATATACAGGAAGTAGCAGGTAATAACATGGTTATATACAGGGAGTACCAGGTAATAACATGGCTATATACAGGGACTACCAGGTAACATCATGGCTATATACAGGTAGGTAATAACATGGCTATATTCGGGGAGCACCAGGTAATATCATGGCTATTTACAGGGAGTACCAGGCAATAACATGGTTATATACAGGGAGTACCAGCTAATAACATGGCTATATACAGGGAGGTAATAACATGTTTATATACAGGGAGTACCAGGTAATGACATGGTTATATACAGGGATTACCAGGTAATGACATGGTTATATACGGGGATTACCAGGTAATATCATGGCTATATACAGGGAGTACCAGGTAATAACATGGGTATATACAGGGAGTAACAGGTAATAACATGGCTATATACAGGGAGGTAATAACATGGTTATAAACAGGGAGTAGCGAGTAATAACATGGCTATATACAGGGAGTACCAGGTAATAACATGGCTATATACAGGGAGTACCAGGTAAAAACATGGTTATATACAGGGAGTACCGGGTAATAACATGGCTATATACAGGGAGGTAATAACATGGTTATATACAGGGAGGTAATAACATGGCTATATACGGGGAGTACCATGTAATAACATGGTTATATACAGGGAGTACCAGGTAATAACATGGGTATATACAGGGAGTGACAGGTAATAACATGGCTATATACAGGGAGGTAATAACATGGCTATATACGGGGAGTACACTGTAATAACATGGTTATATACAGGGAGTACCAGGTAAAAACATGGTTATATACAGGGAGTACCGGGTAATAACATGGCTATATACAGGGAGGTAATAACATGGTTATATACAGGGAGGTAATAACATGGCTATATACGGGGAGTACCATGTAATAACATGGTTATATACAGGGAGTACCAGGTAATAACATGACTATATACAGAGAGTACCAGTTAATAACATGGCTATATACAGGGAGGTAATAACATGGTTATAAACAGGGAGTACCGAGTAATAACATGGCTATATACAGGGAGTACCAGGTAATAACATGGTTATATACAGTGAGTACCAGGTAATGACATGGCTATATACAGGGAGGTAATAACATGGCTATATACGGGGAGTACCATGTAATAACATGTTTATATACAGGGAGTACCAGGTAATAACATGACTATATACAGGGAGTACCAGGTAATAACATGGCTATATACAGGGAGTACCAGGTAAAAACATGGTTATATACAGGGAGTACCGGGTAATAACATGGCTATATACCGGGAGGTAATAACATGGTTATATACAGGGAGGTAATAACATGGCTATATACAGGAAGTAGCAGGTAATAACATGGTTATATACAGGGAGTACCAGGTAATAACATGGCTATATACAGGGAGTACCAGGTAATATCATGGCTATATACAGGTAGGTAATAACATGGCTATATACGGGGAGCACCAGGTAATATCATGGCTATTTACAGGGAGTACCAGGCAATAACATGACTGTATACAGGGAGTACCAGGTAGTAACATGGCTATATACATGGGGTACCAGGTAATAACATCGCTATATACAGGGAGGTAATAACATTTTTATATACAGGGAGTACCAGGTAATGACATGGCTATATACAGGGAGTACCAGGTAATAACATGGCTATATACAGGTAGTACCAGGTAATAACATGGCTATATACAGGGAGGTGATAACATGGTTATATACAGGGAGTACCAGGTAATAACATGGCTATATACAGGGAGTACCGGGTAATACCATGGCTATATACAGGGAGGAAATAACATGGTTGTATACATGTAGGTAATAACATGGCTATATACAGGGAGGTAATAACATGGCTAGATACAGGGAGTACCAGGTAATAACATGGCTATATACAGGGAGTACCATGTAATAACATGGTTATATACAGGGAGGTAATAACATGGTTATATACAGGGAGGTAATAACATGGCTATATACAGGGAGTACCAGGTAATAACATGGCTATATACAGGGAGTACCAGGTAATAACATGCCAATATACAGGTAGTACCAGGTAATAACATGGCTATATACAGGTAGTACCAGGTAATAACATGGCTATATACAGGTAGTACCAGGTAATAACATGGCTATATAGAGGTAGTACCAGGTAATAACATGGCTATATACAGGGAGTACCAGGTAATAACATGGCTATATACAGGTAGTACCAGGTAATAACATGGCTATGTACAGGTAGTACCAGGTAATAACATGGCTATATACAGGTAGTACCAGGTAATAACATGGCTATATAGAGGTAGTACCAGGTAATAACATGGCTATATACAGGTAGTACCAGGTAATAACATGGCTATATACAGGGAGTACCAGGTAATAACATGGCTATATACAGGGAGGTAATAACATGGCTATATACAGGGAGGTAATAACATGGCTAGATACAGGGAGTACCAGGTAATAACATGGTTATATACAGGGAGGTAATAACATGGTTATATACAGGGAGGTAATAACATGGCTATATACAGGGAGTACCAGGTAATAACATGGCTATATACAGGGAGTACCAGGTAATAACATGGCTATATACAGGTAGTACCAGGTAATAACATGGCTATATACAGGTAGTACCAGGTAATAACATGGCTATATACAGGTAGTACCAGGTAATAACATGGCTATATACAGGTAGTACCAGGTAATAACATGGCTATATAGAGGTAGTACCAGGTAATAACATGGCTATATACAGGTAGTACCAGGTAATAACATGGCTATATACAGGGAGTACCAGGTAATAACATGGCTATATACAGGGAGGTAATAACATGGCTATATACAGGGAGGTAATAACATGGCTAGATACAGGGAGTACCAGGTAATAACATGGCTATATACAGGTAGTACCAGGTAATAACATGGCTATATACAGGGAGTAAATAACATGGTTATATACATGGAGGTAATAACATGGCTATATACAGGGAGTACCAGGTAATAACATGGCTATATACAGGGAGTACCAGGTAATAACATGGCCATATACAGGGAGGTAATAACATGGCTATATACAGGGAGGTAATAACATGGCTAGTTACAGGGAGTACCAGGTAATAACATGGCTATATACAGGGAGGTAATGACATGGTTATATACAGGGAGTACCTGGTAATAACACGGCTATCTACAGGGAGTACCAGGTAATAACATGGCTATATACAGGGAGGTAATAACATGGCTATATACAGGGAGTACCTGGTAATAACATGGTTATATACAGGGAGTACCAGGTAATAACATGGCTATATACAGGCAGGTAATAACATGGTTATAGACCGGGAGTACCGAGTAATAACATAGCTATATACAGGGAGTACCAGGTAATAACATGGTTATATACTGTGAGTACCAGGTAATAACATGGTTATAGACCGGGAGTACCGAGTAATAACATAGCTATATACAGGGAGTACCAGGTAATAACATGGTTATATACTGTGAGTACCAGGTAATAACATGGCTATATACGGGGAGTACCAGGTAATAACATGGTTATATACAGGGAGTACCAGGTAATAACATGGTTACATACAGGGAGGTAATAACATGGCTATATACAGGGAGGTAAAAACATGGCTATATACAGGGAGTACCAGGTAATAACATGGTTATATACAGGGAGTACCAGGTAATAACATGGTTATATAGAGGGAGTACCAGGTAATAACATGACTATATACAGGGAGTACCAGGTCATAACATGACTATATACATGGAGGTAATAACATGGCTATATACAGGGAGTACCAGGTAATAACATGGTTAAATACAGGACAAACCAGGTAATAACATGGTTACATACAGGAAGTACCAGGTAATAACATGGCTATATACAGGGAGGTAATAACATGGTTATATACAGGGAGTACCAGGTAATAACATGGCTATATTCAGGGAGTACCAGGTAATAACATGGTTATATACAGGGAGTATCAGGTAATAACATGACTATATACAATGAGGTAATAACATGGTTATGTACAGGGAGTACCAGGTGATAACATGGCTATATACGGGGAGTACCAGGTAATAACATGGTTATATAATGGGTGTACCAGGTAATAACATGGCTATATACAGGGAGGTAATAACATGGTTATATACAGGGAGTACCAGGTAATAACATGGCTATATACAGGGAGTACCAGGTAATAACATGGTTACATACAGGACGTACCAGTTAATAACATGGTTACATACAGGAAGTACCAGGTAATAACATGGTTATATACAGGGAGGTAATAACATGGTTTATATACAGGGAGTACCGGGTAATAACATGGCTATATACAGGTAGGTAATAACATGGTTATATACAGGGAGTATCAGGTAATAACATGGCTATATACAAGGAGTACCAGGTAATAACATGGTTACATACAGGACGTACCAGGTAATAACATGGTTACATACAGGACGTACCAGGTAATTACATGGTTACATACAGGAAGTACCAGGTAATAACATGGCTATATACAGGGAGTACCAGGTAATAACATGGTTATATACAGGGAGTATCAGGTAATAACATGACTATATACAATGAGGTAATGACATGGTTATGTACAGGGAGTACCAGGTGATAACATGGCTATATACGGGGAGTTCCAGGTAATAACATGGTTATATATTGGGTGTACCAGGTAATAACATGGCTATATACAGGGAGGTAATAACATGGTCATTATATAATAGAGACAGTAGAACTAGCTGGTCTGTCATGTTATAATAGAGACAGTAGATCTCGCTGGTCTGTCATAATAGAATGGAGACAGTAGATCTAGCTGGTCTGTCATAATATAATAGAGACACAGAGACAGTAGATCGAGCTGGTCTGACATAATATAATAGAGACAGTAGATCTAGCTGGTCTGTCATAGTATAATAGAGACTGTAGATCTACCTGGTCTGTCATAATATAATAGAGACTGTAGATCTAGCTGGTCTGTCATAATATAATAGAGACAGTAGATCTAGCTGGCCTGTCATAATATAATAGAGACAGTAGAACTAGCTGGTCTGTCATGTTATAATAGAGAAAGTAGATCTAGCTGGTCTGTCATAATATAATAGAGACAGTATATCTAGCTGGTCTGTCATATTATAATAGAGACAGTATATCTATCTCATCTGTCATAATATAATAGAGACAGTAGATCTAGCTGGTCTGTCATAATATAATAGAGACAGTAGATCTATCTCATCTGTCATAATATAATAGAGACAGTCGATCTAGCTGGTCTGTCATAATATAATAGAGACACAGAGACAGTAGATAGAGCTGGTCTGACATAATATAATAGAGACAGTAGATCTAGCTGGTCTGTCATACTAGAGTAGAGACAATAGATCTTGCTGGTATTTCGTATTATAATAGAGACAGTATATCTAGCTGGTATGTCATATTATAATAGAGACAGTAGATCTAGCTGGTCTGTCATAATATAATAGAGACAGTATATCTAGCTGGTCTGTCATATTATAATAGAGACTGTAGATCTATCTCATCTGTCAAAATATAATAGAGACAGTAGATCTAGCTGGTCTGTCATAATATAATAGAGACACAGAGACAGTAGATCGAGCTGGTCTGACATAATATAATAGAGACAGTAGATCTATCTCATCTGTCATAATATAATAGAGACAGTCGATATAGCTGGTCTGTCATAATATAATAGAGACACAGAGACAGTAGATCGAGCTGGTCTGACGTAATATAATAGAGACAGTAGATCTAGCTGGTCTGTCATACTAGAGTAGAGGCAATAGATCTTGCTGGTATTTCGTATTATAATAGATACATTAGATCTAGCTGGTCTGTCAAAATATAATAGAGACAGTAGATCTAGCTGGTCTGTCATAATATAGACACAGAGACAGTAGATCGAGCTGGTCTGACATAATATAATAGAGACAGTAGGTCTAGCTGGTCTGTCATAATATAATAGAGACAGTAGATCTAGCTGGTCTGTCATAATATAATAGAGACAGTAGATCTAGCTGGTCTGTCATAATATAATAGAGACAGTAGATCTAACTGGATTGTCATATTATAATAGAGACAGTAGATCTATCCGGAATATCATGTTACAATATAGACAGTAGATCTATCTGGTTTGTCATATTGTAAAAGAGACAGTAGATCTAGCTGGTCTGTCATAATATAATAGAGACAGTAGATCTAACTGGATTGTCATATTATAATAGAGACAGTAGATCTATCCGGAATATCATGTTACAATATAGACAGTAGATCTAGTTGGTCTGTCATATTATAATAGAGACAGTAGATCTAGCTGGTCTGTAATCATATAATAGAGACAGTAGATTTAGCTGGTATGTCATATTGTAAAAGAGAAAGTAGATCTAGCTGGTCTGTCATAATATAATAGAGACAGTATATCTAGCTGGTCTGTCATATTATAATAGAGACAGTATATCTATCTCATCTGTCATAATATAATAGAGACAGTAGATCTAGCTGGTCTGTCATAATATAATAGAGACAGTAGATCTATCTCATCTGTCATAATATAATAGAGACAGTCGATCTAGCTGGTCTGTCATAATATAATAGAGACACAGAGACAGTAGATAGAGCTGGTCTGACATAATATAATAGAGACAGTAGATCTAGCTGGTCTGTCATACTAGAGTAGAGACAGTAGATCTTGCTGGTATTCATATTATAATAGAGACAGTATATCTAGCTGGTATGTCATATTATAATAGAGACAGTAGATCTAGCTGGTCTGTCATAATATAATAGAGACAGTATATCTAGCTGGTCTGTCATATTATAATAGAGACTGTAGATCTATCTCATCTGTCAAAATATAATAGAGACAGTAGATCTAGCTGGTCTGTCATAATATAATAGAGACACAGAGACAGTAGATCTAGCTGGTCTGTCATAATATAATAGAGACAGTAGATCTAGCTGGTCTGTCATAATATAATAGAGCCATAGATATATCTGGTCTGTCATAATATAATAGAGACACAGAGACAGTAGATCGAGCTGGTCTGTCATAATATAATAGAGACAGTAGATCTAGCTGGTCTGTCATAATATAATAGAGACAGTAGATCTAGCTGGTCTGTCATAATATAATAGATAGATTAGATCTACCTGGTCTGTCAAAATATAATAGAGACAGTAGATCTAGCTGGTCTGTCATAATATAGACACAGAGACAGTAGATCGAGCTGGTCTGTCATAATATAATAGAGACAGTAGATCTAGCTGGTCTGTCATAATATAATAGAGACAGTAGATCTAGCTGGTCTGTCATAATATAATAGAGACAGTAGATCTAGCTGGTCTGTCATAATATAATAGAGACAGTAGATCTAACTGGATTGTCATATTATAATAGAGACAGTAGATCTATCCTGGAATATCATGTTACAATATAGACAGTAGATCTATCTGGTTTGTCATATTATAAAAGAGACAGTAGATCTAGCTGGTCTGTCATAATATAATAGAGACAGTAGATCTAACTGGATTGTCATATTATAATAGAGACAGTAGATCTATCCGGAATATCATGTTACAATATAGACAGTAGATCTAGTTGGTCTGTCATATTATAATAGAGACAGTAGATCTAGCTGGTCTGTAATCATATAATAGAGACAGTAGATTTAGCTGGTATGTCATATTGTAAATAGAGAAAGTAGATCTAGCTGGTCTGTCATAATATAATAGAGACAGTATATCTAGCTGGTCTGTCATATTATAATAGAGACAGTATATCTATCTCATCTGTCATAATATAATAGAGACAGTAGATCTAGCTGGTCTGTCATAATATAATAGAGACAGTAGATCTATCTCATCTGTCATAATATAATAGAGACAGTCGATCTAGCTGGTCTGTCATAATATAATAGAGACACAGAGACAGTAGATAGAGCTGTTCTGACATAATATAATAGAGACAGTAGATCTAGCTGGTCTGTCATACTAGAGTAGAGACAATAGATCTTGCTGGTCTTTCTGTATTATAATAGAGACAGTATATCTAGCTGGTATGTCATATTATAATAGAGACAGTAGATCTAGCTGGTCTGTCATAATATAATAGAGACAGTATATCTAGCTGGTCTGTCATATTATAATAGAGACTGTAGATCTATCTCATCTGTCATAATATAATAGAGACAGTAGATCTAGCTGGTCTGTCATAATATAATAGAGACACAGAGACAGTAGATCGAGCTGGTCTGACATAATATAATAGAGACAGTAGATCTATCTCATCTGTCATAATATAATAGAGACAGTATATAGCTGGTCTGTCATAATATAATAGAGACACAGAGACAGTAGATCGAGCTGGTCTGACGTAATATAATAGAGACAGTAGATCTAGCTGGTCTGTCATACTAGATAGAGGCAATAGATCTTGCTGGTATTTCTGTCATTATAATAGATACATTAGATCTAGCTGGTCTGTCAAAATATAATAGAGACAGTAGATCTAGCTGGTCTGTCATAATATAGACACAGAGACAGTAGATCGAGCTGGTCTGACATAATATAATAGAGACAGTAGGTCTAGCTGGTCTGTCATAATATAATAGAGACAGTAGATCTAGCTGGTCTGTCATAATATAATAGAGACAGTAGATCTAGCTGGTCTGTCATAATATAATAGAGACAGTAGATCTAACTGGATTGTCATATTATAATAGAGACAGTAGATCTATCTGGAATATCATGTTACAATAGAGACAGTAGATCTATCTGGTTTGTCATAATGTAAAAGAGACAGTAGATCTAGCTAGTCTGTCATAATATAATAGAGACAGTAGATCTAACTGGATTGTCATATTATAATAGAGACAGTAGATCTATCCGGAATATCATGTTACAATATAGACAGTAGATCTAGTTGGTCTGTCATATTATAATAGAGACAGTAGATCTAGCTGGTCTGTAATCATATAATAGAGACAGTAGATTTAGCTGGTATGTCATATTGTAAAAGAGAAAGTAGATCTAGCTGGTCTGTCATAATATAATAGAGACAGTATATCTAGCTGGTCTGTCATATTATAATAGAGACAGTATATCTATCTCATCTGTCATAATATAATAGAGACAGTAGATCTAGCTGGTCTGTCATAATATAATAGAGACAGTAGATCTATCTCATCTGTCATAATATAATAGAGACAGTAGATATAGCTGGTCTGTCATAATATAATAGAGACAAAGAGACAGTAGATAGAGCTGTTCTGACATAATATAATAGAGACAGTAGATCTAGCTGGTCTGTCATCATATAATAGAGACAATAGATCTTGCTGGTATTGGTCTGTATTATAATAGAGACAGTATATCTAGCTGGTATGTCATATTATAATAGAGACAGTAGATCTAGCTGGTCTGTCATAATATAATAGAGACAGTATATCTAGCTGGTCTGTCATATTATAATAGAGACAGTAGATCTATCTCATCTGTCATAATATAATAGAGACAGTATATCTAGCTGGTCTGTCATAATATAATAGAGACACAGAGACAGTAGATCGAGCTGGTCTGACATAATATAATAGAGACAGTAGATCTATCTCATCTGTCATAATATAATAGAGACAGTAGATCTAGCTGGTCTGTCATAATATAATAGAGACACAGAGACAGTAGATCGAGCCGGTCTGTCATAATATAATAGAGACAGTAGATCTAGCTGGTCTGTCATACTAGAGTAGAGGCAATAGATCTAGCTGGTATGTCATATTATAATAGATACATTAGATCTAGCTGGTCTGTCAAAATATAATAGAGACAGTAGATCTAGCTGGTCTGTCATAATATAGACATAGAGACAGTAGATCTAGCTGGTCTGTCATAATATAATAGAGACAGTAGTCTGTCTAGCTGGTCTGTCATAATATAATAGAGACAGTAGATCTAGCTGGTCTGTCATAATATAATAGAGACAGTAGATCTAGCTGGTCTGTCATAATATAATAGAGACAGTAGATCTAACTGGATTGTCATATTATAATAGAGACAGTAGATCTATCCGGAATATCATGTTACAATATAGACAGTAGATCTATCTGGTTTGTCATATTGTAAAAGAGACAGTAGATCTAGCTGGTCTGTCATAATATAATAGAGACAGTAGATCTAACTGGATTGTCATATTATAATAGAGACAGTAGATCTATCCGGAATATCATGTTACAATATAGACAGTAGATCTAGTTGGTCTGTCATATTATAATAGAGACAGTAGATCTAGCTGGTCTGTAATCATATAATAGAGACAGTAGATTTAGCTGGTATGTCATATTGTAAAAGAGACAGTAGATCTAGCTGGTCTGTCATAATATAATAGAGACAGTATATCTAGCAGTTCTGTCATAATATAATGGAGACAGTAGATCTAGCTGGTCTGTCATAATATAATAGAGACAGTAGAACTAGCTGGTCTGCCATCATATAATAGAGACAGTAGATCTAGCTGATATTTCGTATTATAATAGATACAATAGATCTAGCTGGTCTGTCATTATTTAATAGAGACAGTAGATCTAGCTGGTCTGTCAAAATATAATAGAGACAGTATATCTAGCTGGTCTGTCATAATATAATAGTGACAGTAGATCTATCTGGTTTGTCATATTGTAAAAGTGACAGTGGATCTCACTTACTGTCATATTATAATAGAGACAGTAGATCTAGCTGGTCTGTCATAATATAATAGAGACAGTATATCTAGCTGGTCTGTCATAATATAATAGAGACAGTATATCTAGCTGGTCTGTCATATTATAATAGAGACAGTAGATCTAGCTGGTCTGTCATAATATAATAGAGACAGTAGATCTAGCTGGTCTGTCATCATATAATAGAGACAGTAGATCTAGCTGGTCTGTCATAGTATAATAGAGACAGTATATCTAGCTGGTCTGTCATAATTATAATAGAGACAGTAGATCTAGCTGGTGTCTGTCATAATATAATAGAGACAGTATATCTAGCTGGTCTGTCATAATATAATATAATAGATCTAGCTGGTCTGTCATAATATAATAGAGACAGTAGATCGAGCTGGTCTGACATAATATAATAGAGACAGTAGATCTGTCTCATCTGTCATAATATAATAGAGACAGTAGATCTAGCTGGTCTGTCATTCCAGAGTAGAGGCAATCGATCTTGCTGTCATTTCATATTATAATAGATACATTAGATCTCGCTGGTCTGTCATAATATAATAGAGACAGTAGATCTAGCTGGTCTGTCATAATCTAGACACAGAGACAGTAGATCTAGCTGGTCTGTCAAAATATAATAGAGACAGTATATCTAGCTGGTCTGTCATAATTTAATAGTGACAGTAGATCTATCTGGTTTGTCATATTGTAAAAGAGACAGTGGATCTCACTTACTGTCATATTATAATAGAGACAGTATATCTAGCTGGTCTGTCATATTATAATAGAGACAGTAGATCTAGCTGGTCTGTCATAATATAATAGAGACACAGAGACAGTAGATCTAACTGGATTGTCATATTATAATAGAGACAGTAGATCTATCCGGAATATCATGTTACAATATAGACAGTAGATCTAGTTGGTCTGTCATATTATAATAGAGACAGTAGATCTAGCTGGTCTGTAATCATATAATAGAGACAGTAGATTTAGCTGGTATGTCATATTGTAAAAGAGACAGTAGATCTAGCTGGTCTGCCATCATATAATAGAGACAGTATATCTAGCTGGTCTGTCATAATATAATGGAGACAGTAGATCTAGCTGGTCTGTCATAATATAATAGAGACAGTATATCTAGCTGGTCTGTCATATTATAATAGAGACAGTAGATCTAGCTTGTCTGTCATAATATAGTAGAGACAGTAGATCTAGCTGGTCTGCCATCATATAATAGAGACAGTAGATCTAGCTGATATTTCGTATTATAATAGATACAATAGATCTAGCTGGTCTGTCATTATTTAATAGAGACAGTAGATCTAGCTGGTCTGTGAAAATATAATAGAGACAGTATATCTAGCTGGTCTGACATAATATAATAGAGACAGTAGATCTTGCTGGTCTGTCATAATATAATAGAGACAGTAGATCTAGCTGGTCTGCCATCATATAATATAGACAGTAGATCTAGCTGGTCTGTCATAGTATAATAGAGACAGTATATCTAGCTGGTCTGTCAAATTATAATACAGACAGTAGATCTAGCTTGTCTGTCATAATATAATAGAGACAGTATATCTAGCTGGTCTGTCATAATATAATAGAGACAGTAGATCGAGCTGGTCTGACATAATATAATAGAGACAGTAGATCTATCTCATCTGTCATAATATAATAGAGACAGTAGATCTAGCTGGTCTGTCATTATAGAGTAGAGACAGTAGATCTTGCTGTCATTTCATATTATAATAGATACATTAGATCTCGCTGGTCTGTCATAATATAATAGAGACAGTAGATCTAGCTGGTCTGTCATAATCTAGACACAGAGACAGTAGATCTAGCTGGTCTGTCAAAATATAATAGAGACAGTATATCTAGCTGGTCTGTCATAATTTAATAGTGACAGTAGATCTATCTGGTTTGTCATATTGTAAAAGAGACAGTGGATCTCACTTACTGTCATATTATAATAGAGACAGTATATCTAGCTGGTCTGTCATATTATAATAGAGACAGTAGATCTAGCTGGTCTGTCATAATATAATAGAGACAGTATATCTAGCTGGTCTGTCATATTATAATAGAGACAGTAGATCTAGCTGGTCTGTCATAATATAATAGAGACAGTAGATCTAGCTGGTCTGTCATATTATAATAGAGACAGTAGATCTATGAATATCATGTTATAATATAGACAGTAGATCTAGTTGGTCTGTCATATTATAATAGAGACAGTAGATCTAGCTGGTCTGTAATCATATAATAGAGACAGTAGATTTAGCTGGTCTGTCATATTATAAAAGAGACAGTAGATCTAGCTGGTCTGTCATAATATAATAGAGACAGTAGATCTAGCTGGTCTGTCATAATATAATAGAGACAGTAGATCTAGCTGGTCTGTCATAATATAATAGAGACAGTATATCTAGCTGGTCTGTCATATTATAATAGAGACAGTAGATCTAGCTTGTCTGTCATAATATAGTAGAGACAGTAGATCTAGCTGGTCTGCCATCATATAATAGAGACAGTAGATCTAGCTGATATTTCGTATTATAATAGATACAATAGATCTAGCTGGTCTGTCATTATATAATAGAGACAGTAGATCTAGCTGGTCTGTGAAAATATAATAGAGACAGTATATCTAGCTGGTCTGTCATAATATAATAGTGACAGTAGATCTATCTGGTCTGTCATATTATAATAGAGACAGTAGATCTAGCTGGTCTGTCATATTATAATAGAGACAGTAGATCTAGCTGGTCTGTCATAATATAATAGAGACAGTATATCTAGCTGGTCTGTCATAATATAATAGAGACAGTATATCTAGCTGGTCTGTCATATTATAATAGAGACAGTAGATCTAGCTTGTCTGTCATAATATAGTAGAGACAGTATATCTAGCTGGTCTGTCATAATATAATAGAGACACAGAGATAGTAGATCGAGCTGGTCTGACATAATATAATAGAGACAGTAGATCTTGCTGGTCTGTCATAATATAATAGAGACAGTAGATTTTGCTGGTCTGTCATAATATAATAGAGACAGTAGATCTAGCTGGTCTGTCATAATATAATAGAGACAGTATATCTAGCTGGTCTGTCATATTATAATAGAGGCAGTAGATCTAGCTGGTCTGTCATAATATAATAGAGACAGTATATCTAGCTGGTCTGTCATATTATAATAGAGACAGTAGATCTAGCTGGCTGGTCTGTCATAATATAATAGAGACAGTATATCTAGCTGGTCTGTCATATTATAATAGAGACAGTAGATCTAGCTGGTCTGTCATAATATAATAGAGACAGTAGATCTAGCTGGTCTGTCATAATATAATAGAGACAGTATATCTAGCTGGTCTGTCATATTATAATAGAGACAGTAGATCTAGCTGGTCTGTCATAATATAATAGAGACAGTATATCTAGCTGGTCTGTCATATTATAATATAGACAGTAGATCTAGCTGGTCTGTCATAATATAATAGAGACAGTATATCTAGCTGGTCTGTTATTATTTAATAGAGACAGTAGATCTAGCTGGTCTGTCAAAATATAATAGAGACAGTATTTCTAGCTGGTCTGTCATAATATAAAAGTGACAGTAGATCTATCTGGTTTGTCATTTTGTAAAAGAGACAGTAGATCTAGCTGGTCTGTCATAATATAATAGAGACAGTATATCTAGCTGGTCTGTCATAATATTATGGAGACAGTAGATCTAGCTGGTCTGTCATAATATAATAGAGACAGTAGATCTAGCTGGTCTGCCATCATATAATAGAGACAGTAGATCTAGCTGGTATTTTGTATTATAATAGATACAATAGATCTAACTGGTCTGTCATTATTTAATAGAGACAGTAGATCTAGCTGGTCTGTCAAAATATAATAGAGACAGTATATCTAGCTGGTCTGTCATAATATAATAGAGACAGTAGATCTATCTGGATTGTCATATTGTAAAAGAGACAGTAGATCTAACTTACTGTCATAATATAATAGAGACAGTATATCTAGCTGGTCTGTCATATTATAATAGAGACAGTAGATCTATCCATAATAGTATGTTACAATAGAGACAGTAGATCTAGCTGGTCTGTCATATTATAATAGAGACAGTAGATCTAGCTGGTCTGTCATAATATAATAGAGACAGTAGATCTAGCTGGTCTGTCATAATATAATAGAGACAGTATATCTAGCTGGTCTGTCATATTATAATAGAGACAGTAGATCTAGCTGGTCTGTCATAATATAGTAGAGACAGTATATCTAGCTGGTCTGTCATAATATAATAGAGACACAGAGATAGTAGATCGAGCTGGTCTGACATAATATAATAGAGACAGTAGATCTAGCTTGTCTGTCATAACATAATAGAGACAGTATATCTAGCTGGTCTGTCATATTATAATAGAGCCAGTAGATCTAGCTGGTCTGTCATAATATAATAGAGACAGTATATCTAGCTGGTCTGTCATAATATAATAGAGACAGTAGATCTAGCTGGTCTGTCATATTATAATAGAGACAGTAGATCTAGCTTGTCTGTCATAATATAATAGAGACAGTATATCTAGCTGGTCTGTCATAATATAATAGAGACAGAGATAGTAGATCTAGCTGGTCTGACATAATATAATAGAGACAGTAGATCTTGCTGGTCTGTCATAATATAATAGAGACAGTAGATCTAGCTGGTCTGTCATAATATAATAGAGACAGTAGATCTAGCTGGTCTGTCATAATATAATAGAGACAGTATATCTAGCTGGTCTGTCATATTATAATAGAGGCAGTAGATCTAGCTGGTCTGTCATAATATAATAGAGACAGTATATCTAGCTGGTCTGTCATAATATAATAGAGACAGTAGATCTAGCTGGTCTGTCATATTATAATAGAGACAGTAGATCTAGCTGGTCTGTCATAATATAATAGAGACAGTATATCTAGCTGGTCTGTCATATTATAATATAGACAGTAGATCTAGCTGGTCTGTCATAATATAATAGAGACAGTATATCTAGCTGGTCTGTTATTATTTAATAGAGACAGTAGATCTAGCTGGTCTGTCAAAATATAATAGAGACAGTATTTCTAGCTGGTCTGTCATAATATAAAAGTGACAGTAGATCTATCTGGTTTGTCATTTTGTAAAAGAGACAGTAGATCTCACTTACTGTCATATTATAATAGAGACAGTATATCTAGCTGGTCTGTCATATTATAATATAGACAGTATATCTAGCTGGTCTGTCATATTATAATATAGACAGTAGATCTAGCTGGTCTGTCATAATATAATAGAGACAGTAGATCTAGCTGGTCTGTCATAATATAATAGAGACAGTATATCTAGCTGGTCTGTCATAATATTATGGAGACAGTAGATCTAGCTGGTCTGTCATAATATAATAGAGACAGTAGATCTAGCTGGTCTGCCATCATATAATAGAGACAGTAGATCTAGCTGGTATTTTGTATTATAATAGATAGACAATAGATCTAACTGGTCTGTCATTATTTAATAGAGACAGTAGATCTAGCTGGTCTGTCAAAATATAATAGAGACAGTATATCTAGCTGGTCTGTCATAATATAATAGAGACAGTAGATCTATCTGGATTGTCATATTGTAAAAGAGACAGTAGATCTACCTTACTGTCATAATATAATAGAGACAGTATATCTAGCTGGTCTGTCATATTATAATAGAGACAGTAGATCTATCCAGAATAGTATGTTACAATATAGACAGTAGATCTAGTTGGTCTGTCATATTATAATAGAGACAGTAGATCTAGCTGGTCTGTCATAATATAATAGAGACAGTAGATCTAGCTGGTCTGTCATAATATAATAGAGACAGTATATCTAGCTGGTCTGTCATATTATAATAGAGGCAGTAGATCTAGCTTGTCTGTCATAACATAATAGAGACAGTATATCTAGCTGGTCTGTCATATTATAATAGAGACAGTAGATCTAGCTGGTCTGTCATAATATAATAGAGACAGTATATCTAGCTGGTCCTTCTATATTATAATAGAGACAGTAGATCTAGCTTGTCTGTCATAATATAATAGAAACACAGAGACAGTAGATCGAGCTGGTCTGACATAATATAATAGAGACTGTAGATCTTGCTGGTCTGTCATAATATAATAGAGACAGTAGATCTAGTTGGTCTGTCAAAATATAATAGAGACAGTATATCTAGCTGGTCTGTCATATTGTAAAAGAGACAGTGGATCTCACTTACTGTCATATTATAATAGAGACAGTATATCTAGCTGGTCTGTCATATTATAATAGAGACAGTAGATCTAGCTGGTCTGTCATAATATAATAGAGACAGTAGATCTAGCTTGTCTGTCATAATATAATAGAGACAGTATATCTAGCTGGTCTGTCATAATGTAATAGAGACACAGAGACAGTAGATCTTGCTGGTCTGTCATAATATAATAGAGACAGTAGATCTAGCTGGTCTGCCATCATATAATAGAGACAGTAGATCTAGCTGGTCTGTCATAGTATAATAGAGACAGTATATCTAGCTGGTCTGTCAAATTATAATACAGACAGTAGATCTAGCTTGTCTGTCATAATATAATAGAGACAGTATATCTAGCTGGTCTGTCATAATATAATAGAGACAAAGAGACAGTAGATCGAGCTGGTCTGACATAATATAATAGAGACAGTAGATCTATCTCATCTGTCATAATATAATAGAGACAGTAGATCTAGCTGGTCTGTCATTCTAGAGTAGAGGCAATCGATCTTGCTGTCATTTCATATTATAATAGATACATTAGATCTCGCTGGTCTGTCATAATATAATAGAGACAGTAGATCTAGCTGGTCTGTCATAATCTAGACACAGAGACAGTAGATCTAGCTGGTCTGTCAAAATATAATAGAGACAGTATATCTAGCTGGTCTGTCATAATTTAATAGTGACAGTAGATCTATCTGGTTTGTCATATTGTAAAAGAGACAGTGGATCTCACTTACTGTCATATTATAATAGAGACAGTATATCTAGCTGGTCTGTCATATTATAATAGAGACAGTAGATCTAGCTGGTCTGTCATAATATAATAGAGACAGTATATCTAGCTGGTCTGTCATAATATAATAGAGACAGTATATCTAGCTGGTCTGTCATATCATAATAGAGGCAGTAGATCTAGCTTGTCTGTCATAATATAATAGAGACAGTATATCTAGCTGGTCTGTCATAATATAATAGAGACACAGAGACAGTAGATCGAGCTGGTCTGACATAATATAATAGAGACAGTAGATCTTGCTGGTCTGTCATAATATAATAGAGACAGTAGATTTTGCTGGTCTGTCATAATATAATAGAGACAGTAGATCTAGCTGGTCTGTCATAATATAATAGAGACAGTATATCTAGCTGGTCTGTCATATTATATAATAGAGGCAGTAGATCTAGCTTGTCTGTCATATTATAATAGAGACAGTAGATCTAGCTTGTCTGTTATTATTTAATAGAGACAGTAGATCTAGCTGGTCTGTCAAAATATAATAGAGACAGTAGATCTAGCTGGTCTGTCATAATATAAAAGTGACAGTAGATCTATCTGGTTTGTCTGGTTTGTTTTGTAAAAGAGACAGTAGATCTCATAATATAATAGAGACAGCTGGTCTGTCATAATATAATAGAGACAGTAGATCTAGCTGGTCTGTCATAATATAATAGAGACAGTATATCTAGCTGGTCTGTCATATTATAATAGAGACAGTAGATCTAGCTGGTCTGTCATAATATAATAGAGACAGTAGATCTAGCTGGTCTGTCATAATATAATAGAGACAGTATATCTAGCTGGTCTGTCATATTATAATAGAGACAGTAGATCTAGCTGGTCTGTCATAATATAATAGAGACAGTATATCTAGCTGGTCTGTCATAATATAATAGAGACAGTAGATCTAGCTGGTCTGTCATAATATAATAGAGACAGTATATCTAGCTGGTCTATATCTAGCTGGTCTGTCATTATTTAATAGAGACAGTAGATCTAGCTGGTCTGTCAAAATATAATAGAGACAGTATTTCTAGCTGGTCTGTCATAATATAAAAGTGACAGTAGATCTATCTGGTTTGTCATTTTGTAAAAGAGACAGTAGATCTAGCTGGTCTGTCATAATATAATAGAGACAGTAGATCTAGCTGGCCTGTCATAATATAATAGAGACAGTATATCTAGCTGGTCTGTCATATTTTAATAGAGACAGTAGATCTAGCTGGTCTGTCATCATATAATAGAGACAGTAGATCTAGCTGGTCTGTCATTATAATAGAGACAGTAGATCTACTGGTCTGTCATTATTTAATAGAGACAGTAGATCTAGCTGGTCTGTCAAAATATAATAGAGACAGTATATCTAGCTGGTCTGTCATAATATAATAGAGACAGTAGATCTATCTGGATTGTCATATTATAAAAGAGACAGTAGATCTAGCTTGGTCTGTCATAATATAATAGAGTAAAAGAGACAGTAGATCTCACTTACTGTCATAATATAATAGAGACAGTATATCTAGCTGGTCTGTCATATATAATAATAGAGACAGTAGATGTTACATAATATAATAGAGGCAGTAGATCTAGCTGGTCTGTCATAATTTAATAGAGACAGTAGATTTAGCTGAACTGTCATAATAGAGACAGTAGATCTAGCTGGTCTGTCATAATATAATAGAGACAGTAGATCTAGCTGGTCTGTCATAATATAATAGAGACAGTAGATCTAGCTGGTCTGTCATAATATAATAGAGACAGTATATCTAGCTGGTCTGTCATATTATAATAGAGGCAGTAGATCTAGCTGGTCTGTCATAATATAATAGAGACAGTAGATCTAGCTGGTCTGTCATAATATAATAGAGACAGTAGATCTAGCTGGTCTGTCATATTATAATAGAGACAGTATATCTAGCTGGTCTGTCATAATATAATAGAGACAGTAGATCTAGCTGGTCTGTCATATATAATAGAGACAGTAGATCTAGCTGGTCTGTCATATTGTAATAGAGACAGTAGATCTAGCTGGTCTGTCATAATATAATAGAGACAGTAGATCTAGCTGGTCTGTCATAATATAATAGAGACACAGAGAAAGTAGATCGAGCTGGTCTGACATAATATAATAGAGACAGTAGATCTAGCTGGTCTGTCATAATATAATAGAGACAGTAGATCTTGCTGGTCTGTCATAATATAATAGAGACAGTAGATCTAGCTGGTCTGTCATAATATAATAGAGACAGTAGATCTAGCTGGTCTGTCATAATATAATAGAGACAGTAGATCTAGCTGGTCTGTCATAATATAATAGAGACAGTATATCTAGCTGGTCTGTCATAATTTAATAGAGACATATAAGCTGGTCTGTCATATATAATAGACAGTAGATCTAGCTGGTCTGTCATAATATAATAGAGACAGTAGATCTAGCTGGTCTGTCATAATATAATAGAGACAGTATAATAGAGACAGTAGATCTAGCTGGTCTGTCATAATATAATAGAGACAGTATATCTAGCTGGTCTGTCATAATATAATAGAGACAGTAGATCGAGCTGGTCTGTCAGTATTATAATAGAGACAGTAGATCTTGCTGGTCTGTCATAATATAATAGAGACAGTATTTCTAGCTGGTCTGTCATAATATAAAAGTGACAGTAGATCTATCTGGTTTGTCATTTTGTAAAAGAGACAGTAGATCTCACTTACTGTCATATTATAATAGAGACAGTATATCTAGCTGGTCTGTCATATTATAATATAGACAGTATATCTAGCTGGTCTGTCATATTATAATAGAGACAGTAGATCTAGCTGGTCTGTCATAATATAATAGAGACAGAGACTGGTCTGATCTAGCTGGTCTGTCATAATATAATAGAGACAGTATATCTAGCTGGTCTGTCATATATATAATAGAGACAGTAGATCTAGCTGGTCTGTCATAATATAATAGAGACAGTAGATCTAGCTGGTCTGTCATCATATAATAGAGACAGTAGATCTAGCTGGTCTGTTTGTATTATAATAGAGACAGTAGATCTAGCTGGTCTGTCATTATTATAATAGAGACAGTAGATCTAGCTGGTCTGTCAAAATATAATAGAGACAGTATATCTAGCTGGTCTGTCATAATATAATAGAGACAGTAGATCTATCTGGATTGTCATATTGTAAAAGAGACAGTAGATCTACCTTACTGTCATAATATAATAGAGACAGTATATCTAGCTGGTCTGTCATATTATAATAGAGACAGTAGATCTATCCAGAATAGTATGTTACAATATAGACAGTAGATCTAGTTGGTCTGTCATATTATAATAGAGACAGTAGATCTAGCTGGTCTGTCATAATATAATAGAGACAGTAGATCTAGCTGGTCTGTCATAATATAATAGAGACAGTATATCTAGCTGGTCTGTCATATATAATAATAGAGTCTGTCAGTAGAGGCAGTAGATCTAGCTTGTCTGTCATAACATAATAGAGACAGTATATCTAGCTGGTCTGTCATATTATAATAGAGACAGTAGATCTAGCTGGTCTGTCATAATATAATAGAGACAGTATATCTAGCTGGTCCTTCTATATTATAATAGAGACAGTAGATCTAGCTTGTCTGTCATAATATAATAGAAACACAGAGACAGTAGATCGAGCTGGTCTGACATAATATAATAGAGACTGTAGATCTTGCTGGTCTGTCATAATATAATAGAGACAGTAGATCTAGCTGGTCTGTCAAAATATAATAGAGACAGTATATCTAGCTGGTCTGTCATAATATAATAGTGACAGTAGATCTATCTGGTTTGTCATATTGTAAAAGAGACAGTGGATCTCACTTACTGTCATATTATAATAGAGACAGTATATCTAGCTGGTCTGTCATATTATAATAGAGACAGTAGATCTAGCTGGTCTGTCATAATATAATAGAGACAGTAGATCTAGCTTGTCTGTCATAATATAATAGAGACAGTATATCTAGCTGGTCTGTCATAATGTAATAGAGACACAGAGACAGTAGATCTAGCTGGTCTGTCATAATATAATAGAGACAGTAGATCTAGCTGGTCTGTCATAATATAATAGAGACAGTAGATCTAGCTGGTCTGTCATAGCTGGTCTGTATAATAGAGACAGTATATCTAGCTGGTCTGTCAAATTATAATACAGACAGTAGATCTAGCTTGTCTGTCATAATATAATAGAGACAGTATATCTAGCTGGTCTGTCATAATATAATAGAGACAAAGAGACAGTAGATCGAGCTGGTCTGACATAATATAATAGAGACAGTAGATCTATCTCATCTGTCATAATATAATAGAGACAGTAGATCTAGCTGGTCTGTCATTCTAGAGTAGAGGCAATCGATCTTGCTGTCATTTCATATTATAATAGATACATTAGATCTCGCTGGTCTGTCATAATATAATAGAGACAGTAGATCTAGCTGGTCTGTCATAATCTATACACAGAGACAGTAGATCTAGCTGGTCTGTCAAAATATAATAGAGACAGTATATCTAGCTGGTCTGTCATAATTTAATAGTGACAGTAGATCTATCTGGTTTGTCATATTGTAAAAGAGACAGTGGATCTCACTTACTGTCATATTATAATAGAGACAGTATATCTAGCTGGTCTGTCATATTATAATAGAGACAGTAGATCTAGCTGGTCTGTCATAATATAATAGAGACAGTATATCTAGCTGGTCTGTCATAATATAATAGAGACAGTATATCTAGCTGGTCTGTCATAATATAATAGAGACAGTAGATCTAGCTTGTCTGTCATAATATAATAGAGACAGTATATCTAGCTGGTCTGTCATAATATAATAGAGACACAGAGACAGTAGATCGAGCTGGTCTGACATAATATAATAGAGACAGTAGATCTTGCTGGTCTGTCATAATATAATAGAGACAGTAGATTTTGCTGGTCTGTCATAATATAATAGAGACAGTAGATCTAGCTGGTCTGTCATAATATAATAGAGACAGTATATCTAGCTGGTCTGTCATAATATAATAGAGACAGTAGATCTAGCTGGTCTGTCATATTATAATAGAGACAGTAGATCTAGCTTGTCTGTCATTATATAATAGAGACAGTAGATCTAGCTGGTCTGTCATAATATAATAGAGACAGTATATCTAGCTGGTCTGTCATAATATAAAAGTGACAGTAGATCTATCTGGTTTGTCATTTTGTAAAAGAGACAGTAGATCTCACTTACTGTCATATTATAATAGAGACAGTATATCTAGCTGGTCTGTCATATTATAATAGAGACAGTAGATCTAGCTGGTCTGTCACAGTAGATCTAGCTGTCTGTCTGTCATATTATAATAGAGACAGTAGATCTAGCTGGTCTGTCATAATATAATAGAGACAGTAGATCTAGCTTGTCTGTCATAATATAATAGAGACAGTAGATCTAGCTTGTCTGTCATAATATAATAGAGACAGTATATCTAGCTGGTCTGTCATAATTTAATAGTGACAGTAGATCTATCTGGTTTGTCATATTGTAAAAGAGACAGTGGATCTCACTTACTGTCATATTATAATAGAGACAGTATATCTAGCTGGTCTGTCATATTATAATAGAGACAGTAGATCTAGCTGGTCTGTCATAATATAATAGAGACAGTATATCTAGCTGGTCTGTCATATTATAATAGAGACAGTAGATCTAGCTGGTCTGTCATAATATAATAATAGAGACAGTAGATCTAGCTGGTCTGTCATGTTATAATAGAGACAGTAGATCTAGCTGGTCTGTCATGTTATAATAGCGACAGTAGATCTAGCTGGTCTGTCATATTATAATAGTGACAGTAGATCAAGCTGGTCTGTCAATCATATAATAGAGACAGTAGATTTAGCTGTCTGTCATATTATAATAGTCATAGCTGGTCTGTCATATATATAAAGAGACAGTAGATCTAGCTGGTCTGTCATCATATAATAGAGACAGTATATCTAGCTGGTCTGTCATAATATAATAGAGAGACAGTCTAGATCTAGCTGGTCTGTCATAATATAATAGAGACAGTATATCTAGCTGGTCTGTCATATTATAATAGAGACAGTAGATCTAGCTTGTCTGTCATAATATAGTAGAGACAGTAGATCTAGCTGGTCTGCCATCATATAATAGAGACAGTAGATCTAGCTGATATTTAATTAGATATAATAGAGACAGTAGATCTAGCTGGTCTGTCATATATAATAGAGACAGTAGATCTAGCTGGTCTGTCATTATATAATAGAGACAGTAGATCTAGCTGGTCTGTCAAAATATAATAGAGACAGTATATCTAGCTGGTCTGTCATAATATAATAGAGACAGTAGATCTAGCTGGTCTGTCATATTATAAGAGAGACAGTAGATCTAGCTGGTCTGTCATATTATAATAGAGACAGTATATCTAGCTGGTCTGTCATATTATAATAGAGACAGTAGATCTAGCTGGTCTGTCATAATATAATAGAGACAGTATATCTAGCTGGTCTGTCATAATATAATAGAGACAGTATATCTAGCTGGTCTGTCATATTATAATAGAGACAGTAGATCTAGCTGGTCTGTCATAATATAATAGAGACAGTATATCTAGCTGGTCTGTCATAATATAATAGAGACACAGAGATAGTAGATCGAGCTGGTCTGACATAATATAATAGAGACAGTAGATCTTGCTGGTCTGTCATAATATAATAGAGACAGTAGATCTAGCTGGTCTGTCATAATATAATAGAGACAGTAGATCTAGCTGGTCTGTCATAATATAATAGAGACAGTAGATCTAGCTGGTCTGTCATAATATAATAGAGACAGTATATCTAGCTGGTCTGTCATAATATAATAGAGACAGTAGATCTAGCTGGTCTGTCATAATATAATAGAGACAGTAGATCTAGCTGGTCTGTCATATTATAATAGAGACAGTAGATCTAGCTGGTCTGTCATAATATAATAGAGACAGTATATCTAGCTGGTCTGTCATAATATAATAGAGACAGTAGATCTAGCTGGTCTGTCATAATATAATAGAGACAGTAGATCTAGCTGGTCTGTCATAATATAATAGAGACAGTAGATCTAGCTGGTCTGTCATAATATAATAGAGACAGTAGATCTAGCTGGTCTGTCATAATATAATAGAGACAGTATATCTAGCTGGTCTGTCATATTATAATAGAGACAGTAGATCTAGCTGGTCTGTCATAATATAATAGAGACAGTATATCTAGCTGGTCTGTTATTATTTAATAGAGACAGTAGATCTAGCTGGTCTGTCAAAATATAATAGAGACAGTATATCTAGCTGGTCTGTCATAATATAAAAGTGACAGTAGATCTATCTGGTTTGTCATTTTGTAAAAGAGACAGTAGATCTCACTTACTGTCATATTATAATAGAGACAGTATATCTAGCTGGTCTGTCATATTATAATTTAGACAGTATATCTAGCTGGTCTGTCATATTATAATAGAGACAGTAGATCTAGCTGGTCTGTCATAATATAATAGAGACAGTAGATCTAGCTGGTCTGTCATAATATAATAGAGACAGTAGATCTAGCTGGTCTGTCATAATATATAGAGACAGTAGATCTAGCTGGTCTGTCATAATATAATAGAGACAGTAGATCTAGCTGGTCTGTCATAATATAATAGAGACAGTAGATCTAGCTGGTATTTTGTATTATAATAGATACAATAGATCTAGCTGGTCTGTCATTATTTAATAGAGACAGTAGATCTAGCTGGTCTGTCAAAATATAATAGAGACAGTATATCTAGCTGGTCTGTCATAATATAATAGAGACAGTAGATCTATCTGGATTGTCATATTGTATAAAGAGACAGTAGATCTAGCTGGTCTGTCATAATATAATAGAGACAGTATATCTAGCTGGTCTGTCATATTATAATAGAGACAGTAGATCTATCCTGTAATAGTATGTTACAATATAGACAGTAGATCTAGTTGGTCTGTCATATTATAATAGAGACAGTAGATCTAGCTGGTCTGTCATAATATAATAGAGACAGTAGATCTAGCTGGTCTGTCATAATATAATAGAGACAGTAGATCTAGCTGGTCTGTCATATTATAATAGAGACAGTAGATCTAGCTGGTCTGTCATATTATAATAGAGACAGTAGATCTAGCTGGTCTGTCATATTATAATAGAGACAGTAGATCTAGCTGGTCTGTCATAATATAATAGAGACAGTATATCTAGCTGGTCTGTCATAATATAATAGAGACAGTAGATCTAGCTGGTCTGTCATATTATAATAGAGACAGTAGATCTAGCTGGTCTGTCATAATATAATAGAGACAGTATATCTAGCTGGTCTGTCATAATATAAGCTGGTCTGACATAATATAATAGAGACAGAGTCTGTCATAATATAATAGAGACAGTAGCTGGTCTGGTCTGTCATAATATAATAGAGACAGTGATCTAGCTGGTCTGTCATAATATAATAGAGACAGTAGATCTAGCTGGTCTGTCATAATATAATAGAGACAGTAGATCTAGCTGGTCTGTCGTAATATAATAGAGACAGTATAACTAGCTGGTCTGTCATATTATAATAGAGACAGTAGATCTAGCTGGTCTGTCATAATATAATAGAGACAGTAGATCTAGCTGGTCTGTCATAATATAATAGAGACAGTATATCTAGCTGGTCTGTCATATTATAATAGAGACAGTAGATCTAGCTGGTCTGTCATAATATAATAGAGACAGTATATCTAGCTGGTCTGTCATATTATAATAGAGACAGTAGATCTAGCTGGTCTGTCATAATATAATAGAGACAGTATATCTAGCTGGTCTGTTATTATTTAATAGAGACAGTAGATCTAGCTGGTCTGTCAAATATAATAGAGACAGTATATCTAGCTGGTCTGTCATAATATAAAAGTGACAGTAGATCTATCTGGTTTGTCATTTTGTAAAAGAGACAGTAGATCTAGCTGGTCTGTCATATTATAATAGAGACAGTATATCTAGCTGGTCTGACAAAGTATATCTAGCTGGTCTGTCATATTATAATAGAGACAGTAGATCTAGCTGGTCTGTCATAATATAATAGAGACAGTAGATCTAGCTGGTCTGTCATAATATAATAGAGACAGTATATCTAGCTGGTCTGTCATAATATAATAGAGACAGTAGATCTAGCTGGTCTGTCATAATATAATAGAGACAGTAGATCTAGCTGGTCTGTCATCATATAATAGAGACAGTAGATCTAGCTGGTCTGTCATTATAATAGAGACAGTAGATCTATCTGGTTTGTCATTATTTAATAGAGACAGTAGATCTAGCTGGTCTGTCAAAATATAATAGAGACAGTATATCTAGCTGGTCTGTCATAATATACTAGAGACAGTAGATCTATCTGGTTTGTCATATTGTAAAAGAGACAGTAGATCTACCTTACTGTCATAATATAATAGAGACAGTATATCTAGCTGGTCTGTCATATTATAATAGAGGCAGTAGATCTAGCTTGTCTGTCATAACATAATAGAGACAGTATATCTAGCTGGTCTGTCATATTATAATAGAGACAGTAGATCTAGCTGGTCTGTCATAGAGACAGTAGATCTATAGAGACATAGATCTAGCTGGTCTGTCATAATATAATAGAGACAGTAGATCTATATAATAGAGACAGTAGATCTAGCTGGTCTGTCATAATATAATAGAGACAGTATCTAGCTGGTCTGTCATAATATAATAGAGACAGTAGATCTAGCTGGTCTGTCATATCATATAATAGAGACAGTAGATCTAGCTGGTCTGTCATAATATAATAGAGACAGTATATCTACCTGGTCTGTCATATTATAATAGAGACAGTAGATCTAGCTTGTCTGTCAAAATATAATAGAGACAGTATATCTAGCTGGTCTGTCATAATATAATAGAGACAGTAGATCTAGCTGGTCTGTCATAATATGTAGAACAGTAGATCAGTGTCTGATCTCACTTCTGTCATATTATAATAGAGACAGTAGATCTAGCTGGTCTGTCATAATATAATAGAGACAGTAGATCTAGCTGGTCTGTCATAATATAATAGAGACAGTAGATCTAGCTGGTCTGTCATAATATAATAGATATAGTATATCTACCTGTTCTGTCATAATATAATAGAGACAGTAGATCTAGCTGGTCTGTCAAAATATAATAGAGACAGTATATCTAGCTGGTCTGTCATAATATAATAGAGACAGTAGATAGATCTATAGAGACTGATATCTAGCTGGTTGTCATATATAATAAACAGTAGACAGTGTTTGATCAGTAGATCTCACTTACTGTCATATTATAATAGAGACAGTATATCTAGCTGGTCTGTCATATTATAATAGAGACAGTAGATCTAGCTGGTCTGTCATAATATAATAGAGACAGTAGATCTAGCTGGTCTGTCATAATATAATAGAGACAGTATATCTAGCTGGTCTGTCATAATGTAATAGTATCATAGAGACAGTAGATCTTGCTGGTCTGTCATAATATAATAGAGACAGTAGATCTAGCTGGTCTGTCATCATATAATAGAGACAGTAGATCTAGCTGGTCTGTCATAATATAATAGAGACAGTATATCTAGCTGGTCTGTCAAATTATAATAGAGACAGTAGATCTAGCTTGTCTGTCATAATATAATAGAGACAGTATATCTAGCTGGTCTGTCATAATATAATAGAGACAATAGAGACAGTAGATCTAGCTGGTCTGACATAATATAATAGACAGTAGATCAGTGATCTATCTCATCTGTCATAATATAATAGAGACAGTAGATCTAGCTGGTCTGTCATTCTAGAGTAGAGGCAATAGATCTTCTGTCATTTCATATTATAATAGATACATTAGATCTCGCTGGTCTGTCATAATATAATAGAGACAGTAGATCTAGCTGGTCTGTCATAATATAGACACAGAGACAGTAGATCTAGCTGGTCTGTCAAAATATAATAGAGACAGTATATCTAGCTGGTCTGTCATAATTATAATAGAGACAGTAGATCTATCTGGTTTGTCATATTAATAATAGAGACAGTATATCTACCTGGTCTGTCATATTATAATAGAGACAGTAGATCTAGCTGGTCTGTCATAATATAATAGAGACAGTATATCTAGCTGGTCTGTCATAATATAATAGAGACAGTATATCTAGCTGGTCTGTCATATATAATAGAGACAGTAGATCTAGCTTGTCTGTCATAATATAATAGAGACAGTAGATCTAGCTGGTCTGTCATAATATAATAGAGACACAGAGACAGTAGATCTAGCTGGTCTGTCATAATATAATAGAGACAGTAGATCTCGCTGGTCTGTCATAATATAATAGAGACAGTAGATTTTGCTGGTCTGTCATAATATAATAGAGACAGTAGATCTAGCTGGTCTGTCATAATATAATAGAGACAGTATATCTAGCTGGTCTGTCATATTATATAATAGAGACAGTAGATCTAGCTGGTCTGTCATTATATAATAGAGACAGTAGATCTAGCTGTCTGTTATTATTTAATAGAGACAGTAGATCTAGCTGGTCTGTCAAAATATAATAGAGACAGTATTTCTAGCTGGTCTGTCATAATATAAAAGTGACAGTAGATCTATCTGGTTTGTCATTTTGTAAAAGAGACAGTAGATCTCACTTACTGTCATATTATAATAGAGACAGTATATCTAGCTGGTCTGTCATATTATAATAGAGACAGTAGATCTAGCTGGTCTGTCATTCCAGAGTAGAGGCAATCGATCTTGCTGTCATTTCATATTATAATAGATACATTAGATCTCGCTGGTCTGTCATAATATAATAGAGACAGTAGATCTAGCTGGTCTGTCATAATCTAGACACAGAGACAGTAGATCTAGCTGGTCTGTCAAAATATAATAGAGACAGTATATCTAGCTGGTCTGTCATATTATAATAGTGACAGTAGATCTATCTGGTTTGTCATATTATAAAAGAGACAGTAGATCTCACTTACTGTCATATTATAATAGAGACAGTATATCTAGCTGGTCTGTCATATTATAATAGAGACAGTAGATCTAGCTGGTCTGTCATAATATAATAGAGACAGTATATCTAGCTGGTCTGTCATATTATAATAGAGACAGTAGATCTAGCTGGTCTGTCATAATATAATAGAGACAGTAGATCTAACTGGATTGTCATATTATAATAGAGACAGTAGATCTATCCGGAATATCATGTTACAATATAGACAGTAGATCTAGTTGGTCTGTCATATTATAATAGAGACAGTAGATCTAGCTGGTCTGTAATCATATAATAGAGACAGTAGATTTAGCTGGTATGTCATATTGTAAAAGAGACAGTAGATCTAGCTGGTCTGCCATCATATAATAGAGACAGTATATCTAGCTGGTCTGTCATAATATAATAGAGACAGTAGATCTAGCTGGTCTGTCATAATATAATAGAGACAGTATATCTAGCTGGTCTGTCATAATATAATAGAGACAGTAGATCTAGCTTGTCTGTCATAATATAGTAGAGACAGTAGATCTAGCTGGTCTGCCATCATATAATAGAGACAGTAGATCTAGCTGATATTTCGTATTATAATAGATACAATAGATCTAGCTGGTCTGTCATTATATAATAGAGACAGTAGATCTAGCTGGTCTGTGAAAATATAATAGAGACAGTAGATCTAGCTGGTCTGTCATAATATAATAGAGACAGTATATCTAGCTGGTCTGTTATTATTTAATAGAGACAGTAGATCTAGCTGGTCTGTCAAAATATAATAGAGACAGTATTTCTAGCTGGTCTGTCATAATATAAAAGTGACAGTAGATCTATCTGGTTTGTCATTTTGTAAAAGAGACAGTAGATCTCACTTACTGTCATATTATAATAGAGACAGTATATCTAGCTGGTCTGTCATATTATAATAGAGACAGTATATCTAGCTGGTCTGTCATATTATAATATAGACAGTAGATCTAGCTGGTCTGTCATAATATAATAGAGACAGTAGATCTAGCTGGTCTGTCATAATATAATAGAGACAGTATATCTAGCTGGTCTGTCATAATATTATGGAGACAGTAGATCTAGCTGGTCTGTCATAATATAATAGAGACAGTAGATCTAGCTGGTCTGCCATCATATAATAGAGACAGTAGATCTAGCTGGTATTTTGTATTATAATAGATACAATAGATCTATCTGGTCTGTCATTATTTAATAGAGACAGTAGATCTAGCTGGTCTGTCAAAATATAATAGAGACAGTATATCTAGCTGGTCTGTCATAATATAATAGAGACAGTAGATCTATCTGGATTGTCATATTGTAAAAGAGACAGTAGATCTACCTTACTGTCATAATATAATAGAGACAGTATATCTAGCTGGTCTGTCATATTATAATAGAGACAGTAGATCTATCCTGGTCTGAATAGTATGTTACAATAGAGACAGTAGATCTAGTTGGTCTGTCATATTATAATAGAGACAGTAGATCTAGCTGGTCTGTCATAATATAATAGAGACAGTAGATCTAGCTGGTCTGTCATAATATAATAGAGACAGTAGATCTAGCTGGTCTGTCATATTATAATAGAGACAGTAGATCTAGCTTGTCTGTCATAATATAATAGAGACAGTATATCTAGCTGGTCTGTCATATTATAATAGAGACAGTAGATCTAGCTGGTCTGTCATAATATAATAGAGACAGTATATCTAGCTGGTCTTCTATATTATAATAGAGACAGTAGATCTAGCTTGTCTGTCATAATATAATAGAAACACAGAGACAGTAGATCGAGCTGGTCTGACATAATATAATAGAGACTGTAGATCTTGCTGGTCTGTCATAATATAATAGAGACAGTAGATCTAGCTGGTCTGTCAAAATATAATAGAGACAGTATATCTAGCTGGTCTGTCATAATATAATAGTGACAGTAGATCTATCTGGTTTGTCATATTGTAAAAGAGACAGTGGATCTCACTTACTGTCATATTATAATAGAGACAGTATATCTAGCTGGTCTGTCATATTATAATAGAGACAGTAGATCTAGCTGGTCTGTCATAATATAATAGAGACAGTAGATCTAGCTTGTCAGTCATAATATAATAGAGACAGTATATCTAGCTGGTCTGTCATAATAATAGAGAGTAGTAGATCTAGCTGGTCTGTCATAATATAATAGAGACAGTAGATCTAGCTGGTCTGTCATAATATAATAGAGACAGTAGATCTAGCTGGTCTGCCATCATATAATAGAGACAGTAGATCTAGCTGGTCTGTCATAGTATAATAGAGACAGTATATCTAGCTGGTCTGTCAAATTATAATACAGACAGTAGATCTAGCTTGTCTGTCATAATATAATAGAGACAGTATATCTAGCTGGTCTGTCATAATATAATAGAGACACAGAGACAGTAGATCGAGCTGGTCTGACATAATATAATAGAGACAGTAGATCTTGCTGGTCTGTCATAATATAATAGAGACAGTAGATCTAGCTGGTCTGTCATATAATAGAGACAGTAGATCTAGCAATCTGATCTTGCTGTCATTTCATAATATAATAGAGACAGTAGATCTAGCTGGTCTGTCATAATATAATAGAGACAGTATATCTAGCTGGTCTGTCATATTATATAATAGAGGCAGTAGATCTAGCTGGTCTGTCAAAATATAATAGAGACAGTATATCTAGCTGGTCTGTCATAATATAATAGTGACAGTAGATCTATCTGGTTTGTCATATTGTAAAAGAGACAGTGGATCTCACTTACTGTCATATTATAATAGAGACAGTATATCTAGCTGGTCTGTCATATTATAATAGAGACAGTAGATCTAGCTGGTCTGTCATAATATAATAGAGACAGTATATCTAGCTGGTCTGTCATAATATAATAGAGACAGTATATCTAGCTGGTCTGTCATATATAATAGAGACAGTAGATCTAGCTTGTCTGTCATAATATAATAGAGACAGTATATCTAGCTGGTCTGTCATAATATAATAGAGACAGTAGATCTAGCTGGTCTGTCATAATATAATAGAGACAGTAGATCTAGCTGGTCTATAATAGAGAATATAAGCTGGTCTGTCATAATATAATAGAGACAGTAGATCTAGCTGGTCAGTCATAATATAATAGAGACAGTATATCTACCTGGTCTGTCATTTTATTATAGAGACAGTAGATCTAGCCTGTCTGTCATAATATAATAGAGACAGTATATCTAGCTGGTCTGTCATATATATAATAGAGACAGTAGATCTAGCTGGTCTGTCATAATATAATAGAGACAGTATATCTAGCTGGTCTGTCATAATATAATAGAGACAGTAGATCTAGCTGGTCTGTCATATTATAATAGAGTCTGTCATAATATAATAGAGACAGTAGACAGATCTGGTCTGTCATAATATAATAGAGACAGCTGTCATTTCATATTATAATAGATACATTAGATCTCGCTGGTCTGTCATAATATAATAGAGACAGTAGATCTAGCTGGTCTGTCATAATCTAGACACAGAGACAGTAGATCTAGCTGGTCTGTCACAATATAGTAGAGACAGTAGATATATCTGGTGTGTCATAATATAATAGGCACAGTAGATATGTCTGGTTTGTAATAATATAAAAGAGACAGTAGATCTAGCTGGTCTGTCATATTATAATAGAGACAGTAGATGTAGCTGGTCTGTCATATTATAATAGAGACAGTAGATCTAGCTGGTCTGTCATAATATAATAGAGACAGTATATCTAGCTGGTCTGTCATAATATAATAGAGACAGTATATCTAGCTGGTCTGTCATTATATAATAGAGACAGTAGATCTAGCTGGTCTGTCATAATATAATAGAGACAGTATATCTAGCTGGTCTGTCATAATATAATAGAGACACAGAGACAGTAGATCGAGCTGGTCTGACATAATATAATAGAGACAGTAGATCTTGCTGGTCTGTCATAATATAATAGAGACAGTAGATTTTGCTGGTCTGTCATAATATAATAGAGACAGTAGATCTAGCTGGTCTGTCATAATATATAGATAGCTGGTCTGTCATATTATAATAGAGACAGTAGATCTAGCTGGTCTGTCATATTATATAATAGAGACAGTAGATCTAGCTGGTCTGTCATATTATAATAGAGACAGTAGATCTAGCTGGTCTGTCATTATTTAATAGAGACAGTAGATCTAGCTGGTCTGTCAAAATATAATAGAGACAGTATTATCTAGCTGGTCTGTCACAATATAAAAGTGACAGTAGATCTATCTGGTTTGTCATTTTGTAAAAGAGACAGTAGATCTCACTTACTGTCATATTATAATAGAGACAGTATATCTAGCTGGTCTGTCATATTATAATAGAGACAGTATATCTAGCTGGTCTGTCATATTATAATATAGACAGTAGATCTAGCTGGTCTGTCATAATATAATAGAGACAGTCATAATATAATAGAGACAAGTATATCTAGCTGGTCTGTCATAATATAATAGAGACAGTATATCTAGCTGGTCTGTCATAATATTATGGAGACAGTAGATCTAGCTGGTCTGTCATAATATAATAGAGACAGTAGATCTAGCTGGTCTGCCATCATATAATAGAGACAGTAGATCTAGCTGGTATTTTGTATTATAATAGATACAATAGATCTAACTGGTCTGTCATTATTTAATAGAGACAGTAGATCTAGCTGGTCTGTCAAAATATAATAGAGACAGTATATCTAGCTGGTCTGTCATAATATAATAGAGACAGTAGATCTATCTGGATTGTCATATTGTAAAAGAGACAGTAGATCTACCTTACTGTCATAATATAATAGAGACAGTATATCTAGCTGGTCTGTCATATTATAATAGAGACAGTAGATCTATCCAGAATAGTATGTTACAATATAGACAGTAGATCTAGTTGGTCTGTCATATTATAATAGAGACAGTAGATCTAGCTGGTCTGTCATAATATAATAGAGACAGTAGATCTAGCTGGTCTGTCATAATATAATAGTGACAGTAGATCTATCTGGTTTGTCATATTGTAAAAGAGACAGTGGATCTCACTTACTGTCATATTATAATAGAGACAGTATATCTAGCTGGTCTGTCATATTATAATAGAGACAGTAGATCTAGCTGGTCTGTCATAATATAATAGAGACAGTATATCTAGCTGGTCTGTCATATTATAATAGAGACAGTAGATCTAGCTGGTCTGTCATAATATAATCACAGAGATAGTAGATCGAGCTGGTCTGACATAGCAGAGGACCTGCCTAAACGGGTCCTGGGCGTCCCACCTGACACACACAGTCTACCCTAACGGGCCTGGCGTCCCACCCTGACACACAGCCTACCCTAACGGGCCCCACCCTGACACAGCCTACCCTAACGGGTCCCACCCTGACACAGCCTACCCTAACGGGCCCGACACAGCGTCCCCACCCTGACACAGCCTACCCTAACGGGTCTGGCGTCCCACCCTGGACACAGCCTACCCTAAGGGCCTGGCGTCCCACCCTGACACAGTCTAGCCTACCCTAACGGGCCTGGCCTGGCGTCTCACCCTGACACTGCCTACACTAACGGGCCCGGCGTCCCACTCCCTGACACAGTCTACCCTAACGGGCCTGGCATCTCACCCTGACACAGCCTACCCTAACGGGCCCCGCGTCCCACCCTGACACAGCCTACCCTAACAGGCCCGGCATCCCACCCTGACACAGCCTACCCCTAACGGGCCTGGCGGCCCCACCCTGACACAGCCTACCCTAACGGGTCTGGCGTCCCACCCCGACACAGCCTACCCTAAAGGGCCTGGCGTCCCACCCTGACACAGCCTACCCTAACAGGCCTGGCGTCCCACCCTGACACAGCCTACCCTAACAGGCCTGGCGTCCCACCCTGACACAGCCTACCCTAAAGGGCCTGAAGTCCCACCCTGACACAGCCTACCCTAACAGGCCTGGCGTCTCACCCTGACGGGCCTGGCGTCCCCACCCTGACACAGCCTACCCTGACAGGCCTGGTATCCCACCCTGACACAGCCTACCCTAACTGGCCTGGCGTCCCACCCTGACGCAGCCTACCCTAACGGGCCTGGCGTCTCACCCTGACACAGCCTACCCTAACGGGCCTGTCTCACCCTGACACAGCCTACCCTAACGGGCCTGGCGTCCCACCCTGACACAGCCTACCCTAACGGGCCCGGCATACCACCCTGACACAGTCTACCCTGACGGGCCCGGCGTCTCACCCTGACACAGCCTACCCTAACGGGCCCGCGGCGTCTCACCCTGACACAGCCTACCCTAACGGGCCCGGCGTCTCACCCTGACACAGCCTACCCTAACGGGCCCGGCGTCACACCCTGACACAGCCTACCCTAACGGGCCTGGCGTCTCACCCTGACACAGTCTACCCTAACGGGCACGGCGTCTCACCCTGACACAGCCTACCCTAACGGGCCCGGGCGTCCAACCCTGACACAGCCTACCCTAACAGGCCTGGCGTCCCACCCTGACACAGCCTACCCTAACGGGCCCGGCGTCTCACCCTGACACAGCCTACCCTAACAGGCCTGGCGTCTCACCCTGACACAGCCTACCCTAACGGGCCTGGCGTCTCACCCTGACACAGCCTACCCTAACGGGCCTGGCGTCCCACCCTGACGCAGCCTACCCTAACGGGCCTGGCGTCTCACCCTGACACAGCCTACCCTAACGGGCCTGGCGTCTCACCCTGACACAGCCTACCCTAACGGGCCTGGCGTCCCACCCTGACACAGCCTACCCTAACGGGCCCGGCATACCACCCTGACACAGTCTACCCTGACGGGCCCGGCGTCTCACCCTGACACAGCCTACCCTAACAGGGCTGGCGTCTCACCATGACACAGCCTACCCTAACAGGCCCGGCGTCTCACCCTGACACAGCCTACCCTAACAGGCCCGGCGCCCCACCCTGACACAGCCTACCCTAACGGGCCCGGCGTCTCACCCTGACACAGCCTACCCTAACGGGCCCGGCGTCTCACCCTGACACAGCCTACCTTAACGGGCCTGGCGTCTCACCCTGACACAGCCTACCCTAACGGGCCCGGCGTCTCACCCTGACACAGCCTACCCTAACAGGCCCGGCGTCCCACCCTGACACAGCCTACCCTAACGGGCCTGGTGTCTCACCCTGACACAGCCTACCCTAACGGGCCTGGCGTCTCACCCTGACACAGCCTACCCTAACGGGCCTGGCGTCCTCACCCTGACACAGCCTACCCTAACGGGCCTGGCGTCTCACCCTGACACAGCCTACCCTAACGGGCCCGGCGTCTCACCCTGACACAGCCTACCCTAACGGGCCCGGCGGTCTCACCCTGACACAGTCTACCCTAACGGGCACGGCGCCTCACGCTGACACAGTCTACCCTAACGGGCCCGGCGTCTCACCCTGACACAGCCTACCCTAACGGGCACGGCGCCTCACCCTGACACAGTCTACCCTAACGGGCACGGCTTCTCACCCTGAAACAGTCTACCCTAACGGGCCCGGCGTCTCACCCTGACAGTCTACCCTAACGGGCCCGGGCCTCACCCTGACACAGTCTACCCTAACGGGCCCGGCGTCTCACCCTGACACAGTCTACCCTAACGGGCACGGCGTCTCACCCTGACACAGCCTACCCTAACGGGCCCGGCGTCCAACCCTGACACAGCCTACCCTAACAGGCCTGGCGTCCCACCCTGACACAGCCTACCCTAACGGGCCCGGCGTCTCACCCTGACACAGCCTACCCTAACAGGCCTGGCGTCTCACCCTGACACAGCCTACCCTAACAGGCCTGGCGTCTCACCCTGACACAGCCTACCCTAACGGGCCCGGCATCTCACCCTGACACAGCCTACCCTAACAGGCCTGGCGTCTCACCATGACACAGCCTACCCTAACAGGCCCGGCGTCTCACCCTGACACAGCCTACCCTAACAGGCCTGGCGTCTCACCCTGACACAGTCTACCCTAACGGGCCCGGCATCTCACCCTGACACAGCCTACCCTAACGGGCCTGGCATCCCACCCTGACACAGCCTACCCTAACAGGCCTGGCGTCCCCACTCCTGACACAGCCTACCCTAACAGGCCTGGCGTCTCACCCTGACACAGCCTACCCTAACGGGCCTGGCGTCTCACCTGACACAGCCTACCCTAACGGGCCCGGCATCTCACCTTGACACAGCCTACCCTAACAGGCCTGGAGTCTCACCCTGCAACAGCCTACCCTAACAGGCCCGGCGTCTCACCCTGACACAGCCTACCCTAACAGGCCTGGCGTCTCACCCTGACACAGCCTACCCTAACGGGCCCGGCATCTCACCCTGACACAGCCTACCCTAACAGGCCTGGCGTCTCACCCTGACACAGCCTACCCTAACAGGCCCGGCGTCTCACCCTGACACAGCCTACCCTAACAGGCCTGGCGTCTCACCCTGACACAGTCTACCCTAACGGGCCCGGCATCTCACCCTGACACAGCCTACCCTAACGGGCCTGGCGTCCCACCCTGACACAGCCGGTGTCTCAGCCAACAGTCACTATTGGCTGAAGATTCCAGGCAGGGCTACAGCAACCTCCAGAGAGGGTCAGGCTCTCTGCCTTTATGGTTGTGTGGTTTGGGTGTCCTCAGCACCCCTGGTGGGCCCCCCGTGTTGATGGTCAGCATAGCGGATGTGTTGTTGCCTACCCTCACGGCCTGATGGCGGCCCGTCAGGAAGTCCAGAATCAAGTTGCGGAGGGAGGTGTTCCTTCCCAGGGTCCTGAACTATGTGATGAGCTTGTGGGGCACTATGGTGTTGAACGCTGAACTGTATTAAATGAACAGCATTCTCACATAGGTGTTCCTTTTGTCCAGGTGGGTGAGGGCAGTGTGGAGTGTAATAGAGATGTGTCATCTGTGGATCTGTTGGGATGGTATGCGAACTGGATTGGGTCCAGGGTTGTTGATGTTAGCCATGACCTGCCTTGCTCAGTATTTCATGGCTGTACGTGTGAGTTCTACCGGGCGATAGTCATGTAGGCAGCTTACCTTGGCATTCTTGGGCACGAGGACTATGGTGGTGAGCTTGAAACACGTTGGTATGACAGACCAGGTCAGGGATAGGTTGAAATTGTCAGTGAAGACACTTGCCAGCTGGTCAGTGCATTACGTAGAAACACTGGATTTCCATCTGTTGTTTTCCCCAGGTGAAGCTGGTTGAGAGAACGCCAAGATAATGCAAAGCTGTCATCAAGGCAAAGGGCGGCTACTTTAAAGAATATAAAATATATGTTGATTTGTTTAACACTTTTTGGTTACTACATGATTCCATATGTGTTTTTTTCATAGTTTTGATGTCTTCACTATTATTCTACAATGTAGAAAATAGTAAACATAAAGACAAACCCTGGAATGAGTCCAAACTGTTGACTGGTGCTGTAAGTAGGACACGTGACATCCCTTTGAGGAAAACACCTTCTATTGGAGGTGTCTTCAGGTTGCTATGTGTAACAGGGTTGAGACAGACATCCTTAGTTGTATTAGTTTGGTCATAATTAAGCTGCCAGGTTGTGTATATGTACTGTATGTGTTTCTGTACTGTATGTGTTTCTGTACTGTGTGTGTATATGTACTGTATGTGTTTCTGTACTGTGTGTGTATATGTACTGTATGTGTTTCTGTACTGTGTGTGTATATGTACTGTATGTGTAGTGTATATGTACTGTATGTGTTTCTGTACTGTGTGTGTATATGTACTGTATGTGTAGTGTATATGTACTGTATGTGTTTCTGTACTGTGTGTGTATATGTACTGTATGTGTTTCTGTACTGTGTGTGTATATGTACTGTATGTGTTTCTGTACTGTATGTGTAGTGTATATGTACTGTATTTGTATATGTACTGTATGTGTAGTGTATATGTACTGTATGTGTAGTTGTACTGTATGTGTATATGTCCTGTATGTGTATTTGTACTGTATGTATATACTGTATGTGTAGTTGTACTGTATGTATATGTACTGTATGTGTATATGTACTGTATGTGTATATGTACTGTATGTGTATATGTACTGTATGTGTATATGTACTGTATGTGTAGATGTACTGTATGTGTAGATGTACTGTATGTGTATATGTCCTGTATGTGTAGTTGTACTGTATGTATATACTGTATGTGTAGTTGTACTGTATGTGTATATGTACTGTATATGTATATGTGTGTAGTTGTGGAGCCACCTGCTGTATTATTTGAGTAACTGCATCTCAGTGTGTGTGTGTGTGTGTGTGTATATATATATTTTTTTAAATTTAATTTAATTTCACCTTTATTTAACCAGGTAGGCTAGTTGAGAACAAGTTATCATTTGCAACTGCGACCTGGCCAAGATAAAGCAAAGCAGTTCGACACATACAACGACACAGAGTTACACATGGAGTAAAACAAACAGTCAATAACACAGTAGAAAAAAGTATATTTACAGTGAGTGCAAATGAGGCAAGTGTCAGGACCCGGTTACGAACCTGGGTCTCCGGAGTGAGAAACAGTCACTTAACCAACTGAGCCACGAATAGTCAGCAGAACCCAGAAGATGAGGCAGACACAGCAGTACTTAAGACGGTGTATTTAATAAAGTAAAAAGGAGAAGTCCTTAAATACAAAAATGGCAAATCCAAAAGGTGGTAGGAATAGCACAAAAAAGCCTCAAGAGACACTCAAAAACAAAAACAGAATTCCACAAGAGCATCCACCGGAATCGACAGGAAAACACAGAACACTAGGGCTGGGTGCTAACATACAAACACAGAGCACAGAACTGAGGGAAACTAAGAGTTTAAATACAATCAGGGGAAACGAGGTACAGGTGCAAATAATAATGGGGAACAAGGGAAAAAACATAAGGTCAAAAAGCACAATGGGGGCATCTAGTGACCAAAACCCGGAACAACCCTGGCCAAATCCTGACAGAATCTCCCCCCTAGGAACGGCTCCTGACGTTCCTACCAGCTCTCTCAGGGTGGAGGGCCCTGAACTGACGAATGAGGTCAGGATCCAGGATGTCTTTGGCAGGAACCCAGGAGCGCTCCTCGGGACCGTAGCCTTCCCAGTCCACCAGATACTGCCAGGACCGCTGCACCCGGCGGGAATCCAGTATCCGATGGACGGTATAAGCCGGCTGGCCTCCAATGACACGAGGCGGAGGGGGAGGTCTGTCTGCCGGGACAAGGGGAGAAAAAACAACAGGTTTTAACAATGAAATGTGAAATGTGGGATTAATCTTAAGGGATCTGGGTAAGTGTAGGCGATAAGAAACTGGGTTAACTCTCCTGGCAACCTTGAAGGGACCGATGTATTTTTGGGACAGCTTGAGAGACTCCACCCGTAGAGGTAAGTTTCTTGTGGAGAGCCAGACTCTCTGGCCGGGGCGCAGGGTAGGCCCGGGACGGCGACGTCTGTTGGCTTGTTGTTGGTACCTCTGTGAGGAATGCATAAGATTAAGACGGGTCTTCCTCCACATAAGCCGACAGCGTCTGACGAACTTCAAGGCTGAAGGCACTCTGACTTCTGCCTCCTGGTCCGGGAACAATGAAGGAGCATAGCCAAACTGACACTCGTGCGGGGACATACCAGTGGAGGAGGAGCGCAAGGTGTTGTGCGCGTATTCGGCCCAAACAATAAAGGATGACCATGTGGACGGGTTGTCACGAGTCATACATCGGAGGGTGGTTTCCAGCTCTTGATTCATCCTCTCTGTTTGGCCGTTGGACTCCGGATGGTACCCTGAAGATAGACTGGCAGAAGCCCCCATGAGTTGGCAGAAGGCCTTCCAAAACCTTGAGGCGAACTGGGGACCTCTGTCAGAAACCATATCTTGAGGAATGCCGAAGACTCGGAACACATGATTAATTACCAACTCAGCCGTTTCCTTGGCAGAAGGTAACTTAGTCAGAGGGACGAACCTGGCCGCCTTTGAAAACCTGTCGATTATGACTAGGATAGTAGTATTGCCATGGGATGGAGGAAGTCCAGTAATAAAGTCCAATGAGATATGGGACCAGGGTCTGTGGGGAACAGGTAAAGGGTGAAGGAGTCCTTGAGGGCGGAGGTGAGAAGATTTGCCCTGGCAGCACACGGGACAGGCATTGACGAAAGTGGCAACGTCTTCTCTTATGGTAGGCCACCAGAACTTACGCTGGATGAACTCCAAGGTGCGACCTATGCCCGGATGACAGGTGAGGCGAGAGGAGTGCCCCCACAGAAGGACCTGAGTCCTCACTGCCTTGGGGACAAACAACCGATTGGCAGGACCTCCTTTCGGGTCCGGTTCGCTAGCTTGAGCACGTCTCACGGTATCCTCAACTTGCCACGAGATCGGAGCCACAATCTTAGCAGCAGGAAGGACAGGCATGTCCGTGTCATCTCGAATGGCAGGAGCGTAGACTCGGGACAGGGCATCCGGTTTGAGATTCTTCGACCCGGGCCGATAGGTGAGGATAAACTGCAATCGATTGAAGAAAAGAGACCATCTAGCTTGTCTAGAGTTCAACCGCTTCGCCTGCTGGATATACTCCAGATTTTTGTGGTCCGTAAGCACTTGAAACGGGTGAGAAGCCCCTCGAGCCAGTGTCTCCATTCCTTCAATGCCATCTTAACCGCTAGGAGTTCACGATCCCCACATCGTAGTTCCTCTCAGTCGGGGTAAGCCGGTGTGAGAAGAAAGCGCACGGATGAAGCTTCTTGTCTTCACCCCTCTGAGACAGGACAGCTCCAACACCAACCTCTGATGCGTCTACCTCCACCACAAATGGTTCATCCGTAGTCGGTAGTATCAGGATGGGAGCAGAGAGAACGCGCTGCTTGAGTCCTTGGAAGGCCGTCTCAGCTTCTCTTCCCCACAAAAACCTTGCATTGCCACCCTTGGTTAAAGCTGAGAGAGGGGCTGCCACCAAGCTGAAGTTCTTGATGAACTTGCGGTAAAAGTTTGTGAAGCCCAGGAAACGCTGAACTTCCTTAACGGATTTGGGGTGGGCCAATCCGCTACCGCCCCTACCTTCCTGGGGTCCATTTGGACTCGACCGGGTTCCACTACAAATCCCAGGAATTGTACTCGGGATGAATGGAATTCACATTTTTCCGGCTTAACGTACAGATGGCTGTCCAGGAGGCGTTTGAGTACTTGTCTGACATGCTTAGTGTGTTCTTGAAGGGAGCTCGAAAAGATGAGGATGTCATCCAAGTAAACGAACACAAATATGTTAAGCATATCCCTAAGCACATCGTTTATGAGCGCTTGGAACACCGCTGGGGCGTTGGTCAGGCCGAAGGGCATCACCAAGTATTCATAGTGACCAGTAGGCGTGTTGAAAGCGGTCTTCCACTCGTCACCAGGTCTGATCCGCACAAGATGGTATGCGTTCCGCAGGTCAAGCTTAGTGAAAACAACTGCTTCCTGGAGCAGCTCGAAGGCTGTGGCCATAAGGGGTAGCGGGTAACGGTTACGGACGGTTATGGCATTGAGTCCCCGGTAGTCGATGCAAGGACGTAATCCACCGTCTTTCTTGGCCACAAAGAAAAACCCTGCTCCCGCCGGGGAGGTGGATGGACGCATGAGGCCTGCTTCCAGAGCGTCCTTGATGTAGGTATCCATAGCAGCTCGTTCAGGTGGAGATAGGGAAAAGATCCGACCCCTGGGGGGGCAAGTGCCCGGAAACAGGTCGATGGGGCAATCGTAAGGTCTATGGGGTGGTAGCATGGTGGCCCTCTGTTTGCTAAACACCAGTTTGAGGTCATGGTAACACTCGTGAACTCGGGTCAGGTCGATGGATTCTAAAGACTCGGGAGTAGAACTCGGGGAATTCTGGAAAATACAAGTAGCTTGGCACGTAGGGCCCCACTGCTTGATAGTGCCCACAGACCAGTCGATGTGAGGGTTATGGCTGTGAAGCCAGGGGTATCCAAGGACGAGAGGGAACTCGGAACAGGAGATCAAATGAAAGTTCATCAATTCCTGGTGTTGTGAAACTGAAAGTCGCAAGGAGGTAGTGACATGAGTGACAAGTCCAGATCCCAAAGGGCTTCCATCCAATGTAGTGACCCTCATGGGTTCACTTAGAGGTTCAGAGGGAACGCCATTCTCCTTCGCCCAGACACCATCCATGAAGTTACCTGCGGCTCCAGAGTCTACCAAGGCTTGAAGGTGAAGCTTGTGGTTGTCCCAGGAGAGGGTGACTGGAATGAGCAGACGGGAGTTGGACGGATGGGAGGAGGTTGTGTTTCCCGTTACAGTTCCCCCCGGTCTGTACGGGACAGAGCGTTTCCCTGGAGCCCGGGACACGTGGAACGGAAATGGCCTGGTTTGCCGCAATATAGACAGCGTCGCTCCCTCATCCGGCGGTTTCTCTCAGCCTGGGAGATGCGTCCAATCTGCATGGGTTCCGATGGAGCCAGCGAGGATAAAGGTGGGGACTCGGAGCTGGGACTGATAGGGGCTAGAGGTCTACGGTTGAGTTCTCTCTCTCTCAGACGCTGGTCAATGCGTGAGGCCAACTTGATCAGGGACTCGAGATTGTCCGGTGGTTCCCGAGTGGCCAGTTCATCTTGGATAGTGTCGGAAAGGCCTTTCAGAAAGCACACCGTGAGCGCCTCGTTGTTCCAGCCACTTGCTGCTGCCACCGTGCGGAACTGGATGGCATAGTCCGTCACGCTGCGCCAACCTTGGTGGAGAGTCAGGAGCTGTTTGGCTGAGTCAGAACCACTGCTTGGGCCTTGAAACACTCGTTTGAATTCCTCAGCAAAGGCAGAGTAGCTGGCACAGCAGGAACTATGGGCATCCCACACAGCAGTAGCCCAGGCCAGGGCTTTTTCCGACAGCAGGGTGATGATATAAGCGATCTTAGACCGGTCGGTGGGAAACGACGAGGGTTGTAGCTCAAAGGAGAGAGAACATTGGGTGAGAAACCCTTTACAAGCACTTGGATCACCTGAGAATCGTTGGGGAGGTGGAAGACGAGGTTCAGCCAGGGGTTAACTGCCATGGGTACGTGAATCTGAGGTACTGGGACGGGAACTGTTGCCGGGGTAAGACGATCAGATATTTGCTTAATGGAAGTCAGCATCTCCGACAGAAGATGAGAATGTCTAGCCATTAAGGCCTCTTGCTGAACCAGGGCGGCTTCGTGGCGTTGGACAGTCTCCTGGTGGTGGGACAGCATGGCAAAAAGGTCCTGGGAACTGGCTGCCTCTGGGTTCATTTTTGGCTCTGTGTTTCTGTCAGGACCCGGTTACGAACCTGGGTCTCCGGAGTGAGAAACAGTCACTTAACCAACTGAGCCACAAATAGTCAGCAGAACCCAGAAGATGAGGCAGACACAGCAGTACTTAAGACGGTGTATTTAATAAAGTAAAAAGGAGAAGTCCTTAAATACAAAAATGGCAAATCCAAAAGGTGGTAGGAATAGCACAAAAAAGCCTCAAGAGACACTCAAAAACAAAAACAGAATTCCACAAGAGCATCCACCAGAATCGACAGGAAAACACAGAACACTAGGGCTGGGTGCTAACATACAAACACAGAGCACAGAACTGAGGGAAACTAAGGGTTTAAATACAATCAGGGGAAACGAGGTACAGATGCAAATAATAATGGGGAACAAGGGAAAAAACATAAGGTCAAAAAGCACAATGGGGGCATCTAGTGACCAAAACCCGGAACAACCCTGGCCAAATCCTGACAGTAAGATAAGGGAGTTAAGGCAATATATAGGCCATGGTGGAGAAGTAATTACAATATAGCAATTAAATACTGTAATGGTATGATGTGCAGAAGATAAATGTGCAAGTAGAGATACTGGCGTGCAAAGGAGCAAGATAAATAAATAAATACAGTATGGGGATGAGGTAGATTGGATGGGTTATTTACAGATGAGTTATGTACAGGTGCAATGATCTGTGACCTGCTCTGACAGCTGGTGCTTTAAGCTAGTGAGGGAGGTAAGAGTCTCCAGCTTCAGTGATTTTTGCAATTCCTTCCAGTCATTGGCAGCAGAGAACTGGAAGGAGAGGTGGCCAAAGGAAGAATTGGCTTTGGGGGTGACCAGTGAGATATACCTGCTGGAGTGTGTGCTACGGGTGGGTGCTGCTATGGTGACCAGTGAGCTGAGATAAGGCGGGGCTTTACCTAGCACAGGCTTATAGATGACCTGGAGCCAGTGGATTTGGCGACGAGTATGAAGCGAGGGCCAGCCAACGAGAGCGTACAGGTCGCAATGGTGGGTAGTATATGGGATAGTGTGATAGACTGCATCCAGTTTTCTGAGTAGATTGTTGGAGGCTATTTTGTAAATGACATCGCCAAAGTCGAGGGTCGGTAGGATGGTCAGTTTTACGTGGGTATGTTTGGCGGTGTGAGTGAAGGATGCTTTGTTGCGAAATAGGAAGCTGATTCTAGATTTAATTTTGGATTGGAGATGTTTGATGTGATTCTGGAAGGAGAGTTTACAGTCGAACCAGACTCCTAGGTATTTGTAGTTGTCCACATATTCTAAGTCAGAACCGTCCATCCAGAGTAATGATGCTGGACGGGCGGGCAGGTGCAGGCAGCGATCGGTTGAAGAGCAGAGTAATGATGCTGGACGGGCGGGCAGGTGCAGGCAGCGATCAGTTGAAGAGCAGAGTAATGATGCTGGACGGGCGGGCAGGTGCAGGCAGCGATCAGTTGAAGAGCAGAGTAATGATGCTGGACGGGCGGGCAGGTGCAGGCAGCGATCAGTTGAAGAGCAGAGTAATGATGCTGGACGGGCGGGCAGGTGCAGGCAGCGATCAGTTGAAGAGCAGAGTAATGATGCTGGACGGGCGGGCAGGTGCAGGCAGCGATCAGTGGAAGAGCAGAGTAATGATGCTGGACGGGCGGGCAGGTGCAGGCAGCGATCAGTCGAAGAGCAGAGTAATGATGCTGGACGGGCGGGCAGGTGCAGGCAGCGATCAGTCGAAGAGCAGAGTAATGATGCTGGACGGGCGGGCAGGTGCAGGCAGCGATCAGTCGAAGAGCAGAGTAATGATGCTGGACGGGCGGGCAGGTGCAGGCAGCGATCAGTCGAAGAGCAGAGTAATGATGCTGGACGGGCGGGCAGGTGCAGGCAGCGATCAGTCGAAGAGCAGAGTAATGATGCTGGACGGGCGGGCAGGTGCAGGCAGCGATCAGTCGAAGAGCAGAGTAATGATGCTGGACGGGCGGGCAGGTGCAGGCAGCGATCAGTCGAAGAGCAGAGTAATGATGCTGGACGGGCGGGCAGGTGCAGGCAGCGATCAGTTGAAGAGCATGCATTTAGTTTTACTTGCATTTAAGAGCAGTTGGAGGCCATGGAAGGAGAGTTGAATGGCATTGAAGCTCGCCTCGAGGGTTGTTAACACAGTGTCCAAAGAAGGGCCAGAAGTATACAGAATGGTGTCGTCTGTGTAGAGGTGGATCAGAGAATCACCAGCAGAGAGAACGGTTCTCCTGACATGCACAACTATGTGAGATATGAGGTGAGACCGTATGGACACAAGGTTTTACTGTTGTTTGGTGGTGGTTCTCCTGACATGCACAACTTGGGTATGTGAGATATGAGGTGAGACCGTATGGACACAAGGTTTTACTGTTGTTTGGTGGTGGTTCTCCTGACATGCACAACTTGGGTGTGTGAGATATGAGGTGAGACCGTATGGACACAAGGTTTTACTGTTGTTTGGTGGTGGTTCTCCTGACATGCACAACTTGGGTATGTGAGATATGAGGTGAGACCGTATGGACACAAGGTTTTACTGTTGTTTGGTGGTGGTTCTCCTGACATGCACAACTTGGGTATGTGAGATATGAGGTGAGACCGTATGGACACAAGGTTTTACTGTTGTTTGGTGGTGGTTCTCCTGACATGCACAACTTGGGTATGTGAGATATGAGGTGAGACCGTATGGACACAAGGTTTTACTGTTGTTTGGTGGTGGTTCTCCTGACATGCACAACTTGGGTATGTGAGATATGAGGTGAGACCGTATGGACACAAGGTTTTACTGTTGTTTGGTGGTGGTTCTCCTGACATGCACAACTTGGGTATGTGAGATATGAGGTGAGACCGTATGGACACAAGGTTTTACTGTTGTTTGGTGGTGGTTCTCCTGACATGCACAACTTGGGTATGTGAGATATGAGGTGAGACCGTATGGACACAAGGTTTTACTGTTGTTTGGTGGTGGTTCTCCTGACATGCACAACTTGGGTATGTGAGATATGAGGTGAGACCGTATGGACACAAGGTTTTACTGTTGTTTGGTGGTGGTTCTCCTGACATGCACAACTATGTGAGATATGAGGTGAGACCGTATGGACACAAGGTTTTACTGTTGTTTGGTGGTGGTTCTCCTGACATGCACAACTTGGGTATGTGAGATATGAGGTGAGACCGTATGGACACAAGGTTTTACTGTTGTTTGGTGGTGGTTCTCCTGACATGCACAACTTGGGTGTGTGAGATATGAGGTGAGACCGTATGGACACAAGGTTTTACTGTTGTTTGGTGGTGGTTCTCCTGACATGCACAACTTGGGTATGTGAGATATGAGGTGAGACCGTATGGACACAAGCCGGTGCAGTGTTACAATTGTAAAAAGTTTGGACACGTGGCACTTGTTTGTCAAAGGAATAACTAGGTAGTAGTTGAAGAGTCAGATGAAGCATGTTGTTGTGATGGGAAGCACGTTCCGGAGTGCCCTGTATGGATGAAGGAGGTTGCAGTAGCTCGGATCAGGGCCATCTAGCAGGTCTCCTATGTGGAGGCAGTGAAGATAGCTAAATGAGTAGAGAGGAGATGGTAGTGGATGTCCCACAGTCTGCAGTGAATGCCATGCAGGAGAAGGATCCTGACATACTAATAGTGAAGAACATGGATTTTGTTGCATTTATAGCGCCAGTGATAAACTGCACTTATCAAACCAATAAAACATTGTTGTGAAGGCAGCAAATAGATTTCTGGATCTCCAGGACTTTGCAGCTGATATGTTACAGGGACACTGAATAAAGAGTTCCCCCTTCCCAGATTCCAGAGCCTGTGTAGGGATCTGAATAGTACAGTTTTAGTTTTTGTTAAAGATTTGTTCCTCTTCATTTGTTTTAGTTATTGTGTGTATTATTTACGACTCCGTACAGTAGGTGGCAGCAATACACCTTATGAGTGGAGTCTGTCAATAAACCACAGCGAAGAAGAAGAACCGGCGGGAACCTACGTATCGACACATCCGACAGGTGGACAGCAAGTCTGTTATTAAGTCATTTGAGACATTTACAGCTAAATATGATTAAAGCTATTTTAATATTTAACAACCATGGGAAACCACGACTCATCAGATTTTATGAATATTTTGTAAGTAACCAAATCTACAAACTGCTACAGTTTGTTAGCTATGTCTGTCTTATTTGCCAGCTTTTAGTGCACTAATGCTATGGTATGCTAGCTAGAGGCTAACTAATCAATTATCTATATTGTCATCATCATGAGATGTGATTTATTGACATTTCTATACCTAACCAGCTAAGTTGCTTATATATTTTTTGACATAGCTACGAATATCACTGTACCCAACAGATGGCCAACCTCCAGGGGGGCTGGTTTACTGCTACCTGACCGCTAGCTGAAGTTAGCTTTTTCATTTAGATTGTAAATGGAGTTCACAGCCAATTTACCAAAGGCATACTTCTTCTCAGGCTGAAGATGTGCAGCAGCAGATCATTCGAGAGACTTTCCATCTGGTGTCGAAGAGGGACGACAACGTCTGCAACTTCTTGGAGGGGGGAAGGTAACAGCATTACTAGCTGGTTAAATTAACCAAAATATACATTCTTGATGAAACAATCAGCGAATTAAAAAATATGCGTTAATGATTCAATGAACCATCCAGGAGGCAGCTATATAGGTATCTATGGCTTGTATTGGGGTATTGTGCTTCTGTGGTGACTATATGATGTAGACCTACCTATACTGTAGCCTATAGACCAACTAGGCAAGCTCAGTTGGTCATTGTGAGATTTATCCTGGGTTGTTAAATGAGAAGTATTGTTTGACCGAAGTGTTCAGCTCATATGACCGGCAATCCATCATCAATTCCCTGGCAGATGAGTTCGAGTTGGACCGAATCAGACATGGCAGATTAGACTAATAATATAATTTCTCTATTTGCAGTTTGATCGGTGGCTCGGACTACAAGTTGATCTACCGGCACTACGCAACACTGTACTTTGTGTTCTGTGTGGACTCCTCTGAGAGTGAGCTTGGTATTCTGGATCTAATACAGGTGGGTTGGCAACTGTTGCTATGTTACCGCCTGTAACTCTGTAGAACAGTAGGGTTGTGTGGTGTGCTACCATCTATAACTCTGTAGAGCAGCAGGGTTGTGTTACCATCTATAACTCTGTAGAACAGCAGGGTTGTGTTACCATCTATAACTCTGTAGAACAGTAGGGTTGTGTGGTGTGTTACCATCTAACTCTGTAGAACAGCAGGGTTGTGTTACCATCTATAACTCTGTAGAACAGCAGGGTTGTGTTACCATCTATAACTCTGTAGAACAGCAGGGTTGTGTTACCATCTATAACTCTGTAGAACAGCAGGGTTGTGTTACCATCTATAACTCTGTAGAACAGTAGGGTTGTGTGGTGTGTTACCATCTATAACTCTGTAGAACAGCAGGGTTGTGTTACCATCTATAACTCTGTAGAACAGCAGGGTTGTGTTACCATCTATAACTCTGTAGAACAGCAGGGTTGTGTTACCATCTATAACTCTGTAGAACAGCAGGGTTGTGTTACCATCTATAACTCTGTAGAACAGTAGGGTTGTGTGGTGTGTTACCATCTAACTCTGTAGAACAGCAGGGTTGTGTTACCATCTAACTCTGTAGAACAGCAGGGTTGTGTTACCATCTATAACTCTGTAGAACAGCAGGGTTGTGTTACCATCTATAACTCTGTAGAACAGCAGGGTTGTGTTACCATCTATAACTCTGTAGAACAGTAGGGTTGTGTGGTGTTACCATCTATAACTCTGTAGAGCAGCAGGGTTGTGTTACCATCTATAACTCTGTAGAACAGTAGGGTTGTGTTACCATCTATAACTCTGTAGAGCAGCAGGGTTGTGTTACCATCTATAACTCTGTAGAACAGTAGGGTTGTGTGGTGTGTTACCATCTATAACTCTGTAGAGCAGCAGGGTTGTGTTACCATCTATAACTCTGTAGAACAGTAGGGTTGTGTTACCATCTATACAGACAGTCAGCTGTACTGTCCACTCACCTCTCCTTTCCCAGACAGTCAGCCCTATGGGACTCGCAATCACAGCCGGTAGTGATACAGCCTGGAATCGAACCAGGGTCTGTAGTGATGCCTCTAGCACTGAGATGCAGTGCTTTCAAACACTTGAACGTTTTTATGGTGATGGTAGTTGGGGTGGGTTCAAGTTGATGACCTGTATCCACTTTCAATGCAAACATATAATTAAATAGACAGAAGACAACGCTTTCAAACCTGTATTGTTTTTGATTGTGTGGTGGTGGAGTTGCTGTTCAAGGTTATGGCAAGTCGGGATATGCTTTAGATACGCTTCTTGTCTTGATCTTCAGTGACCACTAATGACCCTTGAACTCACGATACATGACATTGTAAAGCCTACTGATGGGTGTGTACTGAGCAAATATACACTGAGCGTACAAAACATTAAGAACACCTTCCTAATATTGAGGAGCACCTCCCCCTCTTGCCCTCAGAACAGCCTCACCTCCTCCAGGCATGGACGACAAGGTGTTGAAAGTGTTCCACAGGGATGCTGGCCCATGTTGACTCCAATGCTTCCCACAGTTGCGTTAAATTGGCTGGATGCCCATGGGGTGGTGGACCAGTCTTGATACACACGGGAAACTGTTGAGCGTAAAAACCCAACCCAGCTGCTGGGCAAACTTTGTTTATTATCTATGCAAAGTAACTTTAACTCTACCGACATGTAGGCATTACCTCGACGAATTGGCATATTGATTCTGTACCGTAATACCCTGTATATAGCCTCCACATTTACTCTGTACCAGTACACCCTGTATATAGCCTCCACATTGACTCTGTACCGGTACCCCCTGTATATAGCCTCCACATTGACTCTGTACCGGTACCCCCTGTATATAGCCTCCACATTGACTCTGTACTGTTACCCCCTGTATATAGCCTCCACATTGACTCTGTACCGTAACACCCTGTATATAGCCTCCACATTGACTCTGTACCGTAACTCCCTGTATATAGCCTCCACATTGACTCTGTACCGGTACCACCCTGTATATAGCCTCCACATTGACTCTGTACTGTTACCCCCTGTATATAGCCTCCACATTGACTCTGTACCGGTACCACCCTGTATATAGCCTCCACATTGACTCTGTACTGGTACCACCCTGTATATAGCCTCCACATTGACTCTGTACCGGTACACCCTGTATATAGCCTCCACATTTACTCTGTACCGTAACACCCTGTATATATTCTCCACATTTACTCTGTACCGTAACACCCTGTATATAGCCTCCACATTTACTCTGTACCGTAACACCCTGTATATAGCCATAACCCTCCCCTTAACCCGTCTCCTCCCCTTAACCCGTCTCCTCCCCTTAACCCGTCTCCTCCCCTTAACCCGTCTCCTCCCCTTAACCCGGCTCCTCAATAAGGGATCATAGCTTTCACCTGGTCAGACTGTCATGGAAAGGTGTTCCTAATATTCTGTCCACTGTGTATATAGAGTGCCTTCAGAAAGTATTCAGACCCCTTGACTGTTTCAACATTTTGTTACGTTACAGCCTTCATTTGAAAATGGATTACGTTTTTTCCCCCTCATCAATCTACACACAATACCCCAATAATTACAAAGCATAACACTTTTTTCTCACATATCAAACTGAAATATCACATTTACATATGTGTTATTGCATAGTTTTGATGACTTCACTATTATTCTACAATGTAGTAAATAGTGAAAATAAGGAAACCCCTGGAATGAGTCGGTTTCCAAACCTTTGACCGGTACTGTGTACTTAACATAAGATGGATGACTTGACAATATCTCCTCTGTAGGTGTTCGTGGAAACTCTGGACAAATGCTTTGAGAACGTCTGTGAACTGGACCTCATTTTCCACATGGATAAGGTGAGTTCAAGTCCATGGAAATCTCTCAGCTTTGACACATTTTGGCTTGTGACACTCTTTGATGCATTAGAGTAATAAATACCCTTCTGTGTATAACATGGCAGCTGGTTTATAGACACAATATGCATTCAATATGAGGAAAGCCTTCAGGAGGGAATGACTAGCAGGGTAGCCTTGCTGAGGCAGCCTAGATGAAACCCTGCTGTGTGGATTCAGGTAGTAGCAGGGGTAGCCTTGCTGAGACAGCCAGGATGAAACCCTGCTGTGTGGATTCAGGTAGTAGCAGGGGAAGCCTTGCTGAGGCAGCCTAGATGAAACCCTGCTGAGGCAGCCTAGATGAAACCCTGCTGTGTGGATTCAGGTAGTAGCAGGGGTAGCCTTGCTGAGGCAGCCTAGATGAAACCCTGCTGTGTGGATTCAGGTAGTAGCAGGGGTAGCCTTGCTGAGGCAGCCTAGATGAAACCCTGCTGTGTGGACCAGGTAGTAGCAGGGGAAGCCTTGCTGAGGCAGCCAGGATGAAACCCTGCTGTGTGGACCAGGTAGTAGCAGGGGTAGCCTTGCTGAGGCAGCTTAGATGAAACCCTGCTCTGTGGATTCAGGTAGTAGCAGGGGTAGTCTTGCTGAGGCAGCCTAGATGAAACCCTGCTGTGTGGAGGCAGGTAGTAGCAGGGGTATCCTTGCTGAGGCAGCCTAGATGAAACCCTGCTGTGTGGACCAGGTAGTAGCAGGGGAAGCCTTGCTGAGGCAGCTTAGATGAAACCCTGCTGTGTGGATTCAGGTAGTATCAGGGGTAGCCTTGCTGAGGCAGCTTAGATGAAACCCTGCTGTGTGGATTCAGGTAGTAGCAGGGGTAGCCTTGCTGAGGCAGCTTAGATGAAACCCTGCTGTGTGGATTCAGGTAGTAGCAGGGGTAGCCTTGCTGAGGCAGCCTAGATGAAACCTTGCTGTGTGGACCAGGTAGTAGCAGGGAAGCCTTGCTGAGGCAGCCTAGATGAAACCCTGCTGTGTGGAGGCAGGTAGTAGCAGGGGTAGCCTTGCTGAGGCAGCCTAGATGAAACCCTGCTGTGTGGACCAGGTAGTAGCAGGGGAAGCCTTGCTGAGGCAGCCTAGATGAAACCCTGCTGTGTGGACCAGGTAGTAGCAGGGGAAGCCTTGCATTAGGTCTCAGAGGGGCTGACCTAGGTCTGTTGGAGGTATCAGAGGGGCTGACCTAGGTCTGTTGGAGGTATCTGAGGGGCTGACCCAGGTCTGTTGGAGGTCTGAGGGGCTGACCTAGGTCTGTCGGAGGTATCAGAGGGGCTGACCTAGGTCTGTCGGAGGTATCAGAGGGGCTGACCTAGGTCTGTTGGAGGTATCAGAGGGGCTGACCTAGGTCTGTTGGAGGTCTGAGGGGCTGACCTAGGTCTGTTGGAGGTCTGAGGGGGGCTGACCTAGGTCTGTTGGAGGTATCAGAGGGGCTGACCTAGGTCTGTTGGAGGTATGAGGGGCTGACCTAGGTCTGTCGGAGGTATCAGAGGGGCTGACCTAGGTCTGTCGGAGGTATCAGAGGGGCTGACCTAGGTCTGTCGGAGGTATCAGAGGGGCTGACCTAGGTCTGTTGGAGGTCTGAGGGGCTGACCTAGGTCTGTTGGAGGTATCTGAAGGGCTGACCTAGGTCTGTTGGAGGTATCAGAGGGGCTGACCTAGGTCTGTCGGAGGTATCTGAGGGGCTGACCTAGGTCTGTCGGAGGTATCGGAGGGGCTGACCTAGGTCTGTTGGAGGTCTGAGGGGCTGACCTAGGTCTGTTGGAGGTATCAGAGGGGCTGACCTAGGTCTGTTGGAGGTCTGAGGGGCTGACCTAGGTCTGTTGGAGGTCTGAGGGGCTGACCTAGGTCTGTCGGAGGTATCAGAGGGGCTGACCTAGGTCTGTCGGAGGTATCAGAGGGGCTGACCTAGGTCTGTCGGAGGTATCAGAGGGGCTGACCTAGGTCTGTCGGAGGTATCAGAGGGGCTGACCTAGGTCTGTTGGAGGTATCAGAGGGGCAGAGCATACCAGTGTGGTCAGAGCCATCTTGGTTTCATTTCGGCCTAGTAACTGAAAATGTAAGTCATATTATATTGCATTGTTGGTCTTGTTTGTGCGTTTCTGAGCGATTTTCTATCAATTCCCGGGTTCACTTAATGTTTTCGTGTGTATCTGAGCAGGCAGAAATGCAGCCTGTGTGACACATTTTGCATCATGCAAAGTTTACCTGTAACGTACTGATAAAGAGGAATATGTAGACCCACAATTGTTCTGCTATGGGGAGCAAAGTTCTGTATTAGTTTCTTCAGAGAGTGTGGTGGTTGAACCATGCCCTATAACCAATTAGTAGGAACTGTCAACGGGTAGGGGTTCTGGGTCTATCTGTGATTGATTGGAGGAACTGTCAATGGGTACTGTCAATGGGTAGGGGTTCTGGGTCTATCTGGGATTGACTGGGGGGGCTCTGGGTCTATCTGGGATTGACTGGAGGAACTGTCAATGGGTAGGGGCTCTGGGTCTATCTGGGATTGACTGGAGGAACTGTCAATGGGTAGGGGCTCTGGGTCTATCTGGGATTGACTGGAGGAACTGTCAATGGGTAGGGGCTCTAGGTCTATCTGGGATTGACTGGAGGAACTGTCAATGGGTAGGGGCTCTGGGTCTATCTGTGATTGACTGGAGGGGCTCTGGGTCTATCTGGGATTGACTGGAGGAACTGTCAATGGGTAGGGGCTCTAGGTCTATCTGGGATTGACTGGAGGAACTGTCAATGGGTAGGGGCTCTGGGTCTATCTGTGATTGACTGGAGGGGCTCTGGGTCTATCTGGGATTGACTGGAGGAACTGTCAATGGGTAGGGGCTCTGGGTCTATCTGGGATTGACTGGAGGAACTGTCAATGGGTAGGGGCTCTGGGTCTATCTGGGATTGACTGGAGGAACTGTCAATGGGTAGGGGCTCTGGGTCTATCTGGGATTGACTGGAGGAACTGTCAATGGGTAGGGGCTCTGGGTCTATCTGGGATTGACTGGAGGGGCTCTGGGTCTATCTGGGATTTGACTGGAGGGGCTCTGGGTCTATCTGTGATTGACTGGAGGGGCTCTGGGTCTATCTGGGATTGACTGGAGGGGCTCTGGGTCTATCTGGGATTGACTGGAGTAACTGTCAATGGGTAGGGGCTCTGGGTCTATCTGGGATTGACTGGAGGGGCTCTGGGTCTATCTGGGATTGACTGGAGGAACTGTCAATGGGTAGGGGCTCTGGGTCTATCTGGGATTGACTGGAGGAACTGTCAATGGGTAGGGGCTCTGGGTCTATCTGTGATTGACTGGAGGGGCTCTAGGTCTATCTGGGATTGACTGGAGGGGCTCTAGGTCGATCTGGGATTGACTGGAGGGGCTCTAGGTCTATCTGGGATTGACTGGAGGGGCTCTAGGTCTATCTGGGATTGACTGGAGGGGCTCTAGGTCTATCTGGCATTGACTGGAGGGGCTCTAGGTCTATCTGGGATTGACTGGAGGGGCTCTAGGTCTATCTGGGATTGACTGGAGGGGCTCTTGGTCTATCTGGGATTGACTGGAGGAACTGTCAATGGGTAGGGGCTCTGGGTCTATCTGGGATTGACTGGAGGGGCTCTGGGTCTATCTGGGATTGACTGGAGGAACTGTCAATGGGTAGGGGCTCTGGGTCTATCTGGGATTGACTGGGGGGGCTCTGGGTCTATCTGGGATTGACTGGAGGGGCTCTGGGTCTATCTGTGATTGACTGGAGGGGCTCTAGGTCTATCTGGGATTGACTGGAGGGGCTCTAGGTCTATCTGGGATTGACTGGAGGGGCTCTGGGTCTATCTGGGATTGACTGGAGGGGCTCTGGGTCTATCTGGGATTGACTGGAGGAACTGTCAATGGGTAGGGGCTCTGGGTCTATCTGGGATTGACTGGAGGAACTGTCAATGGGTAGGGGCTCTGGGTCTATCTGGGATTGACTGGAGGAACTGTCAATGGGTAGGGGCTCTGGGTCTATCTGGGATTGACTGGAGGGGCTCTGGGTCTATCTGGGATTTGACTGGAGGGGCTCTGGGTCTATCTGTGATTGACTGGAGGGGCTCTGGGTCTATCTGGGATTGACTGGAGGAACTGTCAATGGGTAGGGGCTCTGGGTCTATCTGTGATTGACTGGAGGGGCTCTAGGTCTATCTGGGATTGACTGGAGGGGCTCTAGGTCTATCTGGGATTGACTGGAGGGGCTCTAGGTCTATCTGGGATTGACTGGAGGGGCTCTAGGTCTATCTGGGATTGACTGGAGGGGCTCTAGGTCTATCTGGGATTGACTGGAGGGGCTCTGGGTCTATCTGGGATTGACTGGAGGAACTGTCAATGGGTAGGGGCTCTGGGTCTATCTGGGATTGACTGGAGGGGCTCTAGGTCTATCTGGGATTGACTGGAGGGGCTCTAGGTCTATCTGGGATTGACTGGAGGGGCTCTAGGTCTATCTGGGATTGACTGGAGGGGCTCTAGGTCTATCTGGGATTGACTGGAGGGGCTCTAGGTCTATCTGGGATTGACTGCAGGGGCTCTAGGTCTATCTGGGATTGACTGGAGGGGCTCTAGGTCTATCTGGGATTGACTGGAGGGGCTCTAGGTCTATCTGGGATTGACTGGAGGGGCTCTGGGTCTATCTGGGATTGACTGGAGGAACTGTCAATGGGTAGGGGCTCTGGGTCTATCTGGGATTGACTGGGGGGGCTCTGGGTCTATCTGGGATTGACTGGAGTAACTGTCAATGGGTAGGGGCTCTGGGTCTATCTGGGATTGACTGGAGGAACTGTCAATGGGTAGGGGCTCTGGGTCTATCTGGGATTGACTGGAGGAACTGTCAATGGGTAGGGGCTCTGGGTCTATCTGGGATTGACTGGAGGGGCTCTGGGTCTATCTGGGATTTGACTGGATGGGCTCTGGGTCTATCTGTGATTGACTGGAGGGGCTCTGGGTCTATCTGGGATTGACTGGAGGAACTGTCAATGGGTAGGGGCTCTGGGTCTATCTGTGATTGACTGGAGGGGCTCTAGGTCTATCTGGGATTGACTGGAGGGGCTCTAGGTCTATCTGGGATTGACTGGAGGGGCTCTAGGTCTATCTGGGATTGACTGGAGGGGCTCTAGGTCTATCTGGGATTGACTGGAGGGGCTCTAGGTCTATCTGGGATTGACTGGAGGGGCTCTAGGTCTATCTGGGATTGACTGGAGGGGCTCTAGGTCTATCTGGGATTGACTGGAGGGGCTCTGGGTCTATCTGGGATTGACTGGAGGAACTGTCAATGGGTAGGGGCTCTGGGTCTATCTGGGATTGACTGGAGGGGCTCTGGGTCTATCTGGGATTGACTGGAGGAACTGTCAATGGGTAAGGGCTCTGGGTCTATCTGGGATTGACTGGGGGGGCTCTGGGTCTATCTGGGATTGACTGGAGGGGCTCTGGGTCTATCTGTGATTGACTGGAGGGGCTCTAGGTCTATCTGGGATTGACTGGAGGGGCTCTAGGTCTATCTGGGATTGACTGGAGGGGCTCTAGGTCTATCTGGGATTGACTGGAGGGGCTCTAGGTCTATCTGGGATTGACTGGAGGGGCTCTAGGTCTATCTGGGATTGACTGGAGGGGCTCTAGGTCTATCTGGGATTGACTGGAGGGGCTCTAGGTCTATCTGGGATTGACTGGAGGGGCTCTAGGTCTATCTGGGATTGACTGGAGGGGCTCTAGGTCTATCTCGGATTGACTGGAGGGGCTCTAGGTCTATCTGGGATTGACTGGAGGGGCTCTAGGTCTATCTGGGATTTGACTGGAGGGGCTCTGGGTCTATCTGTGATTGACTGGAGGGGCTCTGGGTCTATCTGGGATTGACTGGAGGAACTGTCAATGGGTAGGGGCTCTGGGTCTATCTGGGATTTGACTGGAGGGGCTCTGGGTCTATCTGTGATTGACTGGAGGGGCTCTGGGTCTGTGATTTGACTGGAGGAACTGTCAATGGGTAGGGGTTCTGGGTCTATCTGGGATTGACTGGAGGGGCTCTGGGTCTATCTGTGATTTGACTGGAGGAACTGTCAATGGGTAGGGGCTCTGGGTCTATCTGGGATTTGACTGGAGTAACTGTCAATGGGTAGGGGCTCTGGGTCTATCTGGGATTGACTGGAGGGGTTCTGGGTCTATCTGTGATTGATTGGAGGAACTGTCAATGGGTACTGTCAATGGGTAGGGGCTCTAGATCTATCTGGGATTGACTGGAGGGGCTCTAGGTCTATCTGGGATTGACTGGAGGGGCTCTAGGTCTATCTGGGATTGACTGGAGGGGCTCTAGGTCTATCTGGGATTGACTGGAGGGGCTCTAGGTCTATCTGGGATTGACTGGAGGGGCTCTAGGTCTATCTGGGATTGACTGGAGGGGCTCTGGGTCTATCTGTGATTTGACTGGAGGAACTGCCAATGGGTAGGGGTTCTGGGTCTATCTGTGATTGATTGGAGGAACTGTCAATGGGTACTGTCAATGGGTAGGGGCTCTGGGTCTATCTGGGATTGACTGGAGGGGCTCTGGGTCTATCTGGGATTGACTGGAGGAACTGTCAATGGGTAGGGGCTCTGGGTCTATCTGGTATTGACTGGAGGAACTGTCAATGGGTAGGGGCTCTGGGTCTATCTGGGATTGACTGGAGGAACTGTCAATGGGTAGGGGCTCTGGGTCTATCTGGGATTGACTGGAGGAACTGTCAATGGGTAGGGGCTCTGGGTCTATCTGGGATTGACTGGAGGGGCTCTGGGTCTATCTGGGATTGACTGGAGGAACTGTCAATGGGTAGGGGCTCTGGGTCTATCTGGGATTGACTGGGGGGGCTCTGGGTCTATCTGGGATTGACTGGAGGAACTGTCAATGGGTAGGGGTTCTGGGTCTATCTGGGATTGACTGGAGGAACTGTCAATGGGTAGGGGCTCTGGGTCTATCTGGGATTGACTGGAGGGGCTCTGGGTCTATCTGGGATTGACTGGAGGAACTGTCAATGGGTAGGGGCTCTGGGTCTATCTGGGATTGACTGGAGGAACTGTCAATGGGTAGGGGCTCTGGGTCTATCTGGGATTGACTGGAGGGGCTCTGGGTCTATCTGGGATTGACTGGAGGAACTGTCAATGGGTAGGGGCTCTGGGTCTATCTGGGATTTGACTGGAGGGGCTCTGGGTCTATCTGTGATTGACTGGAGGGGCTCTGGGTCTATCTGTGATTTGACTGGAGGAACTGTCAATGGGTAGGGGTTCTGGGTCTATCTGGGATTGACTGGAGGGGCTCTGGGTCTATCTGTGATTTGACTGGAGGAACTGTCAATGGGTAGGGGCTCTGGGTCTATCTGTGATTGATTGGAGGAACTGTCAATGGGTAGGGGCTCTGGATCTATCTGTGATTTGACTGGAGGAACTGTCAATGGGTAGGGGCTCTGGGTCTATCTGGGATTTGACTGGAGGGGCTCTGGATCTATCTGTGATTTGACTGGAGGAACTGTCAATGGGTAGGGGCTCTGGGTCTATCTGGGATTTGACTGGAGTAACTGTCAATGGGTAGGGGCTCTGGGTCTATCTGGGATTGACTGGAGGGGTTCTGGGTCTATCTGTGATTGATTGGAGGAACTGTCAATGGGTACTGTCAATGGGTAGGGGCTCTAGATCTATCTGGGATTGACTGGAGGGGCTCTAGGTCTATCTGGGATTGACTGGAGGGGCTCTAGGTCTATCTGGGATTGACTGGAGGAACTGTCAATGGGTAGGGGCTCTGAGGTCTATCTGGGATTGACTGGGGGGGCTCTGGGTCTATCTGGGATTGACTGGAGTAACTGTCAATGGGTAGGGGCTCTGGGTCTATCTGGGATTGACTGGAGGGGCTCTGGGTCTATCTGGGATTGACTGGAGGGGCTCTGGGTCTATCTGGGATTGACTGGAGGGGCTCTGGGTCTATCTGGGATTGACTGGAGGAACTGTCAATGGGTAGGGGCTCTGGGTCTATCTGGGATTGACTGGGGGGGCTCTGGGTCTATCTGGGATTGACTGGAGTAACTGTCAATGGGTAGGGGCTCTGGGTCTATCTGGGATTGACTGGAGGAACTGTCAATGGGTAGGGGCTCTGGGTCTATCTGGGATTGACTGGAGGGGCTCTGGGTCTATCTGGGATTGACTGGAGGAGCTGTCAATGGGTAGGGGCTCTGGGTCTATCTGGGATTGACTGGAGGGGCTCTGGGTCTATCTGGGATTTGACTGGAGGGGCTCTGGGTCTATCTGTGATTGACTGGAGGGGCTCTGGGTCTATCTGTGATTTGACTGGAGGAACTGTCAATGGGTAGGGGCTCTAGATCTATCTGGGATTGACTGGAGGGGCTCTAGGTCTATCTGGGATTGACTGGAGGGGCTCTAGGTCTATCTGGGATTGACTGGAGGGGCTCTAGGTCTATCTGGGATTGACTGGAGGGGCTCTAGGTCTATCTGGGATTGACTGGAGGGGCTCTAGGTCTATCTGGGATTGACTGGAGGGGCTCTAGGTCTATCTGGGATTGACTGGAGGGGCTCTAGGTCTATCTGGGATTGACTGGAGGGGCTCTAGGTCTATCTGGGATTGACTGGAGGGGCTCTGGGTCTATCTGGGATTGACTGGAGGAACTGTCAATGGGTAGGGGCTCTGGGTCTATCTGGGATTGACTGGAGGGGCTCTGGGTCTATCTGGGATTGACTGGAGGAACTGTCAATGGGTAGGGGCTCTGGGTCTATCTGGGATTGACTGGAGGAACTGTCAATGGGTAGGGGCTCTGGGTCTATCTGGGATTGACTGGAGGAACTGTCAATGGGTAGGGGCTCTGGGTCTATCTGGGATTGACTGGAGGAACTGTCAATGGGTAGGGGCTCTGGGTCTATCTGGGATTGACTGTAGGAACTGTCAATGGGTAGGGACTCTGGGTCTATCTGGGATTGACTGGAGGAACTGTCAATGGGTAGGGGCTCTGGGTCTATCTGGGATTGACTGGAGGAACTGTCAATGGGTCTATCTGGGATTTGACTGGAGGGGCTCTGGGTCTATCTGTGATTGACTGGAGGGGCTCTGGGTCTATCTGGGATTGACTGGAGGAACTGTCAATGGGTAGGGGCTCTGGGTCTATCTGTGATTGACTGGAGGGGCTCTAGGTCTATCTGTGATTGACTGGAGGGGCTCTAGGTCTATCTGGGATTGACTGGAGGGGCTCTAGGTCTATCTGGGATTGACTGGAGGGGCTCTGGGTCTATCTGGGATTGACTGGAGGAACTGTCAATGGGTAGGGGCTCTGGGTCTATCTGGGATTGACTGGAGGAACTGTCAATGGGTAGGGGCTCTGGGTCTATCTGGGATTGACTGGAGGGGCTCTGGGTCTATCTGGGATTGACTGGAGGAACTGTCAATGGGTAGGGGCTCTGGGTCTATCTGGGATTGACTGGAGGAACTGTCAATGGGTAGGGGCTCTGGGTCTATCTGGGATTGACTGGAGGGGCTCTGGGTCTATCTGGGATTGACTGGAGGAACTGTCAATGGGTAGGGGCTCTGGGTCTATCTGGGATTGACTGGAGGCACTGTCAATGGGTAGGGGCTCTGGGTCTATCTGTGATTGACTGGAGGGGCTCTGGGTCTATCTGGGATTGACTGGGGGGGCTCTGGGTCTATCTGGGATTGACTGGAGGGGCTCTGGGTCTATCTGTGATTGACTGGAGGGGCTCTGGGTCTATCTGTGATTTGACTGGAGGAACTGTCAATGGGTAGGGGTTCTGGGTCTATCTGGGATTTGACTGGAGGGGCTCTGGGTCTATCTGTGATTGACTGGAGGGGCTCTGGGTCTATCTGTGATTGACTGGAGGGGCTCTGGGTCTATCTGTGATTGACTGGAGGGGCTCTGGGTCTATCTGTGATTTGACTGGAGGAACTGTCAATGGGTAGGGGTTCTGGGTCTATCTGTGATTGACTGGAGGGGCTCTAGGTCTATCTGGGATTGACTGGAGGGGCTCTAGGTCTATCTGGGATTGACTGGAGGGGCTCTAGGTCTATCTGGGATTGACTGGAGGGGCTCTAGGTCTATCTGGGATTGACTGGAGGGTCTCTAGGTCTATCTGGGATTGACTGGAGGGGCTCTAGGTCTATCTGGGATTGACTGGAGGGGCTCTAGGTCTATCTGGGATTGACTGGAGGGGCTCTGGGTCTATCTGGGATTGACTGGAGGAACTGTCAATGGGTAGGGGCTCTGGGTCTATCTGGGATTGACTGGAGGGGCTCTGGGTCTATCTGGGATTGACTGGAGGAACTGTCAATGGGTAGGGGCTCTGAGGTCTATCTGGGATTGACTGGGGGGGCTCTGGGTCTATCTGGGATTGACTGGAGTAACTGTCAATGGGTAGGGGCTCTGGGTCTATCTGGGATTGACTGGAGGAACTGTCAATGGGTAGGGGCTCTGGGTCTATCTGGGATTGACTGGAGGAACTGTCAATGGGTAGGGGCTCTGGGTCTATCTGGGATTGACTGGAGGGGCTCTGGGTCTATCTGGGATTTGACTGGAGGGGCTCTGGGTCTATCTGGGATTGACTGGAGGAACTGTCAATGGGTAGGGGCTCTGGGTCTATCTGGGATTGACTGGAGGGGCTCTGGGTCTATCTGGGATTGACTGGAGGAACTGTCAATGGGTAGGGGCTCTGAGGTCTATCTGGGATTGACTGGGGGGGCTCTGGGTCTATCTGGGATTGACTGGAGTAACTGTCAATGGGTAGGGGCTCTGGGTCTATCTGGGATTGACTGGAGGAACTGTCAATGGGTAGGGGCTCTGGGTCTATCTGGGATTGACTGGAGGGGCTCTGGGTCTATCTGGGATTTGACTGGAGGGGCTCTGGGTCTATCTGTGATTTGACTGGAGGAACTGTCAATGGGTAGGGGTTCTGGGTCTATCTGTGATTGATTGGAGGAACTGTCAATGGGTACTGTCAATGGGTAGGGGCTCTAGATCTATCTGGGATTGACTGGAGGGGCTCTAGGTCTATCTGGGATTGACTGGAGGGGCTCTAGGTCTATCTGGGATTGACTGGAGGGGCTCTAGGTCTATCTGGGATTGACTGGAGGGGCTCTAGGTCTATCTGGGATTGACTGGAGGGGCTCTAGGTCTATCTGGGATTGACTGGAGGGGCTCTAGGTCTATCTGGGATTGACTGGAGGGGCTCTAGGTCTATCTGGGATTGACTGGAGGGGCTCTAGGTCTATCTGGGATTGACTGGAGGGGCTCTAGGTCTATCTGGGATTGACTGGAGGGGCTCTGGGTCTATCTGGGATTGACTGGAGGAACTGTCAATGGGTAGGGGCTCTGGGTCTATCTGGGATTGACTGGAGGGGCTCTGGGTCTATCTGGGATTGACTGGAGGAACTGTCAATGGGTAGGGGCTCTGGGTCTATCTGGGATTGACTGGAGGAACTGTCAATGGGTAGGGGCTCTGGGTCTATCTGGGATTGACTGGAGGAACTGTCAATGGGTAGGGGCTCTGGGTCTATCTGGGATTGACTGGAGGGGCTCTGGGTCTATCTGGGATTGACTGGAGGAACTGTCAATGGGTAGGGGCTCTGGGTCTATCTGGGATTGACTGGAGGAACTGTCAATGGGTAGGGGCTCTGGGTCTATCTGGGATTGACTGGAGGAACTGTCAATGGGTAGGGGCTCTGGGTCTATCTGGGATTGACTGGAGGGGCTCTAGGTCTATCTGGGATTGACTGGAGTAACTGTCAATGGGTAGGGGCTCTGGGTCTATCTGGGATTGACTGGAGGAACTGTCAATGGGTAGGGGCTCTGGGTCTATCTGGGATTGACTGGAGGAACTGTCAATGGGTAGGGGCTCTGGGTCTATCTGGGATTGACTGGAGGAACTGTCAATGGGTAGGGGCTCTGGGTCTATCTGGGATTGACTGGAGGAACTGTCAATGGGTAGGGGCTCTGGGTCTATCTGGGATTGACTGGAGGAACTGTCAATGGGTAGGGGCTCTGGGTCTATCTGGGATTGACTGGAGGGGCTCTGGGTCTATCTGGGATTGACTGGAGGAACTGTCAATGGGTAGGGGCTCTGGGTCTATCTGGGATTTGACTGGAGGGGCTCTGGGTCTATCTGTGATTGACTGGAGGGGCTCTGGGTCTATCTGTGATTTGACTGGAGGAACTGTCAATGGGTAGGGGTTCTGGGTCTATCTGTGATTGATTGGAGGAACTGTCAATGGGTACTGTCAATGGGTAGGGGCTCTAGATCTATCTGGGATTGACTGGAGGGGCTCTAGGTCTATCTGGGATTGACTGGAGGGGCTCTAGGTCTATCTGGGATTGACTGGAGGGGCTCTAGGTCTATCTGGGATTGACTGGAGGGGCTCTAGGTCTATCTGGGATTGACTGGAGGGGCTCTGGGTCTATCTGGGATTGACTGGAGGAACTGTCAATGGGTAGGGGCTCTGGGTCTATCTGGGATTGACTGGAGGAACTGTCAATGGGTAGGGGCTCTGGGTCTATCTGGGATTGACTGGAGGAACTGTCAATGGGTAGGGGCTCTGGGTCTATCTGGGATTGACTGGAGGAACTGTCAATGGGTAGGGGCTCTGGGTCTATCTGGGATTGACTGGAGGGGCTCTAGGTCTATCTGGGATTGACTGGAGTAACTGTCAATGGGTAGGGGCTCTGGGTCTATCTGGGATTGACTGGAGGAACTGTCAATGGGTAGGGGCTCTGGGTCTATCTGGGATTGACTGGAGGGGCTCTGGGTCTATCTGGGATTGACTGGAGGAACTGTCAATGGGTAGGGGCTCTGGGTCTATCTGGGATTGACTGGAGGAACTGTCAATGGGTAGGGGCTCTGGGTCTATCTGGGATTGACTGGAGGAACTGTCAATGGGTAGGGGCTCTGGGTCTATCTGGGATTGACTGGAGGGGCTCTGGGTCTATCTGGGATTGACTGGAGGAACTGTCAATGGGTAGGGGCTCTGGGTCTATCTGGGATTGACTGGGGGGGCTCTGGGTCTATCTGGGATTGACTGGAGGAACTGTCAATGGGTAGGGGTTCTGGGTCTATCTGGGATTGACTGGAGGAACTGTCAATGGGTAGGGGCTCTGGGTCTATCTGGGATTGACTGGAGTAACTGTCAATGGGTAGGGGCTCTGGGTCTATCTGGGATTGACTGGAGGGGCTCTGGGTCTATCTGGGATTGACTGGAGGAACTGTCAATGGGTAGGGGCTCTGGGTCTATCTGGGATTGACTGGAGTAACTGTCAATGGGTAGGGGCTCTGGGTCTATCTGGGATTGACTGGAGGAACTGTCAATGGGTAGGGGCTCTGGGTCTATCTGGGATTGACTGGAGGGGCTCTGGGTCTATCTGGGATTGACTGGAGTAACTGTCAATGGGTAGGGGCTCTGGGTCTATCTGGGATTGACTGGAGGAACTGTCAATGGGTAGGGGCTCTGGGTCTATCTGGGATTGACTGGAGGAACTGTCAATGGGTAGGGGCTCTGGGTCTATCTGGGATTGACTGGAGGGGCTCTGGGTCTATCTGTGATTGACTGGAGGGGCTCTGGGTCTATCTGGGATTGACTGGAGGAACTGTCAATGGGTAGGGGCTCTGGGTCTATCTGGGATTTGACTGGAGGGGCTCTGGGTCTATCTGTGATTGACTGGAGGGGCTCTGGGTCTATCTGGGATTGACTGGAGGAACTGTCAATGGGTAGGGGCTCTGGGTCTATCTGGGATTTGACTGGAGGGGCTCTGGGTCTATCTGTGATTGACTGGAGGGGCTCTGGGTCTGTGATTTGACTGGAGGAACTGTCAATGGGTAGGGGTTCTGGGTCTATCTGGGATTGACTGGAGGGGCTCTGGGTCTATCTGTGATTTGACTGGAGGAACTGTCAATGGGTAGGGGCTCTGGGTCTATCTGGGATTTGACTGGAGTAACTGTCAATGGGTAGGGGCTCTGGGTCTATCTGGGATTGACTGGAGGGGTTCTGGGTCTATCTGTGATTGATTGGAGGAACTGTCAATGGGTACTGTCAATGGGTAGGGGCTCTAGATCTATCTGGGATTGACTGGAGGGGCTCTAGGTCTATCTGGGATTGACTGGAGGGGCTCTAGGTCTATCTGGGATTGACTGGAGGGGCTCTAGGTCTATCTGGGATTGACTGGAGGGGCTCTAGGTCTATCTGGGATTGACTGGAGGGGCTCTAGGTCTATCTGGGATTGACTGGAGGGGCTCTGGGTCTATCTGTGATTTGACTGGAGGAACTGCCAATGGGTAGGGGTTCTGGGTCTATCTGTGATTGATTGGAGGAACTGTCAATGGGTACTGTCAATGGGTAGGGGCTCTGGGTCTATCTGGGATTGACTGGAGGGGCTCTGGGTCTATCTGGGATTGACTGGAGGAACTGTCAATGGGTAGGGGCTCTGGGTCTATCTGGTATTGACTGGAGGAACTGTCAATGGGTAGGGGCTCTGGGTCTATCTGGGATTGACTGGAGGAACTGTCAATGGGTAGGGGCTCTGGGTCTATCTGGGATTGACTGGAGGAACTGTCAATGGGTAGGGGCTCTGGGTCTATCTGGGATTGACTGGAGGGGCTCTGGGTCTATCTGGGATTGACTGGAGGAACTGTCAATGGGTAGGGGCTCTGGGTCTATCTGGGATTGACTGGGGGGCTCTGGGTCTATCTGGGATTGACTGGAGGAACTGTCAATGGGTAGGGGTTCTGGGTCTATCTGGGATTGACTGGAGGAACTGTCAATGGGTAGGGGCTCTGGGTCTATCTGGGATTGACTGGAGGGGCTCTGGGTCTATCTGGGATTGACTGGAGGAACTGTCAATGGGTAGGGGCTCTGGGTCTATCTGGGATTGACTGGAGGAACTGTCAATGGGTAGGGGCTCTGGGTCTATCTGGGATTGACTGGAGGGGCTCTGGGTCTATCTGGGATTGACTGGAGGAACTGTCAATGGGTAGGGGCTCTGGGTCTATCTGGGATTTGACTGGAGGGGCTCTGGGTCTATCTGTGATTGACTGGAGGGGCTCTGGGTCTATCTGGGATTGACTGGAGGAACTGTCAATGGGTAGGGGCTCTGGGTCTATCTGGGATTTGACTGGAGGGGCTCTGGGTCTATCTGTGATTGACTGGAGGGGCTCTGGGTCTATCTGTGATTTGACTGGAGGAACTGTCAATGGGTAGGGGTTCTGGGTCTATCTGGGATTGACTGGAGGGGCTCTGGGTCTATCTGTGATTTGACTGGAGGAACTGTCAATGGGTAGGGGCTCTGGGTCTATCTGTGATTGATTGGAGGAACTGTCAATGGGTAGGGGCTCTAGATCTATCTGTGATTTGACTGGAGGAACTGTCAATGGGTAGGGGCTCTGGGTCTATCTGTGATTTGACTGGAGGAACTGTCAATGGGTAGGGGCTCTGGGTCTATCTGGGATTTGACTGGAGTAACTGTCAATGGGTAGGGGCTCTGGGTCTATCTGGGATTGACTGGAGGGGTTCTGGGTCTATCTGTGATTGATTGGAGGAACTGTCAATGGGTACTGTCAATGGGTAGGGGCTCTAGATCTATCTGGGATTGACTGGAGGGGCTCTAGGTCTATCTGGGATTGACTGGAGGGGCTCTAGGTCTATCTGGGATTGACTGGAGGGGCTCTAGGTCTATCTGGGATTGACTGGAGGGGCTCTAGGTCTATCTGGGATTGACTGGAGGGGCTCTAGGTCTATCTGGGATTGACTGGAGGGGCTCTAGGTCTATCTGGGATTGACTGGAGGGGCTCTAGGTCTATCTGGGATTGACTGGAGGGGCTCTGGGTCTATCTGGGATTGACTGGAGGAACTGTCAATGGGTAGGGGCTCTGGGTCTATCTGGGATTGACTGGAGGGTCTCTGGGTCTATCTGGGATTGACTGGAGGAACTGTCAATGGGTAGGGGCTCTGGGTCTATCTGGGATTGACTGGAGGGTCTCTGGGTCTATCTGGGATTGACTGGAGGGGCTCTGGGTCTATCTGGGATTGACTGGAGGGGCTCTGGGTCTATCTGGGATTGACTGGAGGAACTGTCAATGGGTAGGGGCTCTGGGTCTATCTGTGATTTGACTGGAGGGGCTCTGGGTCTATCTGGGATTGACTGGAGGAACTGTCAATGGGTAGGGGCTCTGAGGTCTATCTGGGATTGACTGGGGGGGCTCTGGGTCTATCTGGGATTGACTGGAGTAACTGTCAATGGGTAGGGGCTCTGGGTCTATCTGGGATTGACTGGAGGAACTGTCAATGGGTAGGGGCTCTGGGTCTATCTGGGATTGACTGGAGGGGCTCTGGGTCTATCTGGGATTTGACTGGAGGGGCTCTGGGTCTATCTGTGATTTGACTGGAGGAACTGTCAATGGGTAGGGGTTCTGGGTCTATCTGTGATTGATTGGAGGAACTGTCAATGGGTACTGTCAATGGGTAGGGGCTCTAGATCTATCTGGGATTGACTGGAGGGGCTCTAGGTCTATCTGGGATTGACTGGAGGGGCTCTAGGTCTATCTGGGATTGACTGGAGGGGCTCTAGGTCTATCTGGGATTGACTGGAGGGGCTCTAGGTCTATCTGGGATTGACTGGAGGGGCTCTAGGTCTATCTGGGATTGACTGGAGGGGCTCTAGGTCTATCTGGGATTGACTGGAGGGGCTCTAGGTCTATCTGTGATTGACTGGAGGGGCTCTAGGTCTATCTGGGATTGACTGGAGGGGCTCTGGGTCTATCTGGGATTGACTGGAGGAACTGTCAATGGGTAGGGGCTCTGGGTCTATCTGGGATTGACTGGAGGGGCTCTGGGTCTATCTGGGATTGACTGGAGGAACTGTCAATGGGTAGGGGCTCTGGGTCTATCTGGGATTGACTGGAGGAACTGTCAATGGGTAGGGGCTCTGGGTCTATCTGGGATTGACTGGAGGAACTGTCAATGGGTAGGGGCTCTGGGTCTATCTGGGATTGACTGGAGGGGCTCTGGGTCTATCTGGGATTGACTGGAGGAACTGTCAATGGGTAGGGGCTCTGGGTCTATCTGGGATTGACTGGAGGAACTGTCAATGGGTAGGGGCTCTGGGTCTATCTGGGATTGACTGGAGGAACTGTCAATGGGTAGGGGCTCTGGGTCTATCTGGGATTTGACTGGAGGGGCTCTGGGTCTATCTGTGATTGACTGGAGGGGCTCTGGGTCTATCTGTGATTTGACTGGAGGAACTGTCAATGGGTAGGGGTTCTGGGTCTATCTGGGATTGACTGGAGGGGCTCTGGGTCTATCTGTGATTTGACTGGAGGAACTGTCAATGGGTAGGGGCTCTGGGTCTATCTGTGATTGATTGGAGGAACTGTCAATGGGTAGGGGCTCTAGATCTATCTGTGATTTGACTGGAGGAACTGTCAATGGGTAGGGGCTCTGGGTCTATCTGGGATTTGACTGGAGGAACTGTCAATGGGTAGGGGCTCTGGGTCTATCTGGGATTGACTGGAGGGGTTCTGGGTCTATCTGTGATTGATTGGAGGAACTGTCAATGGGTACTGTCAATGGGTAGGGGCTCTAGATCTATCTGGGATTGACTAGGGGAGGTCTATCTGGGATTGACTGGAGGGGCTCTAGGTCTATCTGGGATTGACTGGAGGGGCTCTAGGTCTATCTGGGATTGACTGGAGGTCTATCTGGGATTGACTGGAGGGGCTCTAGGTCTATAGGATTGACTATCTAGGGGATTGACTGGAGGGGCTCTAGGTCTATCTGGGATTCTGGAGGAATCTGGGATTGATCTGGGATTGACTGGAGGGCTCTAGGTCTATCTGGGATTGACTGGAGTCTCTGGGCTCTGGAGGTCTATCTGGGATTGACTGGAGGGGCTCTGGGTCTATCTGGGATTGACTGGAGGAACTGTCAATGGGTAGGGGCTCTGGGTCTATCTGGGATTTGACTGGGGGCTCTGGGTCTATCTGGGATTGACTGGAGGAACTGTCAATGGGTAGGGGCTCTGGGTCTATCTGGGATTGACTGTAACTGTCAATGGGTAGGGGCTCTGGGTCTATCTGGGATTGACTGGAGGGTAGGGGCTCTGGGTCTATCTGGGATTGACTGGAGGGGCTCTGGGTCTATCTGGGATTGACTGGAGGGTCAATAGGGGCTCTGGGGTGATGATTTGACTGGAGGGGCTCTGGGTCTATCTGGGATTGACTGGAGGAACTGTCAATGGGTAGGGGTTCTGGGTCTATCTGTGATTGATTGGAGTAACTGTCAATGGGTACTGTCAATGGATTGACTGGAGGTAGGGGGGGCTCTGGGATTCTGGATCTGTCTATCTGGGATTTGATTGACTGTGATTTGACTGGAGGAACTGTCAATGGGTAGGGGTCTATCTGTGATTGGGAATTGGGACTGTCAATGGGTAGGGGCTCTAGATCTATCTGGGATTGACTGGAGGGGCTCTAGGTCTATCTGGGATTGACTGGAGGGGCTCTAGGTCTATCTGGGATTGACTGGAGGGGCTCTAGGTCTATCTGGGATTCTGGGCTCTAGGTCTATCTGGGATTGACTGGAGGGGCTCTAGGTCTATCTGGGTCTATCTGGGATTGACTGGAGGGGCTCTGGGTCTATCTGGGATTGACTGGAGGAACTGTCAATGGGTAGGGGCTCTGGGTCTATCTGGGATTGACTGGAGGAACTGTCAATGGGTAGGGGCTCTGGGTCTATCTGGGATTGACTGGGGGGGCTCTGGGTCTATCTGGGATTGACTGGAGTAACTGTCAATGGGTAGGGGCTCTGGGTCTATCTGGGATTGACTGGAGGAACTGTCAATGGGTAGGGGCTCTGGGTCTATCTGGGATTGACTGGAGGAACTGTCAATGGGTAGGGGCTCTGGGTCTATCTGGGATTGACTGGAGGGGCTCTAGGTCTATCTGGGATTGACTGGAGTAACTGTCAATGGGTAGGGGCTCTGGGTCTATCTGGGATTGACTGGAGGAACTGTCAATGGGTAGGGGCTCTGGGTCTATCTGGGATTGACTGGAGGGGCTCTGGGTCTATCTGGGATTGACTGGAGGAACTGTCAATGGGTAGGGGCTCTGGGTCTATCTGGGATTGACTGGAGGGGCTCTGGGTCTATCTGGGATTGACTGGAGGAACTGTCAATGGGTAGGGGCTCTGGGTCTATCTGGGATTTGACTGGAGGGGCTCTGGGTCTATCTGTGATTGACTGGAGGGGCTCTGGGTCTATCTGTGATTTGACTGGAGGAACTGTCAATGGGTAGGGGTTCTGGGTCTATCTGGGATTGACTGGAGGAACTGTCAATGGGTAGGGGCTCTGGGTCTATCTGGGATTTGACTGGAGGGGCTCTGGGTCTATCTGTGATTGACTGGAGGGGCTCTGGGTCTATCTGTGATTGATTGGAGGAACTGTCAATGGGTACTGTCAATGGGTAGGGGCTCTAGATCTATCTGGGATTGACTGGAGGGGCTCTAGGTCTATCTGGGATTGACTGGAGGGGCTCTAGGTCTATCTGGGATTGACTGGAGGGGCTCTAGGTCTATCTGGGATTGACTGGAGGGGCTCTAGGTCTATCTGGGATTGACTGGAGTAACTGTCAATGGGTAGGGGCTCTGGGTCTATCTGGGATTGACTGGAGGAACTGTCAATGGGTAGGGGCTCTGGGTCTATCTGGGATTGACTGGAGGGGCTCTGGGTCTATCTGGGATTGACTGGAGGAACTGTCAATGGGTAGGGGCTCTGGGTCTATCTGGGATTGACTGGAGGAACTGTCAATGGGTAGGGGCTCTGGGTCTATCTGGGATTGACTGGGGGGGCTCTGGGTCTATCTGGGATTGACTGGAGGAACTGTCAATGGGTAGGGGTTCTGGGTCTATCTGGGATTGACTGGAGGAACTGTCAATGGGTAGGGGCTCTGGGTCTATCTGGGATTGACTGGAGTAACTGTCAATGGGTAGGGGCTCTGGGTCTATCTGGGATTGACTGGAGGGGCTCTGGGTCTATCTGGGATTGACTGGAGGAACTGTCAATGGGTAGGGGCTCTGGGTCTATCTGGGATTGACTGGAGGAACTGTCAATGGGTAGGGGCTCTGGGTCTATCTGGGATTGACTGGAGGAACTGTCAATGGGTAGGGGCTCTGGGTCTATCTGGGATTGACTGGAGGAACTGTCAATGGGTAGGGGCTCTGGGTCTATCTGGGATTGACTGGAGGAACTGTCAATGGGTAGGGGCTCTGGGTCTATCTGGGATTGACTGGAGGAACTGTCAATGGGTAGGGGCTCTGGGTCTATCTGGGATTGACTGGAGGAACTGTCAATGGGTAGGGGCTCTGGGTCTATCTGGGATTGACTGGAGGGGCTCTGGGTCTATCTGGGATTGACTGGAGGAACTGTCAATGGGTAGGGGCTCTGGGTCTATCTGGGATTGACTGGGGGGGCTCTGGGTCTATCTGGGATTGACTGGAGGAACTGTCAATGGGTAGGGGTTCTGGGTCTATCTGGGATTGACTGGAGGAACTGTCAATGGGTAGGGGCTCTGGGTCTATCTGGGATTGACTGGAGTAACTGTCAATGGGTAGGGGCTCTGGGTCTATCTGGGATTGACTGGAGGGGCTCTGGGTCTATCTGGGATTGACTGGAGGAACTGTCAATGGGTAGGGGCTCTGGGTCTATCTGGGATTGACTGGAGTAACTGTCAATGGGTAGGGGCTCTGGATCTATCTGGGATTGACTGGAGGAACTGTCAATGGGTAGGGGCTCTGGGTCTATCTGGGATTGACTGGAGGGGCTCTGGGTCTATCTGGGATTGACTGGAGTAACTGTCAATGGGTAGGGGCTCTGGGTCTATCTGGGATTGACTGGAGGAACTGTCAATGGGTAGGGGCTCTGGGTCTATCTGGGATTGACTGGAGGAACTGTCAATGGGTAGGGGCTCTGGGTCTATCTGGGATTGACTGGAGGGGCTCTGGGTCTATCTGTGATTGACTGGAGGGGCTCTGGGTCTATCTGGGATTGACTGGAGGAACTGTCAATGGGTAGGGGCTCTGGGTCTATCTGGGATTTGACTGGAGGGGCTCTGGGTCTATCTGTGATTGACTGGAGGGGCTCTGGGTCTATCTGGGATTGACTGGAGGAACTGTCAATGGGTAGGGGCTCTGGGTCTATCTGGGATTTGACTGGAGGGGCTCTGGGTCTATCTGTGATTGACTGGAGGGGCTCTGGGTCTATCTGTGATTTGACTGGAGGAACTGTCAATGGGTAGGGGTTCTGGGTCTATCTGGGATTGACTGGAGGGGTTCTGGGTCTATCTGTGATTGATTGGAGGAACTGTCAATGGGTACTGTCAATGGGTAGGGGCTCTAGATCTATCTGGGATTGACTGGAGGGGCTCTAGGTCTATCTGGGATTGACTGGAGGGGCTCTAGGTCTATCTGGGATTGACTGGAGGGGCTCTAGGTCTATCTGGGATTGACTGGAGGGGCTCTAGGTCTATCTGGGATTGACTGGAGGGGCTCTAGGTCTATCTGGGATTGACTGGAGGGGCTCTAGGTCTATCTGGGATTGACTGGAGGGGCTCTAGGTCTATCTGGGATTGACTGGAGGGGCTCTGGGTCTATCTGGGATTGACTGGAGGAACTGTCAATGGGTAGGGGCTCTGGGTCTATCTGGGATTGACTGGAGGGTCTCTGGGTCTATCTGGGATTGACTGGAGGGGCTCTGGGTCTATCTGGGATTGACTGGAGGGGCTCTGGGTCTATCTGGGATTGACTGGAGGAACTGTCAATGGGTAGGGGCTCTGGGTCTATCTGGGATTGACTGGAGGGGCTCTGGGTCTATCTGGGATTGACTGGAGGAACTGTCAATGGGTAGGGGCTCTGGGTCTATCTGTGATTTGACTGGAGGGGCTCTGGGTCTATCTGTGATTTGACTGGAGGGGCTCTGGGTCTATCTGGGATTGACTGGGGGGGCTCAGGATCTATCTGGGATTTGACTGGAGGACTATTTAAAACCCATTTGTACTGTGTGTTGGGGCAGAGGTCACCAACCATCTATTCTCTGGTACATTTTCACCCCAACCATCACATACCACAACCAGAGTTGAGCTCAATTCCAGTTAATTCAGGGAGTTACCCAATTAAAAAGCATTGAAGAGAATTGGAATTTCAGTGTACTTCCTAAATTGACTGGAATTGAAATGGAATTTACCACAACACATTCCGCCAAGCGAAGTTGAGAGGCTGGGCGGCGTTGAGAGGCTGGGCGGCGTTGAGAGGCTGGGCGGCGTTGAGAGGCTGGGCGGCGTTGAGAGGCTGGGCGGCGTTGAGAGGCTGGGCGGCGTTGAGAGGCTGGGCGGCGTTGAGAGGCTGGGCGGCGTTGAGAGGCTGGGCGGCGTTGAGAGGCTCGGTGCAGTTCTAACTCTTCCACCTTTCATGTCACAGAATGAGATTCTAGTTGTGTCCAGTGATGGCAGTGTTGGAGAAAGCTGCTGATGAAATTCAAACCAATAGTTTTTAGTACTTTCTACTATCTGACTGCTCCACTGCTACTCTAGACTTATCTGAGTATGTTTAGCGAACACCCTCTAACTTCCAACAGTATTTAAACCTTCATTATAACCTTGTTTACCAAATGTAAGTAACTGACTAGAATTTATTATGACAACCACCTGTCATTGCAGTCTGATGTGTTTATTCACTTTCAACAGCAGAAAACTAACATATTGTTCTGATCAGTAGACAGGGTATAGACCAGGATGGTCCACTGTGTTAACAGGTTGTTCTGATCAGTAGACAGGGTATAGACCAGGATGGTCCACTGTGTTAACAGCCTGTTCTGATCAGTAGACAGGATATAGACCAGGATGGTCCACTGTGTTAACAGGCTGTTCTGATCAGTAGACAGGATATAGACCAGGATGGTCCACTGTGTTAACAGGCTGTTCTGATCAGTAGACAGGGTATAGACCAGGATGGTCCACTGTGTTAACAGGCTGTTCTGATCAGTAGACAGGGTATAGACCAGGATGGTCCACTGTGTTAACAGGCTGTTCTGATCAGTAGACAGGGTATAGACCAGGATGGTCCACTGTGTTAACAGGCTGTTCTGATCAGTAGACAGGGTATAGACCAGGATGGTCCACTGTGTTAACAGCCTGTTCTGATCAGTAGACAGGGTATAGACCAGGATGGTCCACTGTGTTAACAGGCTGTTCTGATCAGTAGACAGGGTATAGACCAGGATGGTCCACTGTGTTAACAGGCTGTTCTGATCAGTAGACAGGGTATAGACCAGGATGGTCCACCGTGTTAACAGGCTGTTCTGATCAGTAGACAGGGTATAGACCAGGATGGTCCACTGTGTTAACAGGCTGTTCTGATCAGTAGACAGGGTATAGACCAGGATGGTCCACTGTGTTAACAGGCTGTTCTGATCAGTAGACAGGGTATAGACCAGGATGGTCCACTGTGTTAACAGGCTGTTCTGATCAGTAGACAGGGTATAGACCAGGATGGTCCACTGTGTTAACAGGCTGTTCTGATCAGTAGACAGGATATAGACCAGGATGGTCCACTGTGTTAACAGCCTGTTCTGATCAGTAGACAGGGTATAGACCAGGATGGTCCACTGTGTTAACAGGCTGTTCTGATCAGTAGACAGGGTATAGACCAGGATGGTCCACTGTGTTAACAGGCTGTTCTGATCAGTAGACAGGATATAGACCAGGATGGTCCACTGTGTTAACAGGCTGTTCTGATCAGTAGACAGGGTATAGACCAGGATGGTCCACCGTGGAACTACCCATCCCGGATCCGGGAGAATTGTCATCAACTACACTAATTAGCATAGCGCAACGGACAAAAAATATTACTAGAAAATATTCATATTCATGAGATCACAAGTGAAATATAGTGAAACACAGCTTAGCCTTTTGTTAATCACCCTGTCATCTCAGATTTTGAAATTATGCTTTACAGCCAAATCAAGTCAAGCGTTTGTGTAAGTTTATCGATAGCCTAGCATAGCATTATGTCCAGCTAGCAGCAGGAAGCTTGGTCACGAAAATCAGAAAATCAATCAAATTAACCGTTTACCTTTGATGATCTTCGGATGTTTTCACTGATGAGAATCCCAGTTAGACAGCAAATGTTCCTTTTGTTCCATAAAGATGATTTTATACCCAAAATACCTCCGTTTGTTTTTCACGTTATGTTCAGAAATCCACCGGAAATAGCGGTCACGACAACACCCCCAAAAAATCCAAATTATATCCATAATATCGACAGAAACATGGCAAACGTTTTTATAATCAATCCTCAAGGTGTTTTTCAAATATCTATTTGATAATATATCAACCGGGACAATTTTACTTTTCAGTAGGACCGAGAGGAAAAATGACTACCTGTCTTTTACGCAAGAATCACTCTGAGAGCCCTCAGCTGGCCACTCACGCAATGTAGTCGTTTACGCTCATTCTTCAACATAAAGGCGTGAAACTACGTCAAAATGCTGTAGACACCTTAGGGAATACGTAGAAAAGGGAATCTGGTTGATATCCCTTTCAATGGCCAATAGGGGTGCATAGGAACACAACGGTTTCAAAATAAGAGGCACTTCCTGATTGGATTTGCCTCAGGATTTCGCCTGTTATGTTATACTCACAGACAATATTTTGACATGGCTCAGCTCAAGTGATAGATGATCAGTCTGCCCTCTGGCTCAGCTCAGGTGGTAGATGATCAGTCTGCCCTCTGGCTCAGCTCAAGTGATAGATGATCAATCTGCCCTCTGGCTCAGCTCAGGTGGTAGATGATCAGTCTGCCCTCTGGCTCAGCTCAGGTGGTAGATGATCAGTCTGCCCTCTGGCTCAGCTCAGGTGGTAGATGATCAGTCTGCCCTCTGGCTCAACTCAGGTGGTAGATGATCAGTCTGCCCTCTGGCTCAGCTCAAGTGATAGATGATCAATCTGCCCTCTGGCTCAGCTCAGGTGGTAGATGATCAGTCTGCCCTCTGGCTCAGCTCAGGTGGTAGATGCTCAGTCTGCCCTTTGGCTCAGCTCAGTCTGCCCTCTGGCTCAGCTCAGGTAGTAGATTGTCAGTCTGCCCTCTGGCTCAGCTCAGGTGATCTAACCCTAACCCTGCCCTAGATGTTTTTGCGCAATATTCCAAATGCCTTTTACGATCGTTTATTTCCGCTTGTTCTCATGTTGTCTTTTAGGTCTCCTTCCCTCCTCTGTGCACCACCCCGTTTACTCCAGAGATCTGTGCGTAATGGAGAGATGCACGTCTCTGCCCTAACAAAGGGACTTGTGTCCCAAAGGCAGGAAGGCAGGTGACAAGCGTAGGTCCAAAATAAACCCATAGAAACGTATTGGCCTTGTTTTGGACACATTTTAGCTTTCAAATCAAATGTTATTTGTCACATGCGCCGGATACAACAGGTGTAGACCTTACAGTGAAATGCTATACAGGGTGTTACGGTACAGAGTCAATGTGGAGGTTATATACAGGGTGTTACGGTACAGAGTCAATGTGGAGGTTATATACAGGGGGTACCGGTACAGAGTCAATGTGGAAGCTATATACAGGGTGTACCGGTACAGAGTCAATGTGGAGGTTATATACAGGGTGTACCGGTACAGAGTCAATATGGAGGCTATATACAGGGGGTACCGGTACAGAGTCAAAATGGAGGCTATATACAGGGGGTACCGGTACAGAGTCAATATGGAGGCTATATACAGGGGGTACCGGTACAGAGTCAATGTGGAAGCTATGTACAGGGGGTACCTGTACAGAGTCAATATGGAGGCTATATACAGGGGGTACCGGTACAGAGTCAAAATGGAGGCTATATACAGGGGGTACCGGTACAGAGTCAATATGGAGGCTATATACAGGGGGTACCGGTACAGAGTCAATGTGGAAGCTATGTACAGGGGGTACCTGTACAGAGTCAATATGGAGGCTATATACAGGGGGTACCGGTACAGAGTCAATGTGGAGGCTATATACAGGGTGTACCGGTACAGAGTCAATATGGAGGCTATATACAGGGGGTACCGGTACAGAGTCAATATGGAGGCTATATACAGGGGGTACCGGTACAGAGTCAATATGGAGGCTATATACAGGGGGTACCGGTACAGAGTCAATGTGTAGGCTATATACAGGGGGTACCGGTACAGAGTCAATATGGAGGCTATATACAGGGGGTACCGGTACAGAGTCAATGTGGAAGCTATGTACAGGGGGTACCTGTACAGAGTCAATATGGAGGCTATATACAGGGGGTACCGGTACAGAGTCAATGTGGAGGCTATATACAGGGGGTACCAGTACAGAGTCAATGTGGAGGCTATATACAGGGGGTACCGGTACAGAGTCAATGTGGAGGCTATATACAGGGGGTACCAGTACAGAGTCAATGTGGAGGCTATATACAGGGGGTACCAGTACAGAGTCAATGCGGAGGCTATATACAGGGGGTACCGGTACAGAGTCAATGAAGAGGCTATATACAGGTGGTACTGGTCAGGGTCAATGTGCAGGGGCACTGGTGTCAAGGTAATTGAGGTAATATGTACATGTAGGATGTAGTTATTAAAGTGACTATGCATAGATAATAACAGAGTAGCAGCAGCATAGAAGAGGTCCAGCTCCACGATATTACCTTGTTATATACCTATCATTTACAGCCCTGATACATTACCTTGTTATATACCTATCATTTACAGCCCTGATACATTACCTTGTTATATACCTATCATTTACAGCCCTGATACATTACCTTGTTTTATAACTATCATTTACAGCCCTGATACATTACCTTGTTATATACCTATCATTTACAGCCCTGATACATTACCTTGTTATATAACTATCATTTACAGCCCTGATACATTACCTTGTTATATACCTATCATTTACAGGTCCATTACATTACCTTGTTATATACCTATCATTTACAGGTCCGCTACATTACCTTGTTATATACCTATCATTTACAGCCCTGATACATTACCTTGTTATATACCTATCATTTACAGCTCTGATACATTACCTTGTTATATACCTATCATTTACAGGTCTGCTACATTACCTTGTTATATACCTATCATTTACAGGTCCATTACATTACCTTGTTATATACCTATCATTTACAGGTCTGCTACATTACCTTGTTATATACCTATCATTTACAGGTCTGCTACATTACCTTGTTATATACCTATCATTTACTGGTCTGATACATTACCTTGTTATATACCTATCATTTACAGGTCTGATACATTACCTTGTTATATACCTATCATTTACAGGTCTGATACATTACCTTGTTATATACCTATCATTTACAGGTCCACTACATTACCTTGTTATATACCTATCATTTACAGGTCTGATACATTACCTTGTTATATACCTATCATTTACAGGTCCATTACATTACCTTGTTATATACCTATCTTTTACATGTCCATTACATTACCTTGTTATATACCTATCATTTACAGGTCTGATACATTACCTTGTTATATACCTATCATTTACAGGTCCATTACATTACCTTGTTATATACCTATCATTTACAGGTCTTCTACATTACCTTGTTATATACCTATCATTTACAGGTCTGCTACATTACCTTGTTATATACCTATCATTTACAGGTCTGATACATTACCTTGTTATATACCTATCATTTACAGGTCCGTTACATTACCTTGTTATATACCTATCATTTACAGGTCCGCTACATTACCTTATTATATACGTATCATTTACAGCCCTGATACATTACCTTGTTATATAACTATCATTTACAGGTCCATTACATTACCTTGTTATATAACTATCATTTACAGGTCTGATACATTACCTTGTTATATACCTATCATTTACAGGTCTGATACATTACCTTGTTATATACCTATCATTTACAGGTCCGTTACATGACCTTGTTATATAACTATCATTTACAGGTCCATTACATTACCTTGTTATATAACTATCATTTACATGTCTGCTACATTACCTTGTTATATACCTATCATTTATAGGTCCGCTACATTACCTTGTTATATACCTATCATTTATAGGTCCGCTACATTACCTTGTTATATACCTATCATTTACAGGTCCACTACATTACCTTGTTATATACGTATCATTTACAGGTCCACTACATTACCTTGTTATATACCTATCATTTACAGGTCCGCTACATTACCTTGTTATATACCTATCATTTACAGGTCTGCTACATTACCTTATTATATACCTATCATTTACAGCCCTGATACATTACCTTGTTATATAACTATCATTTACAGGTCCATTACATTACCTTGTTATATAACTATCATTTACATGTCTGCTACATTACCTTGTTATATACCTATCATTTACAGGTCCGCTACATTACCTTGTTATATAACTATCATTTACAGGTCCATTACATTACCTTGTTATATAACTATCATTTACATGTCTGCTACATTACCTTGTTATATACCTATCATTTACAGGTCCGCTACATTACCTTGTTATATACCTATCATTTACAGGTCCACTACATTACCTTGTTATATACGTATCATTTACAGCCCTGATACATTACCTTGTTATATACCTATCATTTACAGGTCCGCTACATTACCTTGTTATATACCTATCATTTACAGGTCTGCTACATTACCTTATTATATACCTATCATTTACAGCCCTGATACATTACCTTGTTATATAACTATCATTTACAGGTCCATTACATTACCTTGTTATATAACTATCATTTACATGTCTGCTACATTACCTTGTTATATACCTATCATTTACAGGTCCGCTACATTACCTTGTTATATAACTATCATTTACAGGTCCATTACATTACCTTGTTATATAACTATCATTTACAGGTCTGCTACATTACCTTGTTATATAACTATCATTTACAGCCCTGATACATTACCTTGTTATATACCTATCATTTACAGGTCTGCTACATTACCTTGTTATATACCTATCATTTACAGGTCCGCTACATTACCTTGTTATATACCTATCATTTACAGCCCTGATACATTACCTTGTTATATACCTATCATTTACAGGTCCACTTCATCCTCCAGGAGGTGGTGATGGGGGGGATGGTGCTGGAAACCAACATGAATGAGATCGTTGGCCAGGTAGAGCTGCAGAACCGCATGGAGAAATCAGAGGTTAGTCAGTTCACTTATTGGTCCTGTAGTTAGAGTCCTCTGTTAGTCTGGTGACTGGTCCTGTAGTTAGACCTCTGTTAGTCAGTTCACTGGTCCTGTAGTTAGTCCTCTGTTAGTCTGGTGACTGGTCCTGTAGTTAGAGTCCTCTGTTAGTCTGGTGACTGGTCCTGTAGTTAGTCCTCTGTTAGTCTGGTGACTGGTCCTGTAGTTAGAGTCCTCTGTTAGTCTGTTCACTGGTCCTGTAGTTAGTCCTCTGTTAGTCTGGTGACTGGTCCTGTAGTTAGTCCTCTGTTAGTCTGGTGACTGGCCTTGTAGTTAGTCCTCTGTTAGTCTGGTGACTGGTCCTGTAGTTAGTCCTCTGTTAGTCTGGTGACTGGCCTTGTAGTTAGTCCTCTGTTAGTCTGGTGACTGGTCCTGTAGTTAGAGTCCTCTGTTAGTCTGGTGACTGGTCCTGTAGTTAGTCCTCTGTTAGTCTGGTGACTGGCCCTGTAGTTAGTCCTCTGTTAGTCTGGTGACTGGTCCTGTAGTTAGTCCTCTGTTAGTCTGTTCACTGGTCCTGTAGTTAGACCTCTGTTAGTCTGTTCACTGGTCCTGTAGTTAGTCCTCTGTTAGTCTGGTGACTGGTCCTGTAGTTAGTCCTCTGTTAGTCTGGTGACTGGTCCTGTAGTTAGTCCTCTGTTAGTCTGGTGACTGGTCCTGTAGTTAGTCCTCTGTTAGTCTGGTGACTGGTCCTGTAGTTAGACCTCTGTTAGTCTGGTGACTGGCCCTGTAGTTAGTCCTCTGTTAGTCAGTTCACTTATTGGTCCTGTAGTTAGTCCTTTGTTAGTCTGGTGACTGGTCCTGTAGTTAGTCCTCTGTTAGTCTGGTGACTGGCCCTGTAGTTAGTCCTCTGTTAGTCTGGTGACTGGCCCTGTAGTTAGTCCTCTGTTAGTCTGTTCACTGGTCCTGTAGTTAGACCTCTGTTAGTCTGGTGACTGGTCCTGTAGTTGGTCCTTTGTTAGTCTGGTGACTGGTCCTGTAGTTAGTCCTTTAGACCTTTAGGGCTGTTAGTCTAGACTCTAGACCTTTAGGGCTGTTAGTCTAGACTCTAGACCTTTAGGGCTGTTAGTCTAGACTCTAGACCTTTAGGGCTGTTAGTCTAGACCTTTAGGGCTGTTAGTCTAGACCTTTAGGGCTGTTAGTCTAGAGTCTAGACCTTTAGGGCTGTTAGTCTAGACTCTAGACCTTTAGGGCTGTTAGTCTAGACTCTAGACCTTTAGGGCTGTTAGTCTAGACTCTAGACCTTTAGGGCTGTTAGTCTAGACTCTAGACCTTTAGGGCTGTTAGTCTAGACTCTAGACCTTTAGGGCTGTTAGTCTAGACCCTAGACCTTTAGGGCTGTTAGTCTAGACCCTAGACCTTTAGGGCTGTTAGTCTAGACCCTAGACCTTTAGGGCTGTTAGTCTAGACCTTTAGGGCTGTTAGTCTAGACTCTAGACCTTTAGGGCTGTTAGTCTAGACCTTTAGGGCTGTTAGTCTAGACCTTTAGGGCTGTTAGTCTAGACCTTTAGGGCTGTTATTCTAGAGTCTAGACCTTTAGGGCTGTTAGTCTAGACTCTAGACCTTTAGGGCTGTTAGTCTAGACTCTAGACCTTTAGGGCTGTTAGTCTAGACTCTAGACCTTTAGGGCTGTTAGTCTAGACTCTAGACCTTTAGGGCTGTTAGTCTAGACCTTTAGGGCTGTTAGTCTAGACCTTTAGGGCTGTTAGTCTAGACCTTTAGGGCTGTTAGTCTAGACTCTAGACCTTTAGGGCTGTTAGTCTAGACTCTAGACCTTTAGGGCTGTTAGTCTAGACTCTAGACCTTTAGGGCTGTTAGTCTAGACTCTAGACCTTTAGGGCTGTTAGTCTAGACTCTAGACCTTTAGGGCTGTTAGTCTAGACTCTAGACCTTTAGGGCTGTTAGTCTAGACTCTAGACCTTTAGGGCTGTTAGTCTAGACTCTAGACCTTTAGGGCTGTTAGTCTAGACCTTTAGGGCTGTTAGTCTAGACCTTTAGGGCTGTTAGTCTAGACCTTTAGGGCTGTTAGTCTAGACCTTTAGGGCTGTTAGTCTAGACTCTAGACCTTTAGGGCTGTTAGTCTAGACTCTAGACCTTTAGGGCTGTTAGTCTAGACCTTTAGGGCTGTTAGTCTAGACCTTTAGGGCTGTTAGTCTAGACTCTAGACCTGTAGGGCTGTTAGTCTAGACTCTAGACCTTTAGGGCTGTTAGTCTAGACTCTAGACCTTTAGGGCTGTTAGTCTAGACTCTAGACCTTTAGGGCTGTTAGTCTAGACTCTAGACCTTTAGGGCTGTTAGTCTAGACTCTAGACCTTTAGGGCTGTTAGTCTAGACTCTAGACCTTTAGGGCTGTTAGTCTAGACCTTTAGGGCTGTTAGTCTAGACCCTAGACCTTTAGGGCTGTTAGTCTAGACCTTTAGGGCTGTTAGTCTAGACTCTAGACCTTTAGGGCTGTTAGTCTAGACCTTTAGGGCTGGTAGTCTAGACTCTAGACCTTTAGGGCTGTTAGTCTAGACTCTAGACCTTTAGGGCTGTTAGTCTAGACTCTAGACCTTTAGGGCTGTTAGTCTAGACTCTAGACCTTTAGGGCTGTTAGTCTAGACTCTAGACCTTTAGGGCTGTTAGTCTAGACTCTAGACCTTTAGGGCTGTTAGTCTAGACTCTAGACCTTTAGGGCTGTTAGTCTAGACTCTAGACCTTTAGGGCTGTTAGTCTAGACCTTTAGGGCTGTTAGTCTAGACTCTAGACCTTTAGGGCTGTTAGTCTAGACTCTAGACCTTTAGGGCTGTTAGTCTAGACTCTAGACCTTTAGGGCTGTTAGTCTAGACCTTTAGGGCTGTTAGTCTAGACCTTTAGGGCTGTTAGTCTAGACCTTTAGGGCTGTTAGTCTAGACCTTTAGGGCTGTTATTCTAGACTCTAGACCTTTAGGGCTGTTATTCTAGACCCTAGACCTTTAGGGCTGTTAGTCTAGACTCTAGACCTTTAGGGCTGTTAGTCTAGACTCTAGACCTTTAGGGCTGTTAGTCTAGACTCTAGACCTTTAGGGCTGTTAGTCTAGACTCTAGACCTTTAGGGCTGTTAGTCTAGACTCTAGACCTTTAGGGCTGTTAGTCTAGACCTTTAGGGCTGTTAGTCTAGACCTTTAGGGCTGTTAGTCTAGACTCTAGACCTTTCGGTTCCTAGTGAATACGACCCCTGGTCTCCCAGACAGAGATGAACGTTCCTCGGTTCCTAGTGAATACGTCCCGTCTCCCAGACAGAGATGAACGTTCCTCGGTTCCTAGTGAATACGTCCCGTCTCCCAGACAGAGATGAAGCCTACTGTAGATTCAACATGATGTCCATAACCAGACCCTTTAGTCTCCTCTCTCTATTACACCTGATGAGTTCATTTCATTGCTGTGTATTTCATCATCTCCACAGCTGGTGTAGAAAAGCCTCAAAGCAGAGTTGTGTCTGTTTCAGGGGGGCTTCTCTGCAGCGCCGGCGCGGGCTGTCTCCGCCGTCAAGAACATCAACCTCCCAGAAATGCCTCGCAACATCAACATCGGAGACATCAATATCAAAGTGCCCAGCCTCTCTCCCTTCTGACCAGGGAGCGGAGCAGGGCCTAGGCCCAAACGGCACCCTATTCCCCATATAGTGCACTACTTTAGACCAGAGCCCTATTGCACCCTATATAGTGCACTACTTTAGACCAGAGCCCTATGGCACCCTATTCCCTATATAGTGCACTACTTTTAACCAGAGCCCTATGGGGGCTTCTGCCCTTCTGGTCTAAAGTAGTGCACTACACTATATATCAGTGCACCATAAGATGTGAGACACACTATATGACCTATACAGTATGTCTTCCTATGGGCCCTGGTCAGAAATAGTGCACTATATAGGGAATAGGGTGTATAGGTAGTGCACTATATAGGGTCTATAGGTAGTGCGCTATATAGGGAATAGGGTGTATAGGTAGTGCACTATATATGGAATAGGGTGTATACGTAGTGCACTATATAGGGAATAGGGTGTATATGTAGTGCACTATATATGGAATAGGGTCTATAGGTAGTGCACTATATATGGAATAGGGTGTTTCAGTAGTGCACTATATATCGAATAGGGTGTATATGTAGTGCACTATATATGGAATAGGGTCTATAGGTAGTGCACTATATATGGAATAGGGTGTATAGGTAGTGCACTATATATGAAATAGGGTGTATAGGTAGTGCACTATATAGATAATAGGGTGTATAGGTAGTGCACTAAATATGGAATAGGGTGTATAGGTAGTGCACTATATAGGGAATAGGGTGTTTCGGTAGTGCACTATATTTGGAATAGGGTGTATACGTAGTGCACTATATATGGAATAGGGTGTATACGTAGTGCACTATATATGGAATAGGGTGTATACGTAGTGCACCATATAGGGAATAGGGTGTATAGGTAGTGCACTATATCGGGTCTATAGGTAGTGCACTATATAGGGAATAGGGTGTATACGTAGTGCACTATATATGGAATAGGGTGTATAGGTAGTGCACTATATAGGGAATAGGGTGTATAGGTAGTGCACTATATATGGAATAGGGTGTATAGGTAGTGCACTATATAGGGTCTATAGGTAGTGCACTATATAGGGTCTATAGGTAGTGCACGATATATGGAATAGGGTGTTTAGGTAGTGCACTATATAGGGAATAGGGTGTTTAGGTAGTGCACTTCTATAGACCAGAGCCCTATGGCACCCTATATAGTGCACTACTTTAGACCAGAGCCCTATGGCACCCTATTCCCTATATAGTGCACTACTTTTAACCAGAGCCCTATGGGGGCTTCTGCCCTTCTGGTCTAAAGTAGTGCACTGCACTATATATCAGTGCACTATAAGATGTGAGACACACTATATGACCTATACAGTATGTCTTCCTATGGGCCCTGGTCAAAAATAGTGCACTATATAGGGAATAGGGTGTATAGGTAGTGCACTATATATGGAATAGGGTGTATAGGTAGTGCACTTCTATAGACCAGAGCCCTATGGCACCCTATATAGTGCACTACTTTAGACCAGAGCCCCTATGGCACCCTATTCCCTATATAGTGCACTACTTTTAACCAGAGCCCTATGGGGGCTTCTGCCCTTCTGGTCTAAAGTAGTGCACTGCACTATATATCAGTGCACTATAAGATGTGAGACACACTATATGACCTATACAGTATGTCTTCCTATGGGCCCTGGTCAAAAATAGTGCACTAAATAGGGAATAGGGTGTATAGGTAGTGCACTATATAGGGTCTATAGGTAGTGCACTATATATGGAATAGGGTGTTTAGGTAGTGCACTATATAGGGTGTATAGGTAGTGCACTATACAGGGTCTATAGGTAGTGCACTATATAGGGAATAGGGTGTATAGGTAGTGCACTATATAGGGAATAGGGTGTTTAGGTAGTGCACTATATAGGGAATAGGGTGTTTAGGTAGTGCACTATATATGGAATAGGGTGTATAGGTAGTGCACTATATATGGAATAGGGTGTATAGGTAGTGCACTATATAGGGTGTATAGGTAGTGCACTATATAGGGAATAGGGTGTATAGGTTGTGCACTATATATGGAATAGGGTGTATAGGTAGTGCACTATATAGGGTCTATAGGTAGTGCACTATATAGGGAATAGGGTGTATAGGTAGCGCACTATATATGGAATAGGGTGTATAGGTAGTGCACTATATATGGAATAGGGTGTATAGGTAGTGCACTATATAGGGTGTATAGGTAGTGCACTATATAGGGAATAGGGTGTATAGGTAGTGCACTATATATGGATTAGGGTGTATAGGTAGTGCACTATATAGGGTGTATAGGTAGTGCAGAGCAGCGAGGGAGGAGGCTGACTGTATGTTCGACAGGTTAATTGTTACTGTGATGTGTTATTGATGTGTGAATCCTAGGGCTCCTCTCAAAATGATACAACTAAATAATACACTACTGCTTTTCTATTTATGAAATCACAACCAGCTTTTTCCTCTGTCAGGACATTATCCCTCCAACCTTCTGTCAGGACATTATCCCTCCAACCTTCTGTCAGGACATTATCCCTCTAACCTTCTGTCAGGACATTATCCCTCCAACCTTCTGCCAGGACATTATCCCTCCAACCTTCTGTCAGGACATTATCCCTCTAACCTTCTGTCAGGACATTATCCCTCTAACCTTCTGCCAGGACATTATCCCTCCAACCTTCTGCCAGGACATTATCCCTCCAACCTTCTGTCAGGACATTATCCCTCTAACCTTCTGCCAGGACATTATCCATCCATCCTTCTGTCAGGACATTATCCCTCCAACCTTCTGTCAGGACATTATCCCTCCAACCTTCTGTCGGGACATTATCCCTCCAACCTTCTGTCGGGACATTATCCCTCTAACCTTTCGTCAGGCCATTATCCCTCTAACCTTCTGTCAGGACATTATCCCTCCAACCTTCTGTCAGGACATTATCCATCCATCCTTCTGCCAGGACATTACCCCCCCACCCTTCTGACAGGACATTATCCATCCATCCTTCTGCCAGGACATTACCCCTCCAACCTTCTGTCAGGACATTATCCCTCTAACCTTTCGTCGGGCCATTATCCCTCTAACCTTCTGTCAGGACATTAGCCCTATAACCTTCTGTCAGGACATTATCCCCCCATCCTTCTGACAGGACATTATCCCCCCATCCTTCTGTCGGGACATTATCCCCCCATCCTTATGTCGGGACATTATCCCCCCATCCTTCTGTCGGGACATTATCCCCCCATCCTTCTGTCGGGACATTATCCCCCCATCCTTCTGTCGGGACATTATCCCCCCATCCTAATGTCGGGACATTATCCCCCCATCCTTCTGACAGGACATTATCCCCCCATCATAATGTCGGGACATTATCCCCCCATCCTTATGTCGGGACATTATCCCCCATCCTTCTGTCGGGACATTATCCCCCCATCCTTCTGTCGGGACATTATCCCCCCATCCTTCTGTCGGGACATTATCCCCCCATCCTAATGTCGGGACATTATCCCCCATCCTTCTGACAGGACATTATCCCCCCATCCTAATGTCGGGACATTATCCCCCCATCCTTCTGTCGGGACATTATCCCCCCATCATTCTGTCGGGACATTATCCCCCCATCCTTCTGTCGGGACATTATCCCCCCCATCCTTCTGTCGGGACATTATCCCCCCATCATTCTGTCGGGACATTATCCCCCCATCATTCTGTCGGGACATTATCCCCCCATCCTTCTGTCGGGACATTATCCCCCCCATCCTTCTGTCGGGACATTATCCCCCCCATCCTTCTGTCGGGACATTATCCCCCCCATCCTTCTGTCGGGACATTATCCCCCATCCTTCTGACAGGACATTATCCCTCTGACCTTCTGTCGGAACATTATCCCTCTGACCTTCTGTCGGGACATTACCCCTCTGACCTTCTGTCGGGACATTACCCCTCTAACCTTCTGTCGGGACATTACCCCTCTAACCTTGTCAGGACATTACCCCTCTAACCTTCTGTCAGGACATATTTTCCTTTATTCTGTCTTTGTTGAAAACATGTCCCTGTTAGTCTCCACCTGTTGTTTACCAAGCAGGTGACCAATAGGATGTGATTGGATTTCGCCACGTTATTTACCTTTTCCTGTGTGCGTGGGGAAATTACACAGTTCTCCAGTTTTGTGATTTGCACAAGATAATGACTACGATGTTGCTGTTGATCCCAATGGGCGTTAATAATGACATGTTATTGTAGCTGCGTTCTGTTTTGAGCATTGTGTATTTATCAGTGTTAGTTTGTCCGTTGGTCTGCAATGAAAAACCCAGTCTACGTCCTAAATGACACGGCCCTGGCCAAAGGTGTGTGTGTGTGTGTGTGTGTGTGTGTGTGTGTGTGTGTGTGTGTGTGTGTGTGTGTGTGTGTGATTTTTTGCATGGGTCCAAAGTGTGTGCACTGAACTTGGTCAAGTTCTGGGCTTTTGGCGGGTGAAATAAATGTAGTGTGGTCTTTAAGTTTGGACTGCTTATTTGTAATCAGAAGGTTTGGTATCATGTTATATTTAATTGATTGGTTTGGTATCATGTCCTGTCATATTTAATTGATTTGTTTGGTATCATGTCCTGTCATATTTAATTGATTGGTTTGGTATCATGTCCAGTCATATTTAATTGATTGGTTTGGTAGCATGTCCTGTCATATTTAATTGATTGGTTTGGTATCATGTCCTGTCATATTTAATTGATTGGTTTGGTATCATGTCCTGTCATATTTAATAGGTGGTTTGTGGTGTATACGGCAGGAATCAGAGGAGTAAACAGGCCATAATATTGAATGAACCTGATTCTGTTGTCTGTCTGCAACCTTCTCAAAGCGTTTTCCAAGACCGCTTCTATCCAGAACATTGTAATGGTGAAAATATATCCATGTTATAAGTGTAGCTGCTACATTCCCTTCCAACAATAAAATGGCAGAGGAAACTTGTGTTCTTGACTGTTTATTTTGTGCCTTTTCCAAGTATACTGTTTGTACAGTAACAACAACAAACCTTTGTCAACACCTCGTTTTGTGTCTTCTCAGAAGACTACAGTCATGTCTTACCAGCCGACCTCAGAATGTTAGTCACAGTCACAAGTCTGTGGGCTTGCATCCTAAATGGCTCCCTAGTTCGTGCACTACTTCAGCCCATAGGGCTCATAGAGCTCTGACCAAAAGTACTGTGCTATATAGGGAATAGGGTGCCGTTTGGGAGTGATCCTGTGGTCAGTACTGATCATGTTCTCTACTGCCGTGGTTTCCTTTCCTCCCATCAGGTCCAAAGAACACCACAGTGAGTTCCAAGTTTCTTTCAGATCCACTCTGACTGACACGCATTCCAACCCCGTCCTGCAGGATTCAGGGTGGGTCGTTCCCTTCCCTCCGACAGCTGTTTTTCCATCTAGTGGAGTTGGAACAGGAAAAGCTGAGGTATCTCCCACCTCTACACTAACACAGGGAATCTGAATGAGTCCGTCCGTGTGTGTTGCTTCACAGCAGTCTGTTTGGGATCGTCTGGTCACTCAGTCTGGACATCAGTTCCTACCTGGTATGTACTGTGTTTTGTCTTTTAGTCTTCTAGTGTGACACTAAAACAGCATGAAGGTACAGCGAGTTATGCCTCTGGATTTGCGTGTCGTGTTTGATCAGAAGCAGAGTTCATGTCAGTGTGTCAGGCTGTCTCAGCCAGGATTTCTTCCACATATGGTCCTCTGATGACCAGGCTGGTTCTGGGGGTTGGTTAAAGTATACGGGTAAGAGATTAATTTAGCTTTTGGCAACATGTCTCTGGTTCATTCAGAGTGATATGTGAAGAGTTAATGTGGTTGTAGCTGTGTGTTGTTGCTGCTGCTTCATTGAAACACCAGGTGTTAGTAGTTACAGAGGAGTCACCCTGAACTGAAAGACCCTGAACAGGCTTCCTGGAAACCTGATCCCTGGAAACCACCGGCAGTCACACACAGGTCTTCAACGTCTCTCGCTCGCCCGCCCGCTCGCTCTGACGGATGGAGGACTGACACATCCACCATGCCTTACATCTGCCATATACCACAGTTTATTACGTCTGCCACCCTGGACAGTTTATTAGGTATGCCACCCTGGCCAGTTTATTAGGTATGCCACCTTGGCCAGTTTATTAGGTATGCCACCTTGGCCAGTTTATTAGGTATGCCACCCTGGCCAGTTTATTAGGTATGCCACCCTGGCCAGTTTATTAGGTCTGCCACCCTGGCCAGTTTATTTGTTATGCCACCCTGGCCAGTTTATTAGGTATGCCACCCTGGCCAGTTTATTAGGTATGCCACCTTGGCCAGTTTATTAGGTATGCCACCTTGGCCAGTTTATTAGGTATGCCACCCTGGCCAGTTTATTAGGTATGCCACCCTGGCCAGTTTATTAGGTATGCCACCTTGGCCAGTTTATTAGGTATGCCACCCTGGCCAGTTTATTAGGTATGCCACCTTGGCCAGTTTATTTGGTATGCCACCCTGGCCAGTTTATTAGGTATGACACCCTGGCCAGTTTGTTAGGTATGCCACCCTGGCCAGTTTATTAGGTATGACACCCTGGCCAGTTTATTAGGTCTGCCACCTTAGCCAGTTTATTTGGTATGCCACCCTGGCCAGTTTATTAGGTATGCCACCTTAGCCAGTTTATTTGGTATGCCACCCTGGCCAGTTTATTAGGTATGCCACCCTGGCCAGGTTATTTGGTCTGCCACCCTGGCCAGTTTATTAGGTCTGCCACCCCGGCCAGTTTATTTGGTATGCCACCCTGGCCAGTTTATTAGGTATGACACACTGGCCAGTTTATTAGGTCTGCCACCTTAGCCAGTTTATTTGGTATGCCACCCTGGCCAGTTTATTAGGTATGCCACCTTGGCCAGTTTATTTGGTATGCCACCCTGGCCAGTTTATTTGGTCTGCCACCCTGGCCAGTTTATTTGGTCTGCCACCCTGGCCAGTTTATTTGGTCTGCCACCCTGGCCAGTTTATTAGGTCTGCCACCCCGGCCAGTTTATTTGGTATGCCACCCTGGCCAGTTTATTAGGTATGCCACCCTGGCCAGGTTATTTGGTATGCCACCCTGGCCAGTTTATTAGGTATGACACCCTGGCCAGTTTATTAGGTATGACACCCTGGCCAGGTTATTAGGTATGCCACCCTGGCCAGGTTATTGGGTATGCCACCCTGGCCAGTTTATTTGGTATGGCACCCTGGTCAGTTTATTAGGTATGCCACCCTGGCCAGGTTATTTGGTCTGCCACCCTGGCCAGTTTATTTGGTATGCCACCCCGGCCAGTTTATTTGGTATGCCACCCTGGCCAGGTTATTAGGTATGCCACCCTGGCCAGGTTATTAGGTATGCCACCCTGGCCAGGTTATTAGGTCTGCCACCCTGGCCAGTTTATTAGGTCTGCCACCCTGGCCAGTTTATTAGGTCTGCCACCCTGGCCAGTTTGTTAGGTATGCCACCCTGGCCAGTTTATTAGGTATGACACCCTGGCCAGTTTATTAGGTATGACACCCTGGCCAGTTTATTAGGTATGCCACCTTAGCCAGTTTATTTGGTATGCCACCCTGGCCAGTTTATTAGGTCTGCCACCCTGGCCAGTTTATTAGGTCTGCCACCCTGGCCAGTTTATTAGGTCTGCCACCCTGGATCGCTCCAACAGACAGTGAGTCACTAATCCCCATTAGTTTCTGCCAAGGCAGCAGCTACTCTTCCTGGGGTTTATTATGGATCCCCATTAGTTTCTGCCAAGGCAGCAGCTACTCTTCCTGGGGTTTATTATGGATCCCCATTAGTTCCTGCCAAGGCAGCAGCTACCCTTCCTGGGGTTTATTATGGATCCCCATTAGTTCCTGTCAAGGCAGCAGCTACTCTTCCTGGGGTTTATTATGGATCCCCATTAATTCCTGCCAAGGCAGCAGCTACTCTTCCCGTGGCTCCGGCAAAATTTAGGCAATTGTATAATTTTAAAAACAGAAATATATTTAAATACATTCATAACATATTTCACAATATATTAAGTGTGTGCTCTTACATAATCCTTGTGTATAGTGCTTATATTAACGTGTGTGTGCATGTGTCTGTGCCTATGTTTGTGTTGCTTCACAGTCCCTGCTGTTCCATAAGGTGTGTTTGGATGTTTTTTAAATCTGATTCTACTGCTGCCTCAGTTACCTGATGTAGAATAGAGTTCCATGTCGTCATGGCTCTATGTAGTACTGTGGAATAGAGTTCCATGTCGTCATGGCTCTATGTAGTACTGTGGAATAGAGTTCCATGTAGTCATGGCTCTATGTGGTACTGTGGAATAGAGTTCCATGTCGTCATGGCTCTATGTAGTACTGTAGAATAGAGTTCCATGTAGTCATGGCTCTATGTAGTACTGTGGAATAGAGTTCCATGTAGTCATGGCTCTATGTAGTACTTTGTGCCTCCCATAGTCTGATCTGGACTTGGAGACTGTGAAGAGACCTCTGGTGGCATGTCTTGTGGGGTAGTCATGGGTGTCTGAGCTGTGTGCCAGTAGTTTAGACAGACAGCTCGGTGCATTCAACATGTCAATACCTCTCATAAATACAAGTAGGGATGAAGTCAATCTCTCCTCCACTTTGAGCCAGGAGAGATTGACATGCATATTATTAATAATATATCCCATTTAGCAGACGCTTTTGTCCAAAGCGACTTACAAGTCGGCTGGGGCCACTACTTTTACATATGGGTGGTCCCAGCGGGAATCGAACCCACGACGCTTGGCGTTGCAAGCGTCATGCTCTACCGACTGAGCCACACAGGACCCTAGCTCTCTGTGTCCATCCAAGGTCCAGCCGTGCTGCTCTGTTCTGAACCAAATGCAATGATCGTAAGTCCCTCTTTGTAGCACCTGACCACATGACTGAACAGTAGTCAAGGTGTGACAAAACTAGGGCCTGTAGGACCTGCTTTGTTGATAGTGTTGTTAAGAAGGTAGAAACTAGGGCCTGTAGGACCTGTCGTGTTGATAGTGTTGTTAAGAAGGCAGAAACTAGGGCCTGTAGGACCTGCCTTGTTGATAGTGTTGTTAAGAAGGTAGGAACTAGGGCCTGTAGGACCTGCCTTGTTGATAGTGTTGTTAAGAAGGTAGAAACTAGGGCCTGTAGGACCTGCCTTGTTGATAGTGTTGTTAAGAAGGTAGAAACTAGGGCCTGTAGGACCTGCCTTGTTGATAGTGTTGTTAAGAAGGTAGGAATGAGGGCCTGTAGGACCTGCCTTGTTGATAGTGTTGTTAAGAAGGTAGAAACTAGGGCCTGTAGGACCTGCCTTGTTGATAGTGTTGTTAAGAAGGTAGAAGCTTGGGCCTGTAGGACCTGCCTTGTTGATAGTGCTGTTAAGAAGGTAGAAACTAGGGCCTGTAGGACCTGCCTTGTTGATAGTGTTGTTAAGAAGGTAGAAACTAGGGCCTGTAGGACCTGCCTTGTTGATAGTGCTGTTAAGAAGGTAGAAACTAGGGCCAGTAGGACCTGCCTTGTTGATAGTGCTGTTAAGAAGGTAGAAACTAGGGCCTGTAGGACCTGCCTTGTTGATATTGTTGTTAAGAAGGTCGGAACGAGGGCCTGTAGGACCTGCCTTGTTGATAGTGTTGTTAAGAAGGTAGAAACTAGGGCCTGTAGGACCTGCCTTGTTGATAGTGCTGTTAAGAAGGTAGAAACTAGGGCCTGTAGGACCTGCCTTGTTGATAGTGTTGTTAAGAAGGTAGAAACTAGAGCCTGTAGGACCTGCCTTGTTGATAGTGTTGTTAAGAAGGTAGAAACTAGGGCCTGTAGGACCTGCCTTGTTGATAGTGCTGTTAAGAAGGTAGAAACTAGGGCCTGTAGGGCCTGCCTTGTTGATAGTGTTGTTAAGAAGGTAGAAACTAGAGCCTGTAGGACCTGCCTTGTTGATAGTGTTGTTAAGAAGGTAGAAACTAGGGCCTGTAGGACCTGCCTTGTTGATAGTGCTGTTAAGAAGGTAGAAACTAGGGCCTGTAGGGCCTGCCTTGTTGATAGTGTTGTTAAGAAGGTAGAAACTAGGGCCTGTGGTAAAACAGTGCAATGGTAGAGTGATACCTAATCACAGTGTAATGGTAGAGTGTTGATACCTCATCACAGTGTAATGGTAGAGTGATACCTAATCACAGTGTTGATACCTAATCACAGTGTAATGGTAGAGTGTTGATACCTAATCACAGTGTAATGGTAAAGTTCAACAGGGGGTAATTTATGGTCAGTCAGGGGTAGGGGGTTGACCTATGGTATCACCCTATTCCCTGTATAGTACACTACCAGGGTCACAGGTCAACAGGGGGTAATTTATGGTCAGTCAGGGGTAGGGGGTTGAACTATAGTATCACCCTATTCCCTGTATAGTACACTACCAGGGTCACAGGTCAACAGGGGGTCATTTATGGTCAGTCAGGGGTAGGGGGTTGAACTATAGTATCACCCTATTCCCTGTATAGTACACTACCAGGGTCACAGGTCAACAGGGGGTAATTTATGGTCAGTCAGGGGTAGGGGGTTGAACTATAGTATCACCCTATTCCCTGTATAGTACACTACCAGGGTCACAGGTCAACAGGGGGTCATTTATGGTCAGTCAGGGGTAGGGGGTTGAACTATAGTATCACCCTATTCCCTGTATAGTACACTACCAGGGTCACAGGTCAACAGGGGGTAATTTATGGTCAGTCAGGGGTAGGGGGTTGAACTATAGTATCACCCTATTCCCTGTAGTTTTCTCCCTCAATGATCCAAACATCTACTATTCACAGTAAACAGTAGTTTTCTCCCTCAATGATCCAAACATCTACTTCCTTGTGTAGTTTTCTTGCTATTTGCACTTCTTTTACTTGAAGTTTACCAAAGTAACCGTCTCTCTGGCTGACCTCTGACCTGAGTTCTGTCCTCAGCTTTCCCTCTGCAGAGTGTCTCGTCCAAGCTGCTCCTCTTCCCTCTCCCGCCTGGCTGTCAGCGGCAGCTCCCCAACCCGTACTCTGAATCCACCCCCACACCTGATCTACTCACACACTCACATACAGACACACAGTTCCTCTCTCCCCTTACTGTGGCCTCTCTTTCCTACATCTCTCAGAGAAAATTACAATTCTCATGGTATTTTTTTATGCACTGACTTTACTGAACTCTGGAGAAAACGAACATTGCCGCTGGGTGAGTACATCTGACGATGTGCTCTCCCGTCCGTTTGACAATGTGCTCTCCCGTCCATCTGACGATGTGCTCTCCCGTCCATCTGACGATGTGCTCTCCCGTCCATCTGACGATGTGCTCTCCCGTCCATCTGACGATGTGCTCTCCCGTCCATCTGACGATGTGCTCTCCCGTCCATCTGACGATGTGCTCTCCCGTACGTCTGACAATGTGCTCTCCCGTCCGTCTGACAATGTGCTCTCCCGTCCATCTGACAATGTGCTCTCCCGTCCGTCTGACAATGTGCTCTCCCGTCCATCTGACAATGTGCTCTCCCGTCCATCTGACGATGTGCTCTCCCGTACATCTGACGATGTGCTCTCCCGTCCGTTTGACAATGTGCTCTCCCGTCCGTTTGACAATGTGCTCTCCCGTCCGTTTGACAATGTGCTCTCCCGTCCGTTTGACAATGTGCTCTCCCGTCCGTTTGACAATGTGCTCTCCCGTCCGTTTGACAATGTGCTCTCCCGTCCGTTTGACAATGTGCTCTCCTGTCCATCTGACGATGTGCTCTCCCGTCCGTCTGACAATGTGCTCTCCCGTCCATCTGACAATGTGCTCTCCCGTCCGTCTGACAATGTGCTCTCCCGTACATCTGACAATGTGCTCTCCCGTCCATCTGACAATGTGCTCTCCCGTCCGTCTGACAATGTGCTCTCCCGTCCGTCTGACAATGTGCTCTCCCGTCCATCTCTCTCAAAATCTGTCTGTCTGCATGGAGAGTCTCCTCAATGACTGGGGAATAGGTGTATTTACCCTGGGACACACCCTGCCCAGGTGTGTCTGCATGGAGAGTCTCCTCAATGACTGGGGAATAGGTGTATTTATCCTGGGACACACCCTGCCCAGGTGTGTCTGCATGGAGAGTCTCCTCAATGAATGGGGAATAGGTGTATTTATCCTGGGACACACCCTGCCCAGGTGTGTCTGCATGGAGAGTCTCCTCAATGACTGGGGAATAGGTGTATTTATCCTGGGACACACCCTGCCCAGGTGTGTCTGCATGGAGAGTCTCCTCAATGACTGGGAATAGGTGTATTTATCCTGGGACACACCCTGCCCAGGTGTGTCTGCATGGAGAGTCTCCTCAATGACTGGGGAATAGGTGTATTTATCCTGGGACACACCCTGCCCAGGTGTGTCTGCATGGAGAGTCTCCTCAATGACTGGGGAATAGGTGTATTTATCCTGGGACACACCCTGCCCAGGTGTGTCTGCATGGAGAGTCTCCTCAATGACTGGTAATAGGTGTATTTATCCTGGGACACACCCTGCCCAGGTGTGTCTGCATGGAGAGTCTCCTCAATGACTGGGGAATAGGTGTATTTATCCTGGGACACACCCTGCCCAGGTGTGTCTGCATGGAGAGTCTCCTCAATGACTGGGGAATAGGTGTATTTATCCTGGGACACACCCTGCCCAGGTGTGTCTGCATGGAGAGTCTCCTCAATGACTGGGGAATAGGTGTATTTATCCTGGGACACACCCTGCCCAGGTGTGTCTGCATGGAGAGTCTCCTCAATGACTGGGGAATAGGTGTATTTATCCTGGGACACACCCTGCCCAGGTGTGTCTGCATGGAGAGTCTCCTCAATGACTGGGGAATAGGTGTATTTATCCTGGGACACACCCTGCCCAGGTGTGTCTGCATGGAGAGAGTCTCCTCAATGACTGGGGAATAGGTGTATTTATCCTGGGACACACCCTGCCCAGGTATGTCTGCATGGAGAGTCTCCTCAATGACTGGGGAATAGGTGTATTTATCCTGGGACACACCCTGCCCAGGTGTGTCTGCATGGAGAGTCTCCTCAATGACTGGGAATAGGTGTATTTATCCTGGGACACACCCTGCCCAGGTGTGTCTGCATGGAGAGTCTCCTCAATGACTGGGGAATAGGTGTATTTATCCTGGGACACACCCTGCCCAGGTGTGTCTGCATGGAGAGTCTCCTCAATGACTGGGGAATAGGTGTATTTATCCTGGGACACACCCTGCCCAGGTGTGTCTGCATGGAGAGTCTCCTCAATGACTGGGGAATAGGTGTATTTATCCTGGGACACACCCTGCCCAGGTGTGTCTGCATGGAGAGTCTCCTCAATGACTGGGGAATAGGTGTATTTATCCTGGGACACACCCTGCCCAGGTGTGTCTGCATGGAGAGTCTCCTCAATGACTGGGGAATAGGTGTATTTATCCTGGGACACACCCTGCCCAGGTGTGTCTGCATGGAGAGAGTCTCCTCAATGACTGGGGAATAGGTGTATTTCCTAAGGTTCCCAAGACAAACCCACGTTTTATTCGTAAGAGAAATGTGAAGTATTTTAATCGACCTGTTCGCTACGTTCCTGCACCCAACCCACAGTGTCAGAGCACAAGGGTAACAAAGGGTTAAAGGATGATCAAAACGTAGACCATGGTTCTCCAGAAGTTCCACTACTTGAAGAACTAAAGCGAGAACTTTAAGAAAAGGGTCAAAGATAAGTCACAAGGACGGGGAATTACCGGACACCGCAGGAATTAACACCCATCACAGGGATGTTAAAATTAAAATCTCTCCCGCTCTCACTCGAGACCCTATCCAGGGCCCGCTTGATCAAGAAACAAATCCCCGGGCTTTGTCTATAGACTCTGATACAAAGGTTGCGAGGGAAAAGGTCAAACGCTTCGTTAAAGCCAAGCCCACTCAAAATCGGAAAAGTCAATCTGCTTCCACCTTGAACAGAAATGGCACATCACATCATTGCGAACGACCACTTTGTGGGGAACATGTCCCCTAAACACGCCCATACCTGGAAACAGTCCTGGAGGATTGCTTTAACTTGTCATGCACTAATTGATTCAGGTGCGACAATATCACTCATCTCTCAAACATTGTTTGATGATCTTAAAAGGGCTTTGAAGCCAACTGAACATTGGTTAAAAGTGTAACGATGCGACACTACACTTTGAGGGGTCACTCAGACTACCTCGTCTATCACATTGAGAGTCATGCTGAAACGACACTTCAAGGACGTATCTCTCGTTCACCCTGTGTATGTTACCAGCCTCGAAACTGTAACCCTGCTACTTGGAGCAGACTTGGTGGATCGTTTACTCCCATTGATGGATTGGAAAACCAACCAGGTATGGTCACAGGCCACCGTGCCTCCTCCACCGACAACACTGTCTTCCCCTAACACTAGCTGCAACGCAGTCATTCACGAGGGGTATCTGTCGAAAGAACCCCATGGGAAAAAGACGTTTAGAAACCTCTTGGGGCAGAGTCCAATCCAAGGAGATATTACGATATCTCGACACATTCCATCAGCCAACCCGATTGACCATTCTTTTCATGATTTCGAGCCAGCTGTCTCTGTGAATAAGCAACTTCCCTCCTCCTTGCAGTCATGCAATAAGGTAGTTGGGATGTGCCCTTCGGACACTTCCGCAAGTACTGCAGCTGTCTCAGCAAGAAAAACATTGATGCGCAGAGTATACTCTCCTTCGAATGATACACCTTGCCCGTTGTTGGGGACTGTCACCCCTTACAATGACAGTAATGGCGTCAGTCCAGCAACTGACCCGATGACTCCCACTGGTGAAACACCTTGCGATATCACAGAGCGATATCCTCGTCTCAGTTCGCAGGTACTGAAGAGGTTGCCACACGCGGACGCGGTGGTGACTGACATGCCTCTACAGCCACTGAGGGTGTTGAAGCACAAACACCAGGAGATTTGGTTGGAAGGTTACAGCCATTCTCATAACACGGATGCTGACAACTCGTACATAGGGTCCGACCTTTTCGTGTGTACCTCAAATACCAACACCACCCGCTGGTGGAGGGGTCCGGAGACATAAAGGGGGGGAATAGTAGCCCAGACTCATGATGAGCCTCATCGAGGCCGGTGGGGGGGTTGAGACTACGGACAACACCGTACGAGGCCACCAGAGCATAAATTAAATCTAGTTGTAAACTCCCCTATGAGAACAGTGAGGAGCAGACGGACCCCTAGACGGGGATTATCTTAGAACACATCTAAGATATTACTGAGGTGTACCACACTGGTCGTAAAGGAAGTCCAGTGGACTTGTACACCTCCAAAACAAATGGCAACAAGAATCATTCCTTGCCTTGTGTAGGTTCAACTACATACAACTAGTAAAATGCTCCAATCATGTGTTCCGGTAGTATAATATTTCTGAATAAATCGTTAGGATAACTGGTCCCCTTGAGCACCAGTACCAATACCAGCGACAGTCAGTCCAGCTACAATCAGTAAGAAGGTTAGAGACCTAACCAATCAAATGACCCTTGACAACAACGACATAGGAGTCACTCAGAGTGCCACACGTGGAAGGGAATCTCCAGTCTTCCAATGGTTAACACACATGTCACTAATAAACAGAACCCTCCCTTCAGGAGGAACATCATTAACCACGATCACACCACGTAGGACTGGTCTAATACTTAGAGTACATCATTAACCACGATCACACCACGTAGGACTGGTCTAATACTTAGAGTACATCATTAACCACGATCACACCACGTAGGACTGGTCTAATACTTAGAGTACATCATTAACCACGATCACACCACGTAGGACTGGTCTAATACTTAGAGTACATCATTAACCACGATCACACCACGTAGGACTGGTCTAATACTTAGAGTACATCATTAACCACGATCACACCACGTAGGACTGGTCTAATACTTAGAGTACATCATTAACCACGATCACACCACGTAGGACTGGTCTAATACTTAGAGTACATCATTAACCACGATCACACCACGTAGGACTGGTCTAATACTTAGAGTACATCATTAACCACGATCACACCACGTAGGACTGGTCTAATACTTAGAGTACATCATTAACCACGATCACACCACGTAGGACTGGTCTAATACTTAGAGTACATCATTAACCACGATCACACCACGTACGACTGGTCTAATACTTAGAGTACATCATTAACCACGTACGACTGGTCTAATACTTAGAGTACATCATTAACCACGATCACACCACGTACGACTGGTCTAATACTTAGAGTACATCATTAACCACGATCACACCACGTACGACTGGTCTAATACTTAGAGTACATCATGAGGATAGCTCCTCCGTGGATGACTTAGCTATGGAATAGACTTCATATCTATCAACACTACAATAGTGGAAGACACTTGTAGTAAAAACTACTACAGACTCCCTCAACAACAATTCTGACTGACCTCCAGGCATTGACCTGATAAATTACCTGACTACGTCAGACTCATTCTGAACAAGTTGTAATCTGCCAGGATACTTGGTTTTTTAAATTTAATTTAATTTCACCTTTATTTAACCAGGTCGGCTAGTTGAGAACAAGTTCTCATTTACAACTGCGACCTGGCCAAGATAAAGCATAGCAGTGTGAACAGACAACACAGAGTTACACATGGAGTAAACAATTAACAAGTCAATAACACAGTAGAAAAAAAAAGGGGAGTCTATATACAATGTGTGCAAAAGGCATGAGGAGGTAGGCGAATAATTACAATATTGCAGATTAACACTGGATTGATAAATGATCATGTACAGGTAGAGATATTGGTGTGCAAAAGAGCAGAAAAGTAAATAAATAAAAACTGTGGGGATGAGGTAGGTGAAAATGGGTGGGCTATTTACCAATAGATTATGTGCAGCTGCAGCGATCGGTTAGCTGCTCAGATAGCTGATGTTTGAAGTTGGTGAGGGAGATAAAGGTCTTTTCTTCCCTTGACAGGTGCGCTTGTGTAAGCATAAACACACATGCACAACCGAACATCCAATTAGGATTTATGCTAGGATCACTTAAGGGTCCAAGCAAAATACCAGCCTTAGTAAGTAAAGTTGAACATTTACTTCTAGGCCTTTGACTCTACAGCACTCACCAGTTTTCTTCCCAGAAGTCCATAGGTCATCCCTGTAGAAACTAGTGCCTTACAGCTGTCGACTTTTCATATAGTTATCAACTTAGCCCACCCATTTTCACCTACCTCATCCCCACAGTTTTTATTTATTTACTTTTCTGCTCTTTTGCACACCAATATCTCTACCTGTACATGATCATCTGATCATGTATCACTCCAGTGTTAATCTGCAATATTGTAATTATTCGCCTACCTCCTCATGCCTTTTGCACACATTGTATATAGACTCCCCTTTTTTTCTACTGTGTTATTGACTTGTTAATTGTTTACTCCATGTGTAACTCTGTGTTGTCTGTTCACACTGCTATGCTTTATCTTGGCCAGGTCTCAGTTGCAAATGAGAATTGTTCTCAACTAGCCTACCTGGTTAAATAAAGGTGAAATAAAAACTTAGGATAGTGCCTAAGCAACACACCAAGAAGGAAAACCCTAGATATGGCATTAGAGACAATGCCATGATAGTCATTCTGCCAGAACATTGGACGTATATAGAGTATAGTCCAATTAGATGATTTTTGTGTGAGAACTATATTTTGTAAATCTTTTGTTTATGCTTTCATTCCTTTTCGGTTCAGTACCTTTGACACTTAGGAAGTGATAGAGCCATAAACAAAGTCCCCATACAACCATCACTGAGTGCCACAACGCCGCTCATTGGGGAATGAATGTAATTATATATATTCCATGAGTGTGCGTGCGTTGTTAGCATCTGCCTAAGTTACTGGCCAGATCTTCCAGTCTGGACGATGACCAGACTACGGGTCCGGAACGGCGACCCCAAATCCAGACACCCACGGCCCATCCTTGTCGCTGTCAGAGAGGTACATCATTAGAAGGGACCACAACGGCAATCATCAACTGCCATCCTTTCCTGTCATCGTCCGGGTTAGGGAGGTCTTAGGGATATCCTTGTCTCATCGCGCACCAGCAACTCCTGTGGCGGGCCGGGCGCAGTGCGCTCTAACCAAGGTTGCCAGGTGCACGGTGTTTCCTCCGACACATTGGTGCGGCTGGCTTCCGGGTTGGATGCGCGCTGTGTTAACAAGCAGTGCGGCTTGGTTGGGTTGTGTATCGGAGGACACATGACTTTCAACCTTCGTCTCTCCGAGCCCGTACGGAAGTTGTAGCGATGAGACAAGATAGTAGCTACTAAAACAATTGGATACCACGAAATTGGGAAGAAAAAGTGGTAAAATTTTTAAAAAGAAGAAAAAAAATTGAAAAGAAAATGAAGAAAAAACGATTTGAACTAAATCAGAGGACCGCCCCTGAGCCCAGTTAGGGTCAGGCCTCCTGGGACAGCCCTTTTTCGGCCCTTCCGAATAAAACCCCCACTCGGGTTTTCGATCAGCAGACCGAGCTTACCTCAATTACGAGATGGCTAAAGGTTGCAGACCATGTGTTTCTCCATTAGGAGAGTCAAAAGTTTTTAACCATACCACGTGGTTAAACTCTTAGACTAACGATACCGACAGAATAAGAACAAGTCTTTACTAGTCTGCAGCTAGGAATTCGGTATCTTTCAAGAACGACAACCGCCGAAACAACCATTCTATACCGAAATGAATGAATGAATGTCACTCTGAACTATCCACTATAACCACGACAGAGAGAGAGAGAGAGAGACGGACAATTCTACAAAAGAAATGAACTTTTCACCAGCGATCAAGACGACACACTGAGCGTAAATATATATATTGATTGCAATTGTTCCCGAATGAGTGAGCGTTCATGTGCAAAGGATTATCTTGCCTATGCTGCTCTGTACCATCACTCACTCATATATCCTTATGTACATATTCTTTATCCCCTTACACTGTGTATAAGACAGTAGTTTAGGAATTGTTAGTTAGATTACTTGTTGGTTATTACTGCATTGTCGGAACTAGAAGCACAAGCATTTTGCTACACTCGCATTAACATCTGCTAACCATGTGTATGTGACAAATAAAATTTGATTTGATTTGAGGATTAGCATTCCAATTGTTCTAATTATCACTTTTGTAGTGACTTCTTAGTCGACCCCCACTTCCCCTTTTGTCTAACAAGCTGCCAGGCCGTTTTAGCCAACTAGGGCACATTCTCATTTCATGTAACCACATTTACCTTGTTTGTTTATGCATTTCTGTGAATGACTTAGTTAGTAATAAATAAATGATTTAAGACAATTGATGTATGGGTGACTCATAGTGATGACTGGGTTCGTGCAGATAACCAACAATTTACAACGTTTGGAATGAGACTAACGTGAGGTAAAGTAAATAATTCATTAAGTCGAAGACTAATTGATCAGATAAAAAATCTGAAACGTTATTTTAGGAAATGATAACTTTGTAATCCGAATATTTTTCCTTGGTGCCCCGACTTCCTAGTAATTACGGTTCCATGATTAATCAGTCTAATCTCGTAATGACTAATTCCAGAGACTCTTTGATAAAACCTATAAGTCTTCAGTTAATGAGAGTAAAGACTCGACAGAACCTCATGGCCCATGGGAAGCATCCTGAATGACACTACGTTAGATACGTTCACAACACAATGAGAAACACACTGGATCCAAACCAGTAGTCCATGGGGTCTGTCCCAAATGGAGCCCTATTCCCTAAGGAGTGCACTATTTCTGACCAGGGCCAATCGGGAAGTACTGCACTTTATAGGGTGCCATTTGGGACGTAGACATGACCTGCTGCTTGGTTTGAATGCAGTGTGTACCTTGTGTTGTGTGTTTGTCTCATGTAATGAAAGACTGGCTGTGGCTCAGATCAGCTAGCAGACAGACAACTATCAGCAGAGCTGTTTAGTCTTCAATCAGAGACCCATCAAGCTGCTACGCTGTTGCCAGGTGTATCAACAAGGTAAGGTGGCCTGATATTACTCTGTCTACCAATAAGAGGCTGATATTACTCTCTGTCTACCAATAAGAGGCTGATATTACTCTCTGTCTACCAATAAGAGGCTGATATTACTCTGTCTACCAATAAGATGCTGATATTACTCTGTCTACCAATAAGAGGCTGATATTACTCTGTCTACCAATAAGAGGCTGATATTACTCTGTCTACCAATAAGAGGCTGATATTACTCTGTCTACCAATAAGAGGCTGATATTACTCTGTCTACCAATAAGAGGCTGATATTACTCTCTACCAATAAGAGGCTGATATTACTCTCTGTCTACCAATAAGAGGCTGATATTACTCTCTGTCTACCAATAAGAGGCTGATATTACTCTGTCTACCAATAAGAGGCTGATATTACTCTGTCTACCAATAAGAGGCTGATATTACTCTGTCTACCAATAAGAGGCTGATATTACTCTGTCTACCAATAAGAGGCTGATATTACTCTGTCTACCAATAAGAGGCTGATATTACTCTGTCTACCAATAAGAGGCTGATATTACTCTGTCTACCAATAAGAGGCTGATATTACTCTCTGTCTACCAATAAGAGGCTGATATTACTCTGTCTACCAATAAGAGGCTGATATTACTCTGTCTACCAATAAGAGGCTGATATTACTCTCTTTCTACCAATAAGAGGCTGATATTACTCTGTCTACCAATAAGAGGCTTATATTACTCTGTCTACCAATAAGAGGCTGATATTACTCTCTGTCTACCAATAAGAGGCTGATATTACTCTCTGTCTACCAATAAGAGGCTGATATTACTCTGTCTACCAATAAGAGGCTGATATTACTCTCTGTCTACCAATAAGAGGATGATATTACTCTGTCTACCAATAAGAGCTCTGTTTCTCTCTCTCTCTGTCTGTCTGTCTCTCTCTCTCTCTGTCTTTCTGTCTCTGTCTCTGTCTCTGTGTGACGACCCTCCCACTCTGTCTGCCGTATTCTCTCTTTGTTGTTTCCTTATTAGGATGCTGGTGGGCGGAGTTGGGAGGGTCGTCAGCTACATGGGAAACACCTGGGCCCGGTGTCTCCCAGGATAAATACACCACTTCCTCATTCATGGAGGAGACTCTCTTCATGCGGACACCTTTATAGATTTTGTTGTGTTTCTTGGTGGTTTTTTGGTTGTTTGCGTTAGCATCTTTCAACACCCTGCATTATCACATTCATGCCTGCAAAACACTCACTTACACTACTGATTACTGATTACACACCATTGTGTATTATACTTAGTTACTTAGTTAATAAATATATATTTTATTACTCCTTAACTCCACGTTGTCTCCCTTTTGTTACGGGCTTTGAGCCAGTTCGTGACAAGTGGGGGCTCGCCCGGGATCTTTGAACTATTGGTTTGGGAGATCGTGGAGGTACGTGTTTGGTTTGCATATTTTGTTTGAGTTTGATAGGCCCAGTATTGGTTACCTTTTTTGTTTGGTTTGTGTGCTGTGTTGGAGAGAGTATAATGGTTAGTTTCCAGGCCCTGCCTAGCCTGGAAACTCTTGTTCTACTTTCTGTTGGGACGTCAGTCTGAGGTGAGTAATCTGCTGTGTACCTCGGTGGGAGATTTGGGTAGGGTAGTGAATCTTGCTACCCGGAGCTATAGCCTTTTCCCCCTGAGGTTAAGCGACGTGTTTCATTTTTTGTAATATGTTGGGCATGGTTAATGTTATTTTTGTGTGGTGCTGGGACTGAGCAGTTGTCGCGGGGGCACATCCTGGTGGAATGTGCCAGCATCCTGGGGAGTTTTCCCTTGCCAGCGGGCTACAGTGTGTAAATACCCACCGCAAATCAGACTAGGGTTGAGTTATTGTAGGTTTTGGGGAAGTTCTGTATCTCATCTCTTCTGTGGTGATTGTCAATTCTCGGGTTGTGGTCTGGTGTGCTCAGCAGAGGGGAAGAGCGAATTTTTTTTGTGATTATGGCGTCTTATGTAGATGAGTTCATTCGCTTTCCATCGCAGGAATTGTTCGCTTTAGGTACTAAAGATCAGCTGTTGAAGGTCGCGGAACACTACAAGGTTGAAATTAGTGATAAATGTCTAAAGAGTTCTATTAGGTTGATATTGAAGGCCAATCTGATGGAGAGTGGTATTCTTGAACCACTGGGCCAGCCTCTGCTGAGGACTTGTCGTCTCCCCATAACGTTACAATGGCCATTCCATCGGTTAGTCCGAGTAGCCTTCTTCTTTTTTCTGATCGTATTGCCACGTATATTAACGAACAGAAAGTAAAGAATGTCGCTGAAGCTGCGGTTTTGGCGGACGAGTATGTGTTGACTCAAGTGTCTTTGCAGAGCCCCGTATTCGGAAAGAGTGGGGGCGTTCGGATAGATATGGGCTTCGCTCACCGAGATACTTTGGTTCACGGGCAGAGTTCTAGTCAACTAGGGTTGAGCCTGACTCCCATGGTAAAGCTGACTTTGGGCAGGAGTGTCACTACTGTCAAGGTTCAGGTCATTGGAAAAACGACGGTCCACTTCTCAGGTCAAAGGGTGCTTACGCTAAATCTAAGCCTACCGCGTTAGCTGCACCTGTTCCACATCAGTTCACCTATGACTCATTTCCTCAGGCCCAGGAGAATGTGAAAGTCCATATTGATCCAGACTATTTACCTTTCATTACGGAAGGTTTTGTGTCTGTAGGAAGTAAAGACCTAGTGCCAGTGAAGATCCTGAGAGACACAGGTGCCTCTGACACATTTATGTTGGAGTCTGTGTTACCCTTTTCTGCTGAGACTGATTTGGGGGAATAGTGTTCTAATTAGGGGAATAGGTTTTAACACCGTTGGTTCCATTGCATAAACGGATGTTGGATTGTGGGCTGGTGAAGGGTGAAGTTGTTGTGGGGGTGCGTCCTTCGTTGCCTATTGCGGGTATTGACATTATCCTTGGGAATAACTTGGCTGGTGAGCGTGTATGGCATGTCGTGTTTCCATCTCTAGTGGTTTCCACTAAGCCGTCATTTGTTGGGATTCCTGATGAGTGTACAGAGTTTCCCAGAGGTGTTCTCTGCGTGTGCAGTGACACGTTCTATGAGCCGTGGCGAACTGGTCACTGCGCCGACTAATGATAATAATACAAAGTATGTCACTGTTTTCCCTGTTATCCCGTTATCTGTAACCCGCTCAGATCTAATCAATGCACAACGGGATGACCCCACGTTAGAAGAGTTGCGTGACCAAATTGTGTCTGTAGAACAGTTGGGAGATGTCGCCCATGGCTATTTTCTCCAAGAGGATGTCCTGATGAGAAAGTGGGTGTCTGATGATAGTAGTTTTCTGGGGGAGGCAATTAGTCAGGTTGTTGTACCAGTTAAGCTTCGTGAGTTGGTGTTGGAAACTTCTCACAGCGACGTTGCTGGACATATGGGGGTGAGGAAAACCTACAATCGCATAAGACATTTCTTTTGGCATGGATTAAAGAGGGATGTTTCTGATTTTATCAACTTGTCACACCTGTCTATTAACTGGTAAGCCTAATCAAGCTATTAAACCAGTACCATTGTTTCCTATTCCTGTATTCAGCCAACCTTTTGAGTATCTGATTGACTGTGGGTCCTCTGCCTCGTTCTAAAAAGGGTAGCAGTTACCTGTTCACTGTGATGTGTCAGACCACTAGGTTTTCTGCTGCATATCCTCTTTGATCTATCACGACTAAGTCTGTGTTAAAAGCTTTGACTCAGTTTCTCTCATTGTTTGGAATCCCTAAGGTCATTCAGAGTGATCAAGGATCTAATTTCACCTCTAATCTGTTTAGTCAGGTTCTTCAACAGCTCCATATTAAACACAATTTGTCTATCACGCGCAAAGTCAAGGAGCACTGGAACGTTTCCGTCAAACATTTAAGTCTTTGTTGATAGGTTATTGTACTGAGATGGATAAGGATTGGGAGGAGGGGTTGCCTTGGTTACTATTAGCCGCTAGGGAGGTTTCACAGGAGAGCACAGGTTTCAGTCCAAATGACCTTGTTTTTGGACATAGGGTGCGTGGATTTTATCTGTTCTCCAGGATGACTGGAAGTCTCCCGAGCCTCCTCAGTCCCTGTTATCGTATGTGTGTGATTTCTGGCGACAGCTGTATGCCGCCGGTGAAATGGCTAAAGAGAAGTTATCATCTTCACAGGAGAGGATGAAGGGCATATTTGATCGCCGAACTGAGCCTCGTCACTTTAGTCCGTGTGACCAGGTTCTTGCTCTGCTGCCAATTGTTGGTTCTCCTTTTCAAGCCAAGTTTCAAGGTCCATATACAGTGGTGCGCCAGTGCACTGAGCAAAATTATCTAGTTGCCACTCCAGAACGGAGGAAAGCACACCAGCTGTGCCATGTAAATCTGTTAAAACCCTATTATGCACGTTCCTCTAAGACTGAACAGTAGGATTCTACAGAGGACGGTAAACCTGTTCTTTTGGCTGATACCGTTGTTTCCTTGGGTTCCAGTCGTGTTAGATCTGGGCATGAGGAGGAAGATGTTCCTGGTCCTGACGATTGTATATTGCAGAGGAGATTGTCTAAAATATCCAGTGTTTCTGAATTTCAGTCTTCTCACTCACCTACCTGTTGATTGGCGGAAAGAGATTTCCAGGTTTGTTTTCTGATACACCTACACGTACAAACTTAATAGAACATGATATTGACATTGGAGGTGCTGACTCCATTCGTCAGCGGTTCTATGGTTTCTTCAGAGAAACTGTGTTGATCAAGTCGGTGCAGCTAAGTTTGTGAGCAAGTTTGACCTGTTAAAAGGCTATTGGCAGGTGCCACTGACGAGTAGGGCACGTGAAATCTCTGCCTTTATTACACCCTTTGGTCTGTACTCGTATTCGGTTATGAGTTTCGGTCTGCGCAATGCACCTGCCACTTTTCAGCGACTTATGAACAGGGTTGTCGCCGGTCTGACCGGGTGCGCTGTTTATCTGGACGACGTAGTGATGTATGCAGATACTTGGGAAGAACATCTGTCCCGTATTCAAGCCTTGTTCGAACGTCTGGCTGCTGGTCGCCTCACAATCAATCTGGCTAAATGTGAGTTTGCTCAGGCGACCGTTACATACCTTGGAAAAGTGGTTGGGCAGGGTGAAGTGCGTCCTGTTGGGCTAAAGTGGTGGCTATTGATGCTTTTCCACCAACAACTACTAAAGGAACTGATGCGTTTCTTGGGGATGATTGGTTATTACCGTAGTTTTTGTAATAACTTCTCCACTGTGGTCGCTCCCTTGACAGATCTGCTGAAAGCTAAGGCTGTTTACGTTTGGTCTACTTGTTGTCAACACGCTTTTGAAGATGCAAAGAGGTTGCTTACCTCAACTCCGGTGCTGGCTGCTTCTCGCGTGGATTTGTCATTTACCTTGCAGGTGGATGCTAGTCATGTGGGGGCAGGTGGATGCTAGTCATGTGGGGGCAGGTGGATATTCGTCATGTGGGGGCAGGTGGATGCTAGGTAGGTGGATGCTAGTCATGTGGGGGCAGGTGGATGCTAGTCATGTGGGGGCAGGTGGATGCTAGTCATGTGGGGGCAGGTGGATGCTAGTCATGTGGGGGCAGGTGGATGCTAGTCATGTGGGGGCAGGTGGATGCTAGTCATGTGGGGGCAGGTGGATGCTAGTCATGTGGGGGCAGGTGGATGCTCGTCATGTGGGGGCAGGTGGATGCTCGTCATGTGGGGGCAGGTGGATGCTCGTCATGTGGGGGCAGGTGCAGTTTTGCTGCAAGCAGATGTGTCTGGGGTTGAGAGGCCTGTTAGTTTCTTTTCCAAAAAGTTTAAAGATTATCAGTTGCACTATTCGGTCATTGAAAAGGAAGCGTAAGCACTCATTTGGGCGCTACAACACTTCGAAGTGTATGTCGGGTCGGGGGTAGTACCTATTGTGGTCTACACCGACCATAACCCCCTCACGTTTTTGAGGTCCATGATGTGTCCAAACCAGAGGATAATGCGATGGTGTTTATTTTTACAATCATTCCATCTCGATGTGCGGCACATCCGGGGGACTGAAAACGTGATTGCTGATGCGCTCTGTCGTGGCCCTGGTCCTAAATGTTTACGTGACTGACCATTGTTTGTCATGTTCTCTGTGTCCTGTCTGCTCCCTCCTGGTCTTGTTTTCTTCTTTCCTCTTAAATGTTGCTTCCTGTGCGAAGGTTGCTAAGGCCTGTGGAGGAGGTTGGCTGGGGCAAATTGTAAGTGTGAACATGTAACCCCTCATCAATTTGTGGTGCAGAAGCTGTGTCAATTTGAAACTTAGAGGCGGATATTTTGTTCCGGGGTCCTTGTAGGGCCCCGGTTTTATGGGGGAATGTGACGACCCTCGCACTCTGTCTGCCGTATTCTCTCTTTGTTGTTTCCTTATTAGGATGCCGGTGGGCGGAGTTGGGAGGGTCGTCAGCTACATGGGAAACACCTGGGCCCAGTGTCTCCCAGGATAAATACACCACTTCCCCATTCATGGAGGAGACTCTCTCCATGCAGACACCTTTATAGATTTTGTGTTTCTTGGTGGTTTTTTGGTTGTTCGCTTTAGCATCTTTCAACACCCTGCATTATCACATTTATGCCTGCAAAACACTCACTTACACTACTGATTACACACCATTGTATATTTTCATTAGTTGCTTTGGTTAATAAATATATATTTTGTTACTCCTTATCTCCACGTTGTCTCCCTTTGTTACGGGCTTTGAGCCGGTTCGTGACACTCTCTGTCTCTCCCCCTCTCTGTCTCTCCCCTCTCTGTCTCTCCCCCCTCTCTGTCTCCCCCTCTCTGTCTCTCCCCCTCTCTGTCTCTCCCCCTCTCTGTCTCTCCCCCTCTCTGTCTCTCCCCCTCTCTGTCTCTCCCCCTCTCTGTCTGTCTCAATTTCTAGCACACTGTTTTCTTCTAGTTGAGATGTACAAAAGACATTTCCTTTATACTTATGCTTTCTCTCTCAATTCAATTCAGTAGACTTTATTGACATGGCAAGTTAAATGACTTACATTGTCAAAGTGTGTGGATAGATAGATACTTATAGATTGATCCTTACGCAGGTTCACCTATGGAAACCTTGTTACGACTTTTACTTCCTCTAGATAGTCAAGTTTGATTGTCAAGTATATCAAGTTTGATATATATATATATCAACAATGGTGGGACCAACGGCAATAACAATAGTAGGAGTGGAAATGTGATTACCATTAACAACAATATTAATGAGAATAATACATTAAAGCAATGGTAGTAGACCAGTGTCAACATGACTGAGAAGACACATGACCTGGTAGTAGACCAGTGTCAACATGACTGAGGAGACCCATGACATGGTAGTAGACCAGTGTCAACATGACTGAGGAGACCCATGACCTGGTAGTAGACCAGTGTCAACATGACCTGGTAGTGGCCCAGTGTCAACATGACTGAGAAGACACATGACCTAAATTTTATCAGCATATCGATTGCGCAACCAGGGGTGGAAAAACCTTGGATCACTGTTACTCTAACTTCCGCGACGCATATAAGGCCCTGCCCCGCCCCCCTTTCGGAAAAGCTGACCACAACTCCATTTTGATGATACCTGCCTACAGACAAAAATTTAAAAAAGAAGCTCCCACGCTGAGGTCTGTCCAACGCTGGTCCGACCAAGCTGACTCCACACTCCAAGACTGCTTCCATCACGTGGACTGGGACATGTTTCGTATTGCGTCAGATAACAACATTGACGAATACGCTGATTCGGTGTGCGAGTTCATTAGAACGTGCGTTGAAGATGTCGTTCCCATAGCAACGATTAAAACATTCCCTAACCAGAAACCGTGGATTGATTGCAGCATTCGCGTGAAACTGAAAGCGCGAACCACTGCTTTCAATCAGGGCAAGGTGTCTGGTAACATGACTGAATACAAACAGTGCAGCTATTCCCTCCGTAAGGCTATCAAACAAGCTAAGCGTCAGTACAGAGACAAAGTAGAATCTCAATTCAACGGCTCAGACACAAGAGGTATGTGGCAGGGTCTACAGTCAATCACGGACTACAGGAAGAAATCCAGCCCAGTCACGGACCAGGATGTCTTGCTCCCAGGCAGACTAAATAACTTTTTTGCCCGCTTTGAGGACAATACAGTACCACTGACACGGCCTGCAACGGAAACATGCGGTCTCTCCTTCACTGCAGCCGAGGTGAGTAAAACATTTAAACGTGTTAACCCTCGCAAGGCTGCAGGCCCAGACGGCATCCCCAGCCGCGCCCTCAGAGCATGCGCAGACCAGCTGGCTGGTGTGTTTACGGACATATTCAATCAATCCCTATACCAGTCTGCTGTTCCCACATGCTTCAAGAGGGCCACCATTGTTCCTGTTCCCAAGAAAGCTAAGGTAACTGAGCTAAACGACTACCGCCCCGTAGCACTCACTTCCGTCATCATGAAGTGCTTTGAGAGACTAGTCAAGGACCATATCACCTCCACCCTACCTGACACCCTAGACCCACTCCAATTTGCTTACCGCCCAAATAGGTCCACAGACGATGCAATCTCAACCACACTGCACACTGCCCTAACCCATCTGGACAAGAGGAATACCTATGTGAGAATGCTGTTCATCGACTACAGCTCGGCATTCAACACCATAGTACCCTCCAAGCTCGTCATCAAGCTCGAGACCCTGGGTCTCGACCCCGCCCTGTGCAACTGGGTACTGGACTTCCTGACGGGCCGCCCCCAGGTGGTGAGGGTAGGTAACAACATCTCCTCCCCGCTGATCCTCAACACTGGGGCCCCACAAGGGTGCGTTCTGAGCCCTCTCCTGTACTCCCTGTTCACCCACGACTGCGTGGCCACGCACGCCTCCAACTCAATCATCAAGTTTGCGGACGACACAACAGTGGTAGGCTTGATTACCAACAACGACGAGACGGCCTACAGGGAGGAGGTGAGGGCCCTCGGAGTGTGGTGTCAGGAAAATAACCTCACACTCAACGTCAACAAAACTAAGGAGATGATTGTGGACTTCAGGAAACAGCAGAGGGAACACCCCCCTATCCACATCGATGGAACAGTAGTGGAGAGAGTAGCAAGTTTTAAGTTCCTCGGCATACACATCACAGACAAACTGAATTGGTCCACTCACACAGACAGCATCGTGAAAAAGGCGCAGCAGCGCCTCTTCAACCTCAGGAGGCTGAAGAAATTCGGCTTGTCACCAAAAGCACTCACAAACTTCTACAGATGCACAATCGAGAGCATCCTGGCGGGCTGTATCACCGCCTGGTACGGCAACTGCTCCGCCCTCAACCGTAAGGCTCTCCAGAGGGTAGTGAGGTCTGCACAACGCATCACCGGGGGCAAACTACCTGCCCTCCAGGACACCTACACCACCCGATGTTACAGGAAGGCCATAAAGATCATCAAGGACATCAACCACCTGAGCCACTGCCTGTTCACCCCGCTATCATCCAGAAGGCGAGGTCAGTACAGGTGCATCAAAGCTGGGACCGAGAGACTGAAAAACAGCTCCTATCTCAAGGCCATCAGACTGTTAAACAGCCACCACTAACATTGAGTGGCTGCTGCCAACACACTGACACTGACTCAACTCCAGCCACTTTAATAATGGGAATTGATGGGAAATGATGTAAATATATCACTAGCCACTTTAAACAATGCTACCTTATATAATGTTACTTACCCTACATTATTCATCACATATGCATACGTATATACTGTACTCTATATCATCGACTGCATCCTTATGTAATACATGTATCACTAGCCACTTTAACTATGCCACTTTGTTTACATACTCATCTCATATGTATATACTGTACTCGATACCATCTACTGTATCTTGCCTATGCTGCTCTGTACCATCACTCATTCATGTATCCTTATGTACATATTCTTTATCCCCTTACACTGTGTATAAGACAGTAGTTTAGGAATTGTTAGTTAGATTACTTGTTGGTTATTACTGCATTGTCGGAACTAGAAGCACAAGCATTTCGCTACACTCGCATTAACATCTGCTAACCATGTGTATGTGACAAATAAATTTGATTTGATTTGACCTGGTAGTAGACCAGTGTCAACATGACTGAGAAGACACATGACCTGGTAGTAGACCAGTGTCAACATGACTGAGTAGACACATGATCTGGTAGTAAACCAGTGTCAACATGACTGAGAAGACACATGACCTGGTAGTAGACCAGTGTCAACATGACTGAGAAGACACATGACCTGGTAGTAGACCAGTGTCAACATGACTGAGAAGACACATGACATGGTAGTAGACCAGTGTCAACATGACTGAGAAGACACATGACATGGTAGTAGACCAGTGTCAACATGACTGAGAAGACACATGACCTGGTAGTAGACCAGTGTCAACATGACTGAGAAGACACATGACCTGGTAGTAGACCAGTGTCAACATGACTGAGAAGACACATGACATGGTAGTAGACCAGTGTCAACATGACTGAGAAGACACATGACCTGGTAGTAGACCAGTGTCAACATGACTGAGAAGACACATGACCTGGTAGTAGACCAGTGTCAACATGACTGAGAAGACACATGACCTGGTAGTAGACCAGTGTCAACATGACTGAGAAGACACATGACATGGTAGTGGACCAGTGTCAACATGACTGAGGAGACACATGACATGGCAGTAGACCAGTGTTAACATGACTGAGAAGACCAGTGTCAACATGACTGAGAAGACACATGACATGGTATGAAAGACCAAACAAAACTAAATGGGAAAAATGATTGACATTGGCACTTTTCACTGGCTGTCCCTCAAGTTGTGGCAGGAGGACATATATTTGGCTGTCAACTGCACAGTTTAGTTTTTCACCCAATAAATATTGGATTTTAGGGAAAGAATTTGGGAAAGAAATATCTTAGGTCTGAGTATTTGTCATAGTGTAATAGGAAATGCAGCTCTGTCTCAACCTCTCCCCTGGAGCAGCCTGTCCTCTCTGGGCAGCCAGGTTTGTCTGTGATGACCGATCTCTATAGCCAGACTGTCCTCTCTGGGCAGCCAGGTTTGTCTGTGATGACCGGTCTCTATAGCCAGACTGTCCTCTCTGGGCAGCCAGGTTTGTCTGTAACGACCGATCTCTATAGTCAGACTGTCCTCTCTGGGCAGCCAGGTTTGTCTGTAACGACCGATCTCTATAGCCAGACTGTCCTCTCTGAGTCTGTACCTAGTCAGTGTTTTCTATCAGTCACAGTGGTCAGATAGCCTGACACCATGTACCGTCTGTTTAGAGACAAATAGCATTGAAGTTTACTTCGAATTTTTTGTGGTGTCTTTCCAAAATGATATATATTTTTCATTTTGCTCTATGGGGTTGGTTTGGGTTTGTGAACTGAGCCTCAGAACCAGCTGGCTGAGGGGACTCTTCTCTGGTTTCATCTCTTGACATTGTAGAGCTGTGATGGATGTTTTGGGGTCACTTGTTTTTAGATGGTTCTACAAATTAATTATCTTTTTTATATTTGAATGAGGAGGGCCCAGTTCTGCTCTACATGAGTAATGTTGAGTTTTTCTTTGCACATGCAATTCAGTCTTGCAAAACTCTGCATGCAGTATTTCGATTGGATGTTTGTCCCATTTGGAAAATTCGTTATGTGACGTCCCTCCCACCCACTCTGTGACGTCCCTCCCACCCACTCTGTGACGTCCCTCCCACCCACTCTGTGACGTCCCTCCCACCCACTCTGTGACGTCCCTCCCACCCACTCTGTGACGTCCCTCCCACCCACTCTGTGACGTCCCTCCCACCCACTCTGTGACGCCCCTCCCACCCACTCTGTGACACCCCTCCCACTCTGTGATCTCTCTCAATTCAATTTCAATTCAAGGGGCTTTATTAGCATGGGAATCATATGTTAACATTGCCAAAGCAAGTGAAATAGATAAACAAAAAGTAAAATAAACAATCCAAAATTATCAGTGAACATTATACTCAAAGTTCCAAAAGAATAAAGACATTTCAAATGCCAGTGTTTTGCCAATTTTAACCGAACACTTGTTGTTGTGTACATTCATTTTATAATGTTGTATGTTTTCCTCCAACAACACTTTCCATCAAATTGTATGGCAGGACCTTATTCCAAATTGAATCAAAAGCTTTATTGAAATCAACAAAAAGTCTTTGCCTTTGTTTTAATTTGTTTGTTAATTAGGGTGTGCAGGGTGAATACGTGGTCTGTCATACGGTAATTTGGTAAAAAGCCAATTTTACATTTGCTCAGTACATTGTTTTCACTTTTTCGCTGAGGAAATGTATGAGTCTGCTGTTAATGATTACGCAGAGGATTTTCCCAAGGTTGCTGTTGACGCATATCCCACAGTAGTTAATGGGGTCAAGTTTGTCTCCACTTTTGTTAATTGGGGTGATCAGTCCTTACTTCCAAATATTAGGGAAGAGGCCAGAGCTGAGGATGATGTTAAACAGTTTAAGTGGAATTTGTGATCTGTATGTTTTATCATATCATTTTGGATACCATCAACACCACAGGCCGTTTTGAGTTGGAGACTTTGTATTTTGTCCTGTCTTCATTCAATGTAATTGGAGAATCCAGTGGGTTCTGGTAGTCTTTAATAGTTAATTCTAAGATTTGTATTTGATCATGTGTATATATATATATATATATATCTCTCTTTCTCTCCCTCTCTTTCTCTCTCTCTCCCTGTCTCTCTCTCTCCCTGTCTCTCTCTCTCTCTGTCTCTCTAAACTAACACCACAGGTCCACAGACAGGCTAATAGTTGATCCTTTAACTGAGGAGTGAAAAGACAGAGCGTAGCCGAGTACCGGAGACCACAGGTTGCTCTGCCATCTCCCTGTTACCACCTCCAGCAAGGCATCAGCTATGGCTAAAGGCTTCTACATCAGTAAGAACATGGGGCTAGCATGTCTTCTGATGGGGGCTGTAGCAGTGGTCATCATCATAGCCCTGGCAGCAGTCTACGATAAGGAAAAGACCGAGAACCAGAATAAACCTGTGGATGGTGTGGCCATGTTGACCACTGCCTCTCCAACCACCTCCTCCACCCTCTCCACTCCTAAAGACCCCTGGGAACACTACAGACTGCCTGACTCCCTGTCTCCTGTCTCCTACAACATCACCCTCTGGCCTCGACTGGTTGTCAACGCCTCTTCTGGCCTCTTCATCTTCACAGGACAGTCAGCTGTGGTGTTCCAGTGTGAGAAGGACACAGATCTGATCGTCATCCACTGTAACAAGCTGAACCTGACTCTGCTCAACGGCCACCATGCTAGACTGACTGGCCTGGATGGAGTGACTGCTCCCACCGTAAAGACGAGCTGGCTGCAGGTGAAGACGGAGTACCTGGTCATTCAGCTGAATGGGAAGCTAACTGCTGGGAAGTCCTATAGACTTTCAACAGACTTCCAGGGAGAGCTGGCTGATGACCTGAAAGGATTCTATAGGAGTGAATATACAGAAGATGGTGGTAAAAAGTAAGTACCAACTGATACTAGATACAGTAGACCTCTGGATGATACTAGATACAGTAGACCCCTGGTTGATACTAGATACAGTAGACCCCTGGATGATACTAGATACAGTAGACCCCTGGTCCTTCCTCTCTGATACTAGATACAGTAGACCCCTGGATGATACTAGATACAGTAGCCCCCTGGATGATACTAGATACAGTAGACCCCTGGATGATACTAGATACAGTAGACCACTGGATGATACTAGATACAGTAGACCACTGGATGATACTAGATACAGTAGACCCCTGGATGATACTAGATACAGTAGACCCCTGGATGATACTAGATACAGTAGACCTCTGGATGATACTAGATACAGTAGACCCCTGGATGATACTAGATACAGTAGACCCCTGGATGATACTAGATACAGTAGACCCCTGGATGATACTAGATACAGTAGACCCCTGGATGATACTAGATACAGTAGACCCCTGGATGATACTAGATACAGTAGACCCCTGGATGATACTAGATACAGTAGACCCCTGGGTGATACTAGATACAGTAGACCCCTGGGTGATACTAGATACAGTAGACCCCTGGATGATACTAGATACAGTAGACCCCTGGATGATACTAGATACAGTAGACCTCTGTATGGTATGAATCCTCTCAGCCCTACCTCTCTGATACTAGTCTGATCCCCCCAGACTACAAACAGCAGGTCTGGGACAGGTAGCACGTCCGGTGAACAGGTCAGGATTCCATAGCCGCAGGCAGAACAGTTGAAACTGGAGCAGCAGCATGACCAGGTGATGACTCCTTGCTGTCCCCAGTTCACCTGGCCGTGCTGCTGCTCCAGTTTCAACTGTTATGCCTGCGGCTATGTAACCCTGACCTGTTCACCGGACGTGCTACCTGTTCACCGGACGTGCTACCTGTCCCAGACCTGCTGTTTCCAACTCTCTAGAGACAGCAGGAGCGGTAGAGATACTCTTAATGATCGGTTATGAAAAGCCAACTGACATTTACTCCTGAGGTGCTGACTTGTTGCACCCTCGACAACTACTGTGATTTTTATTATTTGACCCTGCTGGTTATTTATGAACATTTGAACATCTTGGCCATGTTCTGTTATAATCTCCGCCCGGCACAGCCAGAAGAGGACTGGCCACCCCTCATAGCCTCGTTCCTCTCTAGGTTTCTTCCTAGGTTCTGACCTTTCTAGGTAGTTCTGTTCACCGGACGTGGCTCAGTCGGTAGAGCATGGCGCTTGCAACGCCAAGCGTCGTGGGTTCGATTCCCGCTGGGGCCACCCATATGTAAAAGTAGTGGCCCCAGCCGACTTGTAAGTCGCTTTGGACAAAAGCGTCTGCTAAATGGGATATATTATTATTATTATTATTTAGTTTTTCCTATCCACCGTGCTTCTACACCTGCATTGCTTGCTTTTTGGGGTTTGAGGCTGGGTTTCTGTACAGCACTTTGAGATATCAGCTGATGTAAGACGGGCTATTTAAATACATTTGATTTGATACATACAGTAGACCCCTGGTTTGTATGAATCCTCTCAGTAGACAGCCTGAACAGTTCTTTTCATCCTGTAACATGATATTGTATCTGATCTGTTTCCAGAGTTGTCGCCACGTCTCAGATGCAGGCTACGTTCGCCAGGAAAGCCTTCCCCTGTTTTGATGAACCTGCCATGAAGGCCGTCTTCCACATAACGCTCATCCACCAACGAGGAACTGTTGCTCTGTCCAACGGCCGGGACGTTGGTTAGTTCACAGCCTATACGCTACCCTATTTGGGCTACCTCACCATTCTTCACCCTTTCCCAAAAGTTTTCACTGATACGCTTCCTGTCATGGATATAACAATGGTGGGAATACCTCCAGCCAATGGTGGGAATACCTCCAGCCAATGGTGGGAATACCTCCAGCCAATGGTGGGAATACCTCCAGCCAATGGTGGGAATACCTCCAGCCAATGGTGGGAATACCTCCAGCCAATGGTGGGAATACCTCCAGCCAATGGTGGGAATACCTCCAGCCAATGGTGGGAATTCCTCCAGCCAATGGTGGAAATACCTCCAGCCAATGGTGGAAATACCTCCAGCCAATGGTGGGAATTCCTCCAGCCAATGGTGGGAATTCCTCCAGCCAATGGTGGAAATACCTCTAGCCAATGCTTATTTCAATCTCAAAGCTTTTCAGTCCTGGACTGGAAGTGCAGGCTTTGGCAGAAGGGTGGAGAACATGGCTGTAGCCTTGTTATTGATATGTACAGCGCTACTATACATGGACTGTGGAGTTGAAGACATCTCAGAAGGAATGAGTACGCTTGACAACATGTAATGAGAAAATCAACTACAGAATGCTGTTAATGGTTCATGTCTGGTAACGTAACACTTTCCCTGTCTCTCTCTCTCTCTCTCTCTCCCTCTTTTTCTGTCTCTCTCCCTCTCTCTTTCTCTGCTCTTCCCTCTCCTTCTCTCCCTCACTCTCTCTGCTCTCCTCTCTTTATCTCTCCCTCACTCACTCTCTCCTCTCCTCTCTCTCTCTCTCTCTCTCTCTCTCGCTCTCTCTCTCTCTCTCTCTCTCTCACCCCTCTCTTTTCCTTCATTCTTTTCTCTCTCTCCAATGTTTTAGAGACCGTCAACAGCACCATAGACGGCACTGAAGTCACCATGACCAGATTTGAGCCAACTAAAAGAATGTCAACATACCTCCTGGCATTTATCGTCAGTGACTTCGATCATATCACTGGATCGATAGAGAACAACAATGTTTTGGTAATTCAATCCACCACAGAGTGCCCTGGTTATTCCCTATATAGTACACCACAGAGGACTCTGGTTATTCCCTATAAAGTACACCACAGAGTGCCCTGGTTATTCCCTATATAGTACACCACATATCACTCTGGTTATTCCCTATAAAGTACACCACATATCACTCTGGTTATTCCCTATATAGTACACCACATATCACTCTGGTTATTCCCTATATAGTACACCACATATCACTCTGGTTATTCCCTATATAGTACACCACATATCACTCTGGTTATTCCCTATATAGTACACCACATATCACTCTGGTTATTCCCTATATAGTACACCACATATCACTCTGGTTATTCCCTATATAGTACACCACATATCACTCTGGTTATTCCCTATATAGTACACCACATATCACTCTGGTTATTCCCTATATAGTACACCACATATCACTCTGGTTATTCCCTATATAGTACACCACATATCACTCTGGTTATTCCCTATATAGTACACCACAGAGGACTCTGGTTATTCCCTATATAGTACACCACATATCACTCTGGTTATTCCCTATATAGTACACCACATATCACTCTGGTTATTCCCTATATAGTACACCACAGAGGACTCTGGTTATTCCCTATATAGTACACCACATATCACTCTGGTTATTCCCTATATAGTACACCACATATCACTCTGGTTATTCCCTATAAAGTACACCACAGAGGACTCTGGTTATTCCCTATATAGTACACCACATATCACTCTGGTTATTCCCTATATAGTACACCACAGAGGACTCTGGTTATTCCCTATATAGTACACCACATATCACTCTGGTTATTCCCTATATAGTACACCACATCACTCCGGTTATTCCCTATATAGTACACCACATAGGAATTTGGTCCATATCAGTGCACTATATACAGTTGAAGTCAGAAGTTTACATACACCTTAGCCAAATACATTTAAACTCAGTTTTTCACAATTCCTGACATTTAATCCTAGTAAACATTCCCTGTCTTAGGTCAGTTAGGAGCATCACTTTATTTTAAGAATGTGACATGTTAGAATAATAGTAGAGAGAATGATTTATTTCAGCTTTTAATTCTTTCATCACATTCCCAGTGGGACAGAAGTTTACATTCACTCAATTAGTATTTGGTAGCATTGCCTTATAGTTGTTTAGCTTGGGTCAAACATTTCGGGTAGCCTTCCACAAGCTTCCCACATTAAGTTTGGTGAATTTTGGCCCATTCCTCCTGACAGAGCTAGTGTAACTGAGTCAGGTTTGTAGGCCTCCTTGATCACACACGCTTTTTCAGTTTTGCCCACAAATGTTCTATAGGTTTGAGGTCAGGGCTTTGTGATGGCCACTCCAATACCTTGACTTTGTTGTCCTTAAGCCATTTTGCCACAACTTTGGAAGTATGCTTGGGGTCATTGTTCATTTGGAAGACCCATTTGCGACCAAGCTTTAACTTCCTGACTGATGTCTTGAGATGTTGCTTCAATATATCCACATAATTTTCCAGCCTCATGATGCCATCTACTTTGTGAAGTGCACCAGTCTCTCCTGCAGCAAAGCACCCCCACAACATGATGCTGCCACCCCTGTGTTTCACAGTTGGGATGGTGTTCTTCGGCTTGCAAGCTTCCCCCTTTTTCCTCCAAACATAACGATGGTCATTATGGCCAAGCAGTTCTATTTTTGTTTCATCAGACCAGAGGATATTTCTTCAAAAAGTACGGTCTTTGTCCTCATTTTCAGTTGCAGACTGTAGTCTGGCTTTTTTGTGGCGGTTTTGGAGCAGTGGCTTCTTCCTTGCTGAGCGGCCTTTCATGTTATGTCGATATAGGACTCGTTTTACTGTGGATATAGATACTTTTGTACCTGTTTCCTCCAGAATCTTCACAAGGTCCTTTGCACTTTTAGCACCAAAGTACGTTCATCTCTAGGAGACAGAACGCGTCTCCTTCCTGAGCGGTATGACGGCTGCTTGGTCCCATGGTGTTTATACTTGCGTACTATTGTTTGTACAGATGAACGTGGTTCCTTCAGGCATTTGGAAATTGCTCCCAAGGATGAACCAGACTTGTGGAGGTCTACAATGTCTTTTCTGAGGTCTTGGCTGATTTCTTTTGATTTTCCCATGATGTCAAACAAAGAGGCACTGAGTTTAAAGGTAGGCCTTGAAATACATTCACAGGTACACCTCCAATTGACTCAAATTATGTCAATTTCCTGGAATTTTCCAAGTTGTTTAAAGGCACATTCAACTTAGTGTATATACACTTCTGACCCAAGGGAATTGTGATACAGTGAATTATAAGTGAAATGATCTGTCTGTAAACAATTGTTGGAAAAATGACTTGTGTCAGGCACAAAGTAGATGTCCTCACCGACTTGCCAAAACTATAGTTTGTTAACAAGACATTTGTGGAGTGGTTGAAAAACTAGTTTTAATGACTCCAACCTAAGTGTATGTAAACGTCCGACTTCAACTGTAGGTAATAGGGTGCCACAGTTTCCTCTCATTCAGATTCATGACTGATACTGCTGTGGTTAGACTGTAGTCATGACTGATACTGCTGTGGTTAGACTGTAGTGATGACTGATACTGCTGTGGTTAGACTAGTGATGACTGATACTGCTGTGGTTAGACTAGTGATGACTGATACTGCTGTGGTTAGACTAGTGATGACTGATACTGCTGTGGTTAGACTGTAGTCATGACTGATACTGCTGTGGTTAGACTGTAGTGATGACTGATACTGCTGTGGTTAGACTAGTGATGACTGATACTGCTGTGGTTAGACTAGTGATGACCGATACTGCTGTGGTTAGACTGTAGTGATGACTGATACTGCAGTGGTTAGACTAGTGATGACTCATACTGCTGTGGTTAGACTAGTGATGACTGATACTGCTGTGGTTAGACTGTAGTCATGACTGATACTGCTGTGGTTAGACTGTAGTGATGACTGATACTGCTGTGGTTAGACTAGTGATGACTGATACTGCTGTGGTTAGACTAGTGATGACTGATACTGCTGTGGTTAGACTGTAGTGATGACTGATACTGCAGTGGTTAGACTAGTGATGACTCATACTGCTGTGGTTAGACTGTAGTGATGACTGATACTGCTGTGGTTAGACTAGTGATGACCGATACTGCTGTGGTTAGACTGTAGTCATGACTGATACTGCTGTGGTTAGACTAGTGATGACTCATACTGCTGTGGTTAGACTAGTGATGACTGATACTGCTGTGGTTAGACTGTAGTGATGACTGATACTGCTGTGGTTAGACTGTAGTCATGACTGATACTGCTGTGGTTAGACTAGTCATGACTGATACTGCTGTGGTTAGACTAGTGATGACTGATACTGCTGTGGTTAGACTAGTGATGACTGATACTGCTGTGGTTAGACTGTAGTGATGACTGATACTGCTGTGGTTAGACTAGTGATGACTCATACTGCTGTGGTTAGACTGTAGTGATGACTGATACTGCTGTGGTTAGACTAGTGATGACTCATACTGCTGTGGTTAGACTAGTGATGACTGATACTGCTGTGGTTAGACTGTAGTGATGACTGATACTGCTGTGGTTAGACTGTAGTGATGACTGATACTGCTGTGGTTAGACTGTAGTGATGACTGATACTGCTGTGGTTAGACTAGTCATGACTGATACTGCTGTGGTTAGACTGTAGTGATGACTGATACTGCTGTGGTTAGACTGTAGTGATGACTGATACTGCTGTGGTTAGACTAGTCATGACTGATACTGCTGTGGTTAGACTGTAGTGATGACTGATACTGCTGTGGTTAGACTAGTGATGACTGATACTGCTGTGGTTAGACTAGTGATGACTGATACTGCTGTGGTTAGACTGTAGTGATGACTGATACTGCTGTGGTTAGACTGTAGTCATGATTGATAGTTGATACTAATTGTTTGCAGGTCCGTATCTGGGCTCGGAGGAAAGCTATAGCTGCGGGACACGCAAACTATGCTCTCAATGTTACAGGACCAATGCTCAAGTTTTTTGAACGATACTACAATGCCAGCTACCCACTGTCCAAGTCAGGTAAGTTATCTTAGCATTTAGACCTGTCAGGTAAGTTAGCTTTGCATGCAGACCTGTCAGGTAAGTTAGCTTAGCATTCAGACCTGTCAGGTAAGTTAGCTTTGCATGCAGACCTGTCATGTAAGTTAGCTTAGCATTCAGACCTGTCAGGTAAGTTAGCTTTGCATGCAGACCTGTCAGGTAAGTTAGCTTTGCATTCAGACCTGTCAGTTAAGTTAGCTTAGCATTCAGACCTGTCAGGTAAGTTAGCTTTGCATGCAGACCTGTCAGGTAAGTTAGCTTTGCATGCAGACCTGTCAGGTAAGTTAGCTTAGCATTCAGACCTGTCAGGTAAGTTAGCTTAGCATTCAGACCTGTCATGTAAGTTAGCTTAGCATTCAGACCTGTCATGTAAGTTAGCTTTGCATGCAGACCTGTCAGGTAAGTTAGCTTTGCATGCAGACCTGTCAGGTAAGTTAGCTTAGCATTCAGACCTGTCAGGTAAGTTAGCTTTGCATGCAGACCTGTCAGGTAAGTTAGCTTTGCATGCAGACCTGTCAGGTAAGTTAGCTTAGCATTCAGACCTGTCAGGTAAGTTAGCTTAGCATTCAGACCTGTCAGGTAAGTTAGCTTAGCATTCAGACCTGTCATGTAAGTTAGCTTTGCATGCAGACCTGTCAGGTAAGTTAGCTTAGCATTCAGACCTGTCAGGTAAGTTAGCTTAGCATTCAGACCTGTCATGTAAGTTAGCTTAGCATGCAGACCTGTCAGGTAAGTTAGCTTTGCATGCAGACCTGTCAGGTAAGTTAGCTTTGCATGCAGACCTGTCAGGTAAGTTGGCTTTGTATTCAGGCCTGTCAGGTAAGTTAGCTTAGCATTCAGACCTGTCAGGTAAGTTAGCTTAGCATTTAGACCTGTCAGGTAAGTTAGCTTTGCATGCAGACCTGTCAGGTAAGTCAGCGTTGTATTCAGGCCTGTCAGGTAAGTTAGCTTAGCATTCAGACCTGTCAGTTAAGTTAGCTTAGCATTCAGACCTGTCAGGTAAGTTAGCTTTGCATGCAGACCTGTCAGGTAAGTTAGCTTTGCATTCAGACCTGTCAGTTAAGTTAGCTTAGCATTCAGACCTGTCAGGTAAGTTAGCTTTGCATGCAGACCTGTCAGGTAAGTTAGCTTTGCATGCAGACCTGTCAGGTAAGTTAGCTTAGCATTCAGACCTGTCAGGTAAGTTAGCTTAGCATTCAGACCTGTCATGTAAGTTAGCTTAGCATTCAGACCTGTCATGTAAGTTAGCTTTGCATGCAGACCTGTCAGGTAAGTTAGCTTTGCATGCAGACCTGTCAGGTAAGTTAGCTTAGCATTCAGACCTGTCAGGTAAGTTAGCTTTGCATGCAGACCTGTCAGGTAAGTTAGCTTTGCATGCAGACCTGTCAGGTAAGTTAGCTTAGCATTCAGACCTGTCAGGTAAGTTAGCTTAGCATTCAGACCTGTCAGGTAAGTTAGCTTAGCATTCAGACCTGTCATGTAAGTTAGCTTTGCATGCAGACCTGTCAGGTAAGTTAGCTTTGCATGCAGACCTGTCAGGTAAGTTAGCTTTACATGCAGACCTGTCAGGTAAGTTAGCTTTGCATGCAGACCTGTCAGGTAAGTTAGCTTAGCATTCAGACCTGTCAGGTAAGTTAGCTTTGCATGCAGACCTGTCATGTAAGTTAGCTTTGCATGCAGACCTGTCAGGTAAGTTAGCTTAGCATTCAGACCTGTCAGGTAAGTTAGCTTAGCATTCAGACCTGTCATGTAAGTTAGCTTAGCATGCAGACCTGTCAGGTAAGTTAGCTTTGTATTCAGGCCTGTCAGGTAAGTTAGCTTAGCATTCAGACCTGTCAGGTAAGTTAGCTTTACATGCAGACCTGTCAGGTAAGTTAGCTTAGCATTCAGACCTGTCAGGTAAGTTAGCTTTGCATGCAGACCTGTCAGGTAAGTTAGCTTAGCATTCAGACCTGTCAGGTAAGTCAGCGTTGTATTCAGGCCTGTCAGGTAAGTTAGCTTAGCATTCAGACCTGTCAGGTAAGTTAGCTTAGCATTCAGACCTGTCAGGTAAGTTAGCTTTGCATGCAGACCTGTCAGGTAAGTCAGCGTTGTATTCAGGCCTGTCAGGTAAGTTAGCTTAGCATTCAGACCTGTCAGGTAAGTTAGCTTTGCATGCAGACCTGTCAGGTAAGTTAGCTTTGCATGCAGACCTGTCAGGTAAGTTAGCTTAGCATTCAGACCTGTCAGGTAAGTTAGCTTAGCATTCAGACCTGTCATGTAAGTTAGCTTAGCATTCAGACCTGTCAGGTAAGTTAGCTTAGCATTCAGACCTGTCAGGTAAGTCAGCGTTGTATTCAGGCCTGTCAGGTAAGTTAGCTTAGCATGCAGACCTGTCATGTAAGTTAGCTTTGCATGCAGACCTGTCAGGTAAGTCAGCGTTGTATTCAGGCCTGTCAGGTAAGTCAGTGTTGTATTCCGACCTCAGCCCCATGAGTGCATGTGTACACATGTAGGCCTACACTTATATTATACTCTGTGAAACTAAGTCTACCAACAGATTGTTGGCTACGTTCCAAATGGCTCCCTATTCCCTATAAAGTGCACTAAGGCTCTGGTCAGAAGTAGTGCACTATAAAGGGAATAGGCTACCATTTAGGCCTCCTTTATTGTCTTTTCCCCCTGTAGACCAGATAGCTCTGCCTGACTTTAATGCTGGAGCCATGGAGAACTGGGGTCTGATCACCTACAGAGAGACAGCCCTCCTGTACGATCCAGCCATCTCCTCAGTTGGAAACAAAGAGAGAGTCTTGACTGTGGTGGCTCACGAACTGGCTCATATGGTAGTGTGTTCTCTATGACATCACTGTACTTCCTGTCCAACCTATGACATCCCTGTACTTCCTGTCAAACCTATGACATCACTGTACTGCCTGTCCAACCTATGATATTAATGTACCTAGTGTCCAACCTATGACATCACATCCTGCAAGGAGAAACATTGCTCGAGAGGATGACTAAGGTCCACAACATGAGCGCCAGGTAATGAGGAAGTCCAGTTGCCAGTTGCCGGGAGAAGATGGAACGAGATGGATTTTGGCCAGACATTCTGCTAATTTTCTCATCAATGAAACATTTAATCTCAATACAATTTTTTGTTCACAGAACTAGATTATGTTACTAACAGAGTGGACTAAGTTTAGCAGACTTGTTGTGTTGTTTAGAAGGAGTGCAAATTGAGTTATTGCACACGCACTTCACAGAGAAGGCGTTCCCTAATGGAAATATGCGCATACATGCTTGAACGCGCCAATAGGATCTCGCAAGCTCCTGCTTGGCTCTGCCCACCTCCTTGCTTGTTCTGCCCAAAATGACTAATTGGTTCCCATTTGAAACGACGGGCTATGGTCTATCTTGGTTTAGATATAAAAATCTTTGGTTAGAGTTTTGGGCTAGTAACCGGCAGGTAGCCCATTGGTTAGAACGTTGGGCTAGTAACTGGCAGGTAGCCTAGTGGTTAGAGCGTAACCTGCAGGGAGCCTAGTGGTTAGAGCGTTGGACTATTAACTGGCAGGTAGCCTAGTGGTTAGAGCGTAACCTGCAGGGAGCCTAGTGGTTAGAGCGTTGGACTAGTAACCGGCAGGTAGCATAGCGGTTAGAGCGTTGGACAAGTAACTGGCAGGTAGCCTAGCGGTTAGAGCGTTGGACTAGTAACCGGCAGGTAGCATAGCGGTTAGAGCGTTGGACAAGTAACTGGCAGGTAGCCTAGCGGTTAGAGCGTTGGACAAGTAACCGGCCGGGAGCCTAGTGGTTAGAGCGTTGGACTAGTAACCGGCAGGTAGCATAGCGGTTGGAGCATTGGGCTAGTAACCAGCAGGTAGCCTACCGGTTAGAGTGCTGGGCTAGTAACCGGCAGGTTTCCTAGTTGTTAGAGTGTTGGGGTAGTAACCAGCCGATAGCCTAGTGGTTAGTGTTGGGTTAGTTACCGGCAGGTAGCCTAGGGGTTAGAGTGTTGGGCTAGTTACCGGCAGGTAGCCTAGGGGTTAGAGCGTTGGGCTAGTAACTGGCAGGTAGCCTAGCGGTTAGAGCGTTGGGCTAGTAACTGGCAGGTAGCCTAGTGGTTAGAGCGTTGGGCTGGTAACCAGCAGGTGGACTCGTGGTTAGAACTTTGGGCTAGTAACCAGCAGGTAGCCTAGTGGTTAGAGCGTTGGACAAGTAACCGGCAGGGAGCTTGGTGGTTAGAGCGTTGGACTAGTAACCGGCAGGTAGCATAGCGGTTAGAGCGTTGGACAAGTAACCGGCAGGTGGACTAGTGGTTAGAACTTTGGGCTAGTAACCGGCAGGGAGCATAGCGGTTAGAACGTTGGGCTAGCAACCAGCAGGTAGCCTAGTGGTTAGAGCGTTGGACTAGTAACCGGCAGGGAGCCTAGTGGTTAGAGCGTTGGACTAGTAACCAGCAGGTAGCCTAGTGGTTAGAGCGTTGGACTAGTAACCGGCAGGGAGCATAGCGGTTAGAGCGTTGGACAAGTAACCGGCAGGGAGCCTAGTGGTTAGAGTGTTGGGGTAGTAACCAGCCGATAGCCTAGTTGTTAGTGTTGGGCTAGTTACCGGCAGGTAGCCTAGGGGTTAGAGTGTTGGGCTAGTTACCGGCAGGTAGCATAGGGGTTAGAGTGTTGGGCTAGTTACCGGCAGGTAGCCTAGGGGTTAGAGTGTTGGGCTAGTAACCGGCAGGTAGCCTAGCGGTTAGAGTGTTGGGCTATTAACCAGCAGGGAGCCTAGTGGTTAGAGTGTTGGGCTTGTAACCAACAGGTAGCCTAGTGTCTAGAGTGTTGGGCTAGTAACCAGCAGGTAGCCTAGTGGTTAGAGCGTTGGACTAGTAACTGGCAGGTAGCATAGCGGTTAGAGCGTTGGACTAGTAACCGGCAGGTAGCATAGCGGTTGGAGCATTGGGCTAGTAACCAGCAGGTAGCCTACCGGTTAGAGTGCTGGGCAAGTAACCGGCAGGTTTCCTAGTTGTTAGATTGTTGGGGTAGTAACCAGCCGATAGCCTAGTGGTTAGAGTGTTGGGCTAGTTACCGGCAGGTAGCCTAGGGGTTAGAGTGTTGGGCTAGTAACCGGCAGGTAGCCTACCGGTTAGAGTGGTGGGCTAGTAACCGGCAGGTAGCCTAATGGTTAGAGCGTTGGACTCGTAACCGGCAGGTAGCCTAGTGGTGAGAGTGTTGGGCTAGTAACCGGCAGGTAGCCTTGCGGTTAGTGTTTGGCCAGTAACCGAAAGGTCTGTAGTCCAAATCCCCAAGTTAACAAGGTGAAAAATCTGTTGATGTGCCCTTAAAAAAGCCACTTAATTCTAATTTCCCCAGGATCACTGTTGACTATGGCAGACCTTGGCCTTGATCACATTCTCCTAGGGTGTCTCAGGGTGAGTTGGGGTACCAAATGTTTTGGTCACAAGCAGCGAATACAACAGGTGGTAAATTTATAATGAAATACGAAAAACACATTTTCAATTCATACCTTTGTATTAATACGTACTTGTATATGTGTTAAATAGGACCAATACAAGTACCCACCTAATTATTAATATTGGTCAGAGCTGGCGAAAGGTAATGCACTGCTTCATCGGGAACAGACGGCCATTTTGGATGTGATTGTTCCCGAAGTGAGACATGATCCTGTGTCCACAGTGGTTTGGGAACCTGGTGACTCTGAGATGGTGGAATGACCTGTGGCTGAACGAGGGCTTTGCCAGCTACGTGGAGTATCTAGGAGCTGACTACGCTGAACCCACGTGGAACATCGTAAGACTGGTCACCCTCACAGGAGGATAATCTGATCATATAGAGTCCAGTAAGACTGATCACTCTTACAGGAGGATTAATCTGATCATATAGAGTACAGTAAGACTGATCACTCTTACAGGAGGATAATCTGATCATATAGAGTCCAGTAAGACTGATCACTCTTACAGGAGGATTCATCTGATCATATAGAGTCCAGTAAGACTGATCACTCTTACAGGAGGATTCATCTGATCATATAGAGTCCAGTAAGACTGATCACTCTTACAGGAGGATAATCTGATCATATAGAGTCCAGTAAGACTGATCACTCTTACAGGAGGATAATCTGATCATATAGAGTCCAGTAAGACTGATCACTCTTACAGGAGGATAATCTGATCATATAGAGTCCAGTAAGACTGATCACTCTTACAGGAGGATAATCTGATCATATAGAGTACAGTAAGACTGATCACTCTTCCTCTCTCTCCCTAGAAAGAGCAGACCATCCTGAATGATGTCCACAAGGTGTTTGCTGTGGACGCCCTGGCCTCATCTCATCCTCTGTCCCGGAAAGAGGAGGAAGTCAACCAGCCTGACGAGATCAGTGAGATGTTCAACACCATCTCCTACAGCAAGGTTTTCTATGTTCTAGAACATGTCCTACAGCAAGGTTCTCTATGTTCTTGACCATCTCCTACAGCAAGGTTCTCTATGTTCTAGACCATCTCATACAGCAAGGTTCTCTATGTTCTAGAACATCTCCTACAGCAAGGTTCTCTATGTTCTAGACCATCTCCTACAGCAAGGTTCTATGTTCTAGACCATCTCCTACAGCAATGTTCTCTATGGTTCTCCATGTTCTAGACCATCTCCTACAGCAAGGTTCTCTATGGTTCTCCACGGTCTGGACCATCTCCTACAGCAAGGTTCTCCAGGTTCTAGACATCTCCTACAGCAAGGTTCTCTATGGTTCTCCATGTTTTAGGCCATCTCCTACAGCAAGGTTCTCCATGGTTCTCCATGTTCTAGACCATCTCCTACAGCAAAGTTCACCATGGTTCTCAACGTTAAAAGACCCGAAGAAAGCATGCCTCCCACCCCTTCCCATCCCACCCAGAAACGTATCAGTGCCCCTCCAACCCATCCATCCCTTGATTCAACCAGTAGATTCCCTCCAATCGCCCCCTCCCTCCCCCACAATGACCAGACCCCCCCCCCCCCCACACACACACACACCTTCCCCGTGGGCCTGGAATCAAAGAACATAATACAAGTCTAAATAAATATCTGTAACTGGTTTGTGTGTGTTGGGCTTTAGCTGCGATTATTCTTCAAGACACTCCCACATCATATGGAGGAATGTGCCGATCTGATTCAGGGGACACAGTGACAATTTCCTCATACAATATTTCCTTGGTGTTAAATACATTCTGTGAACAAACTTAAAATGTATATGTTGATGGTTCGGATTACAGGATGCCAAAATCACATTTTTCCATATCCTATTCCAGTTAAAGGGTGGTTCAGATTAAATTACATCTGTGGACCAGGTAGAATAGAGTGTTTGTTGAGAACGCGCTAACACAGTTAACAAGATGTTCAACACCATCACCTACTGCAAGGTTTTTCTCTGTTCTAGACCACATATACAACAGAGACTGGTAGTGAGTATCTCACTGTAAAACACAAGCTGGGAGATACATGGTTACACCTTCTCTCTGGTGTAGTAGGGAGCTCCATGGTTACACCTTCTCTCTCTGGTGTAGTAGGGAGCTACATGGTTACACCTTCTCTCTCTGGTGTAGTAGGGAGCTCCATGGTTACACCTTCTCTCTGGTGTAGTAGGGAGCTCCATGGTTACACCTTCTCTCTCTGGTGTAGTAGGGAGCTCCATGGTTACACCTTCTCTCTCTGGTGTAGTAGGGAGATCCATGGTTACACCTTCTCTCTCTGGTGTAGTAGGGAGCTCCATGGTTAAAACTTCTCTCTCTGGTGTAGTAGAGAGCTCCATGGTTACACCTTCTCTCTCTAGTGTAGTAGGGAGCTCCATGGTTACACCTTCTCTCTCTGGTGTAGTAGGGAGCTCCATGGTTACACCTTCTCTCTCTGGTGTAGTAGGGAGATCCATGGTTACACCTTCTCTCTCTGGTGTAGTAGGGAGATCCATGGTTACACCTTCTCTCTCTGGTGTAGTAGGGAGATCCATGGTTACACCTTCTCTCTCTGGTGTAGTAGAGAGCTCCATGGTTACACCTTCTCTCTCGTGTAGTAGGGAGCTCCATGGTTAAAACTTCTCTCTCTGGTGTAGTAGAGAGCTCCATGGTTACACCTTCTCTCTAGTGTAGTAGGGAGCTCCATGGTTACACCTTCTCTCTCTGGTGTAGTAGGGAGCTCCATGGTTACACCTTCTCTCTCTGGTGTAGTAGGGAGATCCATGGTTACACCTTCTCTCTCTGGTGTAGTAGGGAGATCCATGGTTACACCTTCTCTCTCTGGTGTAGTAGGGAGATCCATGGTTACACCTTCTCTCTCTGGTGTAGTAGGGAGATCCATGGTTACACCTTCTCTCTCTGGTGTAGTAGGGAGATCCATGGTTACACCTTCTCTCTCGTGTAGTAGGGAGCTTCATGGTTAAAACTTCTCTCTCTGGTGTAGTAGAGAGCTCCATGGTTACACCTTCTCTCTAGTGTAGTAGGGAGCTCTATGGTTACACCTTCTCTCTCTGGTGTAGTAGGGAGCTCCATGGTTACACCTTCTCTCTCTGGTGTAGTAGGGAGATCCATGGTTACACCTTCTCTCTCTGGTGTAGTAGGGAGATCCATGGTTACACCTTCTCTCTCTGGTGTAGTAGGGAGATCCATGGTTACACCTTCTCTCTCTGGTGTAGTAGGGAGATCCATGGTTACACCTTCTCTCTGGTGTAGTAGGGAGCTCCATGGTTACACCTTCTCTCTAGTGTAGTAGGGAGTTCCATGTTTACACCTTCTCTCTAGTGTAGAAGGAGATCCATGTTTACACCTTCTCTCTAGTGTAGAAGGAGATCCATGGTTGGGCCTCTCTCTGGTGTAGTTACATGGTTACACCTTCTCTCTCTGGTGTTGTAGGGAGCTCCATGGTTACACCTTCTCTCTCTGGTGTAGTAGGGAGCTCCATGGTTACTTCTTCTCTCTCTGGTGTAGTAGGGAGCTCCATGGTTACATCTACTCTCAAGTAAAGAGGTCCCAGAATATTTGTTGATCTGACTGGAAAGAAAACTCAAAACTCCAATGTGACAGTTTTTCTCTTTCTCAAATCCTGTGATCTCTTCCACCCAGGGTGCTGCAGTTCTGAGGATGCTTTCTGAGTTCCTGACAGAGCCGGTCTTCGCCAGAGGACTTAGTGTGAGTAATGTTACAATGTATTAACCAGAGGACTCACTGTGAGTGTATTAACCAGAGGACTTAGTGTGAGTATTGTTACAGTATATTAACCAGAGGACTCACTGTGAGTATATTAACCAGAGGACTTAGTGTGAGTATTGTTACAATGTATTAACCAGAGGACTCACTGTGAGTAATGTTACAATGTATTAACCAGAGGACTCACTGTGAGTATAGTTACAGTATATTAACCAGAGGACTCACTGTGAGTATTGTTACAATGTATTAACCAGAGAACTCACTGTGAGTATAGTTACAGTATATTAACCAGAGGACTCACTGTGAGTATATTAACCAGAGGACTCACTGTGAGTATTGTTACAATGTATTAACCAGAGGACTTAGTGTGAGTATTGTTACAATGTATTAACCAGAGGACTCACTGTGAGTATTGTTACAGTATATTAACCAGAGGACTCACTGTGAGTATATTAACCAGAGGACTCACTGTGAGTATATTAACCAGAGGACTCACTGTGAGTATTGTTACAATGTATTAACCAGAGGACTTAGTGTGAGTATTGTTACAATGTATTAACCAGAGGACTCACTGTGAGTATTGTTACAGTATATTAACCAGAGGACTCACTGTGAGTATATTAACCAGAGGACTCACTGAGTATTGTTACAATGTATTAACCAGAGGACTTAGTGTGAGTATTGTTACAATGTATTAACCAGAGGACTCACTGTGAGTGTATTAACCAGAGGACTTAGTGTGAGTATTGTTACAATGTATTAACCAGAGGACTCACTGTGAGTATAGTTACAGTATATTAACCAGAGGACTCACTGTGAGTATAGTTACAGTATATTAACCAGAGGACTCACTGTGAGTATAGTTACAGTATATTAACCAGAGGACTCACTGTGAGTATAGTTACAGTATATTAACCAGAGGACTCACTGTGAGTATAGGCAGTGTATTAACCAGAGGACTCACTGTGAGTATAGTTACAGTATATTAACCAGAGGACTCACTGTGAGTGTAGTTACAGTATATTAACCAGAGGACTCACTGTGAGTATTGTTACAGTATATTAACCAGAGGACTCACTGTGAGTATAGTTACAGTATATTAACCAGAGGACTCACTGTGAGTATAGTTACAGTATATTAACCAGAGGACTCACTGTGAGTATAGGCAGTGTATTAACCAGAGGACTCACTGTGAGTATAGTTACAGTATATTAACCAGAGGACTCACTGTGAGTATAGTTAGTGTATTAACCAGAGGACTCACTGTGAGTGTATTAACCAGAGGACTCACTGTGAGTATATTAACCAGAGGACTCACTGTGAGTATATTAACCAGAGGACTCACTGTGAGTATATTAACCAGAGGACTCACTGTGAGTATATTAACCAGAGGACTCACTGTGAGTATATTAACCAGAGGACTCACTGTGAGTATATTAACCAGAGGACTCACTGTGAGTATATTAACCAGAGGACTCACTGTGAGTATATTAACCAGAGGACTCACTGTGAGTATATTCACCAGAGGACTCACTGTGAGTATAGTCACAGTATATTAACCAGAGGACTCACTGTGAGTATAGTCACAGTGCATTAAGCAGAGGACTCACTGTGAGTATAGTTACAGTATATTCACCAGAGGACTCACTGTGAGTATAGTTACAGTATATTAACCAGAGGACTCACTGTGAGTGTAGTTACAGTATATTAACCAGAGGACTCACTGTGAGTATAGTTACAGTATATTAACCAGAGGACTCACTGTGAGTGTATTAACCAGAGGACTCACTGTGAGTGTATTAACCAGAGGACTCACTGTGAGTATATTAACCAGAGGACTCACTGTGAGTATATTAACCAGAGGACTCACTGTGAGTATATTCACCAGAGGACTCACTGTGAGTATAGTCACAGTATATTAACCAGAGGACTCACTGTGAGTATAGTCACAGTGCATTAAGCAGAGGACTCACTGTGAGTGTAGTTACAGTATATTCACCAGAGGACTCACTGTGAGTATAGTTACAGTATATTAACCAGAGGACTCACTGTGAGTAGTAGTTACAGAAGTAGTTACAGAAGTCATCAGAGGTGGTCTACAGTATGTTGTCCAGGGGTCAGATGAGGTCGGTGGAGACAGCAGTGAATCAACCGACATCATGACACCTCCACCACTTCTCTCTCCCCTCTTACTCTCTCTCTCACTCTCTCTCCTCTCTCTCTCTCCTCTCTCTCTCTCACTCTCTCCACTCTCTCTCTCTCACTCTCTCCACTCTCTCTCCTCTCTTTCCACTCTCTCTCCACTCTCTCCTCTCACTCTCCACTCTCTCTCCTCTGACTCTCTCACCTCTCTCTCCTCTCCCTCCCTCTCTCTCTCTCACTCTCTCACTCTCTCTCCACTCTCTCCTCTCTCTCCTTTCCTCTCGCTCCTCTCTCTCCTCTCCTCTCTCCCCTCTCACTCTCTCACTCTCTCCCCTCTCCCCTCTCTCTCGCTCTCTCTCTCCTTTCCTCTCGCTCCTCTCTCTCCTCTCTCACTCTCTCACTCTTTCCTCTCTCCCCTCTCACTCTCTCACTCTATCCTCTCTCTCCCTTCTCACTCTCTCTCCTCTCTCACTTTCTCACTCTCTCTCCCCTCACTCTCACTCTCTCTCCTCTCTCTCTCACTCCTCTCCTCTCCTCTCTCCTCTCTCCTCTCTCTCTCCTCTCTCTCCTCTCTCCTCCCACTCTCTCTCTACTCTCTCACTCTCCTCTCTCACTCTCTCTCTACTCTCTCACTCTCTCTCACTCTCTCTCACTCTCTCTCCTCTCTCTCCTCTCTCTCTCTCCCCTCTCTCTCTCTACTCTCTCACTCTCTCCTCTCTCTCTCTCTCCTCTCTCTCTCTCTCTCTCTCTCTCTCTCTCTCTCTCTCTCTCCCCTCTCTCTCTACTCTCTCACTCTCTCTCCTCTCTTTCCTCTCTCCTCTCTCTCCTCTCTCTCTCCTCTCTCTCCTCTCTCCTCCCTCTCTCTCTCCTCTCTCACTCTCTCTCTACTCTCTCACTCTCTCTCCTCTCTCTCACTCTCTCTCCTCTCTCTCACTCTCTCTCTCCTCTCTCTCTCTCTCTCTCTCTCTCTCTCTCTCTCTCCCCTCTCTCTCTCTACTCTCTCTCTCTCTCTCCTCTTTCCTCTCTCTCCTCTCTCCTCTCTCTCTCACTCTCTCCCCTCTCACTCACTCTCTCCCCTCTCACTCTCTACTCTCTCACTCTCTCACTCTCTCACTCTCACTCTCTCACTCTCTCACTCTCTGTCCTCTCTCCTCTCTCTTTCTCCTCTCTCTCTTCTCTCTCTTTCTTCTCTCTGTCCTCTCTCTCTCAGTCATACCTGAATGAGTTTGCCTTCAACAACACAGTGTATTCAGATCTCTGGGATCATCTTCAGAAAGTAAGTCCTATTTTCTACCATTTATACAGTATGATAAATAGACCTCTATACTCTCTCTATGATCTGTCTACCATCTCTATGATCTCCCTTTCTCCTCTCTGGGATCATCTTCACCATGGATACAGTATGATAAATAGACCTCTATACTCTCTCTATGATCTGTCTACCATCTCTATGATCTCCCTTTCTCCTCTCTGGGATCATCTTCACCATGGATACAGTATGATAAATAGTCCTCTATATTCTCTCTATGATCTGTCTCTCTATCTCATTTTCAATCTACAATTAGCTTTCTACTAAAATGAGTATTAAATATAATCGGGTATTGTGTGGAAAACCCCCGTGGTTGAAATCTGTCTTGAACGACCCTAGAGATGGTGCCGTTGTACTCACTATCATTAAATATGTCTTGAACGACCCTAGAGATGGTGCCGTTGCACTCTCTATCATTAAATATGTCTTGAATGACTCGAGAGATGGTGCCGTTGTACTCTCCTTCAATAAATCTGTCTTGAACGACCCTAGAGATGGTGCCGTTGTACTCTCTATCATTAAATCTGTCTTGAATGACCCTAGAGATGGTGCCGTTGTACTCTCTATCATTAAATCTGTCTTGAACGACCCTAGAGATGGTGCCGTTGTACTCTCCTTCATTAAATCTGTCTTCAGCGACCCTAGAGATGGTGCCGTTGTACTCTCCTTCATTAAATCTGTCTTCAACGACCCTAGAGATGGTGCCTTTGTACTCTCTATCATTAAATCTGTTCTGAACAGTAGCGTGTCGTGGTTCTGGGGCTTGGGCCTTCAGTGAATTCCTACACAGTCCCACCCGAATTAATCCACCGTCATTATGATGCCATGGCTCTAGACACGATACATTTAGACAGAAACGCAGTATAACCAGGCGTTGCATCACCTTGAAATTGAAATTTGTATTCAGAGAATTGCAGGGGAAGAGTACAATACCTTTTCATTGTGCAGCTTCGTTCCCCTGCGTGCTTGTTCATTGAGCTGTAGATCCACTCGGGTGTCCCCAAACGTTTTCAAAAGCACCATTGTTTGTAGGTGCCCAGCAGGTACTTTGGTGTCTCGTTGCTGCCTTGGTTAGACAACTCAGGTTTGCAAAGCCAGTGTGGCTCCAAACACCAAATCGATCACTTGCAAATAATAGGCATTCTCAGCAGTACAGTTTGCAGTGCTTCTCGGAGCCTGTCTTTGTAGCATCGGCTTTGTAGCGTCGGCGTCTACCTCTCCTGACAATGTCTAACTTTTCTTGAAAAGTTTGTCTTGAGAATGGCGTTATAATTATATCCTCGACCAAATCGATATCTTCTCCTTCCGCCATTGTGGGTTGAAAAAACAGTTTAGTAGTATGCGAATTAATTCGTTGATCAATCGTTGATCAATTTTAGTTTCCTAGTTTCCTAGTTGGTAATCCAATCAAAAGACGTGCAGGCACTACGCCTGCTAGCTGGCTCCTGTGTAACACTGGAGCCAGCCAGCAGGCGTACAATAGCCAACTCTAAATCTGATAGGTTGACACTAAATTTTAATTTCCATTCACTTTAAGCTACAAGCGCCCGCACTGTTGATTCTGAAGTTCTGAGGGCAGATTTTAGACCACTGGCAACACATGATGGCTGAATATGATTGGATAAAATATCCAACATAAAGACCAGCCCTCCAAATCTCAACCTGGGGCTGGAAGCAGTGCAACCAAGAGGAACGCTATGAAATGAAGAGTGTAACTCTTACTCTGGGGAATAATTTAATACATATTTGTGGGAAAATATATTTTAAAAATATATATATTCTGATGATGTTTAGGCCAGCAGAGAAGGCCTTGCTGGGCCTGACGGCCCACCACTGGTTCTGAACGACCCTAGAGATGGTGCCGTTGTACTCTCCTTCATTAAATCTGTATTGAACGGCCCTAGAGATGGTGCCGTTGTACTCTCTATCATTAAATCTGTCTTGAACGACCCTAGAGATGGTGCTGTTGTACCCACTATCATTAAATCTGTATTGAACAACCCTAGAGATGGTGCCGTTGTACTCTCCTTCATTAAATCTGTCTTGAACGACCCTAGAGATGGTGCCGTTGTACTCACTATCATTAAATCTGTCTTGAACGACCTTAGAGATGGTGCCGTTGTACTCTCCTTCATTAAATCTGTCTTAAACGACCCTAGAGATGGTGCCGTTGTACTCTCTATCATTAAATCTGTCTTGAACGACCCTAGAGATGGTGACGTTGTACTCTCCTTCATTAACTCTGTCTTGAACGACCCTAGAGATGGTGCCGTTGTACTCTCTATCATTAAATCTGTCTTAAACGACCCTAGAGATGGTGCCGTTGTACTCTCTATCATTAAATCTGTCTTGAACGACCCTAGAGATGGTGCCGTTGTAATCTCTATCATTAAGGTGTTGTTATGTGTTCCATCCTCTGAAAGGCAGTCCTCACCACTCCAGGGATGAGTCTACCTCACACAGTGCATGACATCATGAACCGCTGGATCCTTCAGATGGGCTTCCCAGTGGTTACCATAGATACGGCCACGGGACACATTACCCAGAAGCACTTCCTCCTGGACCCTGACTCTGTAGTGGACAGACCCTCTCCATACAAGTAAATATTCTTCTTGAGCTCAGTTCTGTGATGCTGTTTTACCATAGACCAGGGGTTGCAGGTAGCATAGAGGTTAAGAGCGTTGGGCCAGTTGCTGTTTGTAATCCCCGAGCCGTTCTGCCCAGTTGACCCCCAACGACAAGGCAGTTGACCCCCAACGACAAGGCAGTTGACCCCCAACGACAAGGCAGTTGACCCCCAACGACAAGGCTGTTGACCCCCAGCGACAAGGCTGTTGACCCCCAGCGACAAGGCTGTTGACCCCCAGCGGCAAGGCAGGCAGTTGACCCCCAGCGGCAAGGCAGGCAGTTGACCCCCAGCGGCAAGGCAGGCAGTTGACCCCCAGCGGCAAGGCAGGCAGTTGACCCCCAGCGGCAAGGCAGGCAGTTGACCCCCAGCGGCAAGGCAGGCAGTTGACCCCCAGCGGCAAGGCAGGCAGTTGACCCCCAGCGGCAAGGCAGGCAGTTGACCCCCAGCGGCAAGGCAGGCAGTTGACCCCCAACGACAAGGCAGTTGACCCCCAACGACAAGGCTGTTGACCCCCAGCGACAAGGCTGTTGACCCCCAGCGGCAAGGCAGGCAGTTGACCCCCAGCGGCAAGGCAGGCAGTTGACCCCCAGCGGCAAGGCAGGCAGTTGACCCCCAGCGGCAAGGCAGGCAGTTGACCCCCAGCGGCAAGGCAGGCAGTTGACCCCCAGCGGCAAGGCAGGCAGTTGACCCCCAGCGGCAAGGCAGGCAGTTGACCCCCAGCGGCAAGGCAGGCAGTTGACCCCCAGCGGCAAGGCAGGCAGTTGACCCCCTGCGGCAAGGCAGGCAGTTGACCCCCTGCGGCAAGGCAGGCAGTTGACCCCCTGCGGCAAGGCAGGCAGTTGACCCCCTGCGGCAAGGCAGGCAGTTGACCCCCTGCGGCAAGGCAGGCAGTTGACCCCCTGCGGCAAGGCAGGCAGTTGACCCCCTGCGGCAAGGCAGGCAGTTGACCCCCTGCGGCAAGGCAGGCAGTTGACCCCCTGCATCAAATCAAATGTATTTATATAGCCCTCCATACATCGGCTGATATCTCAAAGTGCTGTACAGAAACCCAGCCTAAAACACCAAACAGCAAGCAATGCAGGTGTAGAAGCACGGTGGCTAGGAAAAACTCCCTAGAAAGGCCAAAACCTAGGAAGAAACCTAGAGAGGAACCAGGCTATGTGGGGTGGCCAGTCCTCTTCTGGCTGTGCCGGGTGGAGATTATAACAGAACATGGCCAAGATGTTCAAATGTTCATAAATGAACAGCATGGTCAAATAATAATAATCACAGGCAGAACAGTTGAAACTGGAGCAGCAGCACGGCCAGGTGGACTGGGGACAGCAAGGAGTCATCATGTCAGGTAGTCCTGAGGCATGGTCCTAGGGCTCAGGTCCTCCGAGAGAGAGAAAGATAGAGAGAATTAGAGAGAGCATACTTAAATTCACACAGGACACCGGATAGGACAGGAGAAGTACTCCAGATATAACAACTGACCCTAGCCCCCCGACACATAAACTACTGCAGTATAAATACTGGAGGCTGAGACAGGAGGGGTCAGGAGACACTGTGGCCCCATCCGATGACACCCCCGGACAGGGCCAAACAGGAAGGATATAAACCCACCCACTTTGCCAAAGCACAGCAGGGCAGTTAGTTAACCCCCAACAACAAGGCAGTTAGTTAACCCCCAACAGCAAGGCAGTTAACCCTCAACAACAAGGCAGTTAGTTAACCCCCAACAGCCTGGGGTTAAGGAGGGGTTAGTACATACTGGGGTTAAGGAGGGGTTAGTACAGCCTGGGGTTAGTACAGCCTGGGGTTAAGGAGGGGTTAGTATAGTCTGGGGTTAAGGACGGGTTAGTAGAGCCTGGGGTTAAGGAGGGGTTAGTACATACTGGGGTTAAGGACAGGTTAGTACAGCCTGGGGTTAGTACAGCCTGGGGTTAAGGAGGGGTTAGTACAGTCTGGGGTTAAGGAGGGGTTAGTACAGTCTGGGGTTAAGGAGGGGTTAGTATAGTCTGGGGTTAAGGAGGGGTTAGTATAGTCTGGGGTTAAGGAGGGGTTAGTATAGTCTGGGGTTAGTACAGTCTGGGGTTGAGGAGGGGTTAGTATAGTCTGGGGTTAAGGAGGGGTTAGTACAGCCTGGGGTTAAGGAGGGGTTAGTACAGCCTGGGATTAAGGAGGGGTTAGTATAGTCTGGGGTTGAGGAGGGGTTAGTACAGTCTGGGGTTAAGGAGGGGTTAGTACAGTCTGGGGTTAAGGAGGGGTTAGTACAGTCTGGGGTTGAGGAGGGGTTAGTATAGTCTGGGGTTAAGGAGGGGTTAGTATAGTCTGGGGTTAGTACAGTCTGGGGTTGAGGAGGGGTTAGTATAGTCTGGGGTTAAGGAGGGTTATTATAGTCTGGGGTTAAGGAGGGGTTAGTATAGTCTGGGGTTAAGGAGGGGTTATTATAGTCTGGGGTTAAGGAGGGGTTAGTATAGTCTGGGGTTAAGGAGGGTTAGTATAGTCTGGGGTTAAGGAGGGGTTAGTATAGTCTGGGGTTAAGGAGGGGTTAGTACAGTCTGGGGTTAAGGAGGGGTTAGTACAGCCTGGGGTTAAGGAGGGGTTAGTACAGCCTGGGGTTAAGGAGGGTTAGTACAGCCTGGGGTTAAGGAGGGGTTAGTATAGTCCGGGGTTAAGGAGGGGTTAGTACAGTCTGGGGTTAAGGAGGGGTTAGTATAGTCTGGGGTTAAGGAGGGGTTAGTATAGTCTGGGGTTAAGGAGGGGTTAGTACAGCCTGGGGTTAAGGAGGGGTTAGTACAGCCTGGGGTTAGTACAGTCTGGGGTTGAGGAGGGGTTAGTACAGTCTGGGGTTAAGGAGGGGTTAGTACAGTCTGGGGTTAAGGAGGGGTTAGTACAGTCTGGGGTTAAGGAGGGGTTAGTATAGTCTGGGGTTAAGGAGGGGTTAGTATAGTCCGGGGTTAAGGAGGGGTTAGTACAGCCTGGGATGGTACAGTCTGGGGTTAGTACAGTCTGGGGTTAAGGAGGGGTTAGTATAGTCCGGGGTTAAGGAGGGGTTAGTACAGTCTGGGGTTAGTACAGTCTGGGGTTAAGGAGGGGTTAGTACAGTCTGGGGTTGAGGAGGGGTTAGTACAGTCTGGGGTTAAGGAGGGGTTAGTACAGTCTGGGGTTAGTACAGTCTGGGGTTAAGGAGGGGTTAGTACAGTCTGGGGTTGAGGAGGGGTTAGTACAGTCTGGGGTTAAGGAGGGGTTAGTACAGTCTGGGGTTAGTATAGTCTGGGGTTAAGGAGGGGTTAGTACAGTCTGGGGTTGAGGAGGGGTTAGTATAGTCTGGGGTTAGTACAGCCTGGGGTTAAGGAGGGGTTAGTACAGTCTGGGGTTAAGGAGGGGTTAGTACAGTCTGGGGTTAAGGAGGGGTTAGTACAGTCTGGGGTTAAGGAGGGGTTAGTACAGCCTGGGGTTAAGGAGGGGTTAGTACAGTCTGGGGTTAAGGAGGGGTTAGTATAGTCTGGGGTTAAGGAGGGGTTAGTATAGTCTGGGGTTAAGGGAGGGGTTAGTATAGTCTGGAGTTAAGGAGGGGTTAGTACAGCCTGGGGTTAAGGAGGGGTTAGTATAGTCTGGGGTTAAGGAGGGGTTAGTATAGTCTGGGGTTAAGGAGGGCTTAGTATAGTCTGGGGTTAAGGAGGGCTTAGTATAGTCCGGGGTTCAGGAGGGGTTAGTACAGCCTGGGGTTAAGGAGGGGTTAGTACAGTCTGGGGTTAAGGAGGGGTTAGTACAGTCTGGGGTTAAGGAGGGGTTAGTATAGTCTGGGGTTAAGGAGGGGTTAGTACAGTCTGGGGTTAAGGGAGGGGTTAGTATAGTCTGGGGTTAAGGAGGGGTTAGTACAGTCTGGGGTTAAAGAGGGGTTAGTACAGCCTGGGGTTAAGGAGGGGTTAGTATAGTCTGGGGTTAAGGAGGGGTTAGTACAGTCTGGGGTTGAGGAGGGGTTAGTATAGTCTGGGGTTAAGGAGGGTTAGTACAGTCTGGGGTTAAGGAGGGGTTAGTACAGTCTGGGGTTAAGGAGGGGTTAGTACAGTCTGGGGTTGAGGGGTTAGTACAGTCTGGGGTTAAGGAGGGGTTAGTATAGTTTGGGGTTAAGGAGGGGTTAGTATAGTCTGGGTTTAAGGAGGGGTTAGTACAGTCTGGGGTTAAGGAGGGGTTAGTATAGCCTGGGGTTAAGGAGGGGTTAGTACAGTCTGGGGTTAAGGAGGGGTTAGTACAGTCTGGGGTTAAAGAGGGGTTAGTACAGTCTGGGGTTAAGGAGGGGTTAGTATAGTCTGGGGTTAAGGAGGGGTTAGTACAGCCTGGGGTTAGTACAGTCTGGGGTTAAGGAGGGGTTAGTATAGTCTGGGGTTGAGGAGGGGTTAGTACAGTCTGGGGTTAAGGAGGGGTTAGTACAGTCTGGGGTTAAGGAGGGGTTAGTACAGTCTGGGGTTAAGGAGGGGTTATTATAGTCTGGGGTTAAGGAGGGGTTAGTACAGTCTGGGGTTGAGGAGGGGTTAGTACAGTCTGGGGTTAAGGAGGGGTTAGTACAGTCTGGGGTTGAGGAGGGGTTAGTACAGTCTGGGGTTAGTACAGTCTGGGGTTAAGGAGGGGTTAGTACAGTCTGGGGTTGAGGAGGGGTTAGTACAGTCTGGGGTTAAGGAGGGGTTAGTACAGTCTGGGGTTAAGGAGGGGTTAGTACAGCCTGGGGTTAGTACAGTCTGGGGTTAAGGAGGGGTTAGTACAGTCTGGGGTTAAGGAGGGGTTAGTACAGCCTGGGGTTAGTACAGTCTGGGGTTAAGGAGGGATTAGTATAGCCTGGGGTTAAGGAGGGGTTAGTACAGTCTGGGGTTAAGGAGGGGTTAGTACAGTCTGGGGTTAAAGAGGGGTTAGTACAGTCTGGGGTTAAGGAGGGATTAGTATAGCCTGGGGTTAAGGAGGGGTTAGTACAGTCTGGGGTTAAAGAGGGGTTAGTACAGTCTGGGGTTAAGGAGGGGTTAGTATAGTCTGGGGTTAAGGAGGGGTTAGTATAGCCTGGGGTTAGTACAGTCTGGGGTTAAGGAGGGGTTAGTACAGTCTGGGGTTGAGGAGGGGTTAGTACAGTCTGGGGTTAGTACAGTCTGGGGTTAAGGAGGGGTTAGTACAGTCTGGGGTTGAGGAGGGGTTAGTACAGTCTGGGGTTAAGGAGGGGTTAGTACAGTCTGGGGTTGAGGAGGGGTTAGTACAGTCTGGGGTTAGTACAGTCTGGGGTTAAGGAGGGGTTAGTACAGTCTGGGGTTGAGGAGGGGTTAGTACAGTCTGGGGTTAAGGAGGGGTTAGTACAGTCTGGGGTTGAGGAGGGGTTAGTACAGTCTGGGGTTAGTACAGTCTGGGGTTAAGGAGGGGTTAGTACAGTCTGGGGTTGAGGAGGGGTTAGTACAGTCTGGGGTTAAGGAGGGGTTAGTATAGTCTGGGGTTAAGGAGGGGTTAGTATAGTCTGGGGTTAAGGAGGGGTTAGTACAGCCTGGGGTTAGTACAGTCTGGGGTTAAGGAGGAGTTAGTATAGTCTGGGGTTAAGGAGGGGTTAGTACAGTCTGGGGTTAAGGAGAGGTTAGTACAGTCTGGGGTTAAGGAGGGGTTAGTACAGTCTGGGGTTAAGGAGGGGTTAGTACAGTCTGGGGTTAAGGAGGGGTTAGTATAGTCTGGGGTTAAGGAGGGGTTAGTACAGTCTGGAGTTGAGGAGGGGTTAGTACAGCCTGGGGTTGAGGAGGGGTTAGTACAGTCTGGGGTTAAGGAGGGGTTAGTATAGTCTGGGGTTAAGGAGGGGTTAGTATAGTCTGGGGTTAAGGAGGGGTTAGTACAGTCTGGGGTTAGTACAGTCTGGGGTTAAGGAGGGGTTAGTACAGTCTGGGGTTAGTACAGTCTGGGGTTAAGGAGGGGTTAGTACAGCCTGGGGTTAGTACAGTCTGGGGTTAAGGAGGGGTTAGTACAGTCTGGGGTTAAGGAGGGGTTAGTACAGTCTGGGGTTGAGGAGGGGTTAGTACAGTCCGGGGTTAAGGAGGGGTTAGTATAGTCTGGGGTTAAGGAGGGGTTAGTACAGTCTGGGGTTAAGGAGGGGTTAGTACAGTCTGGGGTTAGTACAGTCTGGGGTTAAGGAGGGGTTAGTACAGTCTGGGGTTAAGGAGGGGTTAGTACAGTCTGGGGTTGAGGAGGGGGGGTTAGTACAGTCTGGGGTTAAGGAGGGGTTAGTATAGTCTGGGGTTAAGGAGGGGTTAGTGGGGTTAAGGAGGGGTTAGTATAGTCTGGGGTTAAGGAGGGGTTAGTACAGTCTGGGGTTAAGGAGGGGTTAGTATAGTCTGGGGTTAAGGAGGGGTTAGTACAGTCTGGGGTTAAGGAGGGGTTAGTATAGTCTGGGGTTAGTACAGCCTGGGGTTAAGGAGGGGTTAGTATAGTCTGGGGTTGAGGAGGGGTTAGTATAGTCTGGGGTTAGTACAGCCTGGGGTTAAGGAGGGGTTAGTATAGTCTGGGGTTAAGGAGGGGTTAGTATAGTCTGGGGTTAAGGAGGGGTTAGTACAGTCTGGGGTTAAGGAGGGTTAGTACAGCCTGGGGTTAAGGAGGGGTTAGTACAGTCTGGGGTTAAGGAGGGGTTAGTATAGTCTGGGGTTAGTACAGTCTGGGGTTGAGGAGGGGTTAGTATAGTCTGGGGTTAAGGAGGGGTTAGTACAGTCTGGGGTTAAGGAGGGGTTAGTACAGTCTGGGGTTAAGGAGGGGTTAGTATAGTCTGGGGTTAAGGAGGGGTTAGTACAGTCTGGGGTTAAGGAGGGGTTAGTACAGCCTGGGGTTAAGGAGGGTTAGTACAGCCTGGGGTTAAGGAGGGGTTAGTACAGTCTGGGGTTAAGGAGGGGTTAGTACAGTCTGGGGTTGAGGAGGGGTTAGTACAGTCCGGGGTTAAGGAGGGGTTAGTATAGTCTGGGGTTAAGGAGGGGTTAGTATAGTCTGGGGTTAAGGAGGGGTTAGTATAGTCTGGGGTTAAGGAGGGGTTAGTACAGCCTGGGGTTAGTACAGTCTGGGGTTAAGGAGGGGTTAGTACAGTCTGGGGTTAAGGAGGGGTTAGTATAGTCTGGGGTTCAGGAGGGGTTAGTACAGTCTGGGGTTAAGGAGGGGTTAGTATAGTCTGGGGTTAAGGAGGGGTTAGTATAGTCTGGGGTTAAGGGAGGGGTTAGTATAGTCTGGAGTTAAGGAGGGGTTAGTACAGCCTGGGGTTAAGGAGGGGTTAGTATAGTCTGGGGTTAAGGAGGGGTTAGTATAGTCTGGGGTTAAGGAGGGCTTAGTATAGTCTGGGGTTAAGGAGGGCTTAGTATAGTCCGGGGTTCAGGAGGGGTTAGTACAGCCTGGGGTTAAGGAGGGGTTAGTACAGTCTGGGGTTAGTACAGTCTGGGGTTAAGGAGGGGTTAGTACAGTCTGGGGTTAAAGAGGGGTTAGTACAGCCTGGGGTTAAGGAGGGGTTAGTACAGTCTGGGGTTAGTACAGTCTGGGGTTAAGGAGGGGTTAGTACAGTCTGGGGTTAAGGAGGGGTTAGTACAGTCTGGGGTTAAGGAGGGGTTAGTATAGTCTGGGGTTAAGGAGGGGTTAGTACAGTCTGGGGTTAAGGAGGGGTTAGTACAGTCTGGGGTTAAAGAGGGGTTAGTACAGTCTGGGGTTAAGGAGGGGTTAGTATAGTCTGGGGTTAAGGAGGGGTTAGTACAGCCTGGGGTTAGTACAGTCTGGGGTTAAGGAGGGGTTAGTACAGTCTGGGGTTGAGGAGGGGTTAGTACAGTCTGGGGTTAAGGAGGGGTTAGTACAGTCTGGGGTTGAGGAGGGGTTAGTACAGTCTGGGGTTAGTACAGTCTGGGGTTAAGGAGGGGTTAGTACAGTCTGGGGTTGAGGAGGGGTTAGTACAGTCTGGGGTTAAGGAGGGGTTAGTACAGTCTGGGGTTGAGGAGGGGTTAGTACAGTCTGGGGTTAGTACAGTCTGGGGTTAAGGAGGGGTTAGTACAGTCTGGGGTTGAGGAGGGGTTAGTACAGTCTGGGGTTAAGGAGGGGTTAGTACAGTCTGGTGTTAAGGAGGGGTTAGTATAGTCTGGGGTTAAGGAGGGGTTAGTACAGTCTGGAGTTGAGGAGGGGTTAGTACAGCCTGGGGTTGAGGAGGGGTTAGTACAGTCTGGGGTTAAGGAGGGGTTAGTATAGTCTGGGGTTAAGGAGGGGTTAGTATAGTCTGGGGTTAAGGAGGGGTTAGTACAGTCTGGGGTTAAGGAGGGGTTAGTACAGTCTGGGGTTAGTACAGTCTGGGGTTAAGGAGGGGTTAGTACAGCCTGGGGTTAGTACAGTCTGGGGTTAAGGAGGGGTTAGTACAGTCTGGGGTTAAGGAGGGGTTAGTACAGTCTGGGGTTGAGGAGGGGTTAGTACAGTCCGGGGTTAAGGAGGGGTTAGTATAGTCTGGGGTTAAGGAGGGGTTAGTACAGTCTGGGGTTAAGGAGGGGTTAGTACAGTCTGGGGTTAGTACAGTCTGGGGTTAAGGAGGGGTTAGTACAGTCTGGGGTTAAGGAGGGGTTAGTACAGTCTGGGGTTGAGGAGGGGTTAGTACAGTCCGGGGTTAAGGAGGGGTTAGTATAGTCTGGGGTTAAGGAGGGGTTAGTACAGTCTGGGGTTAAGGAGGGGTTAGTACAGTCTGGGGTTAGTACAGTCTGGGGTTAAGGAGGGGTTAGTACAGTCTGGGGTTAAGGAGGGGTTAGTACAGTCTGGGGTTAAGGAGGGGTTAGTATAGTCTGGGGTTAAGGAGGGGTTAGTACAGTCTGGGGTTAAGGAGGGGTTAGTACAGCCTGGGGTTAAGGAGGGTTAGTACAGCCTGGGGTTAAGGAGGGGTTAGTACAGTCTGGGGTTAAGGAGGGGTTAGTACAGTCTGGGGTTGAGGAGGGGTTAGTACAGTCCGGGGTTAAGGAGGGGTTAGTATAGTCTGGGGTTAAGGAGGGGTTAGTATAGTCTGGGGTTAAGGAGGGGTTAGTATAGTCTGGGGTTAAGGAGGGGTTAGTACAGCCTGGGGTTAAGGAGGGGTTAGTATAGTCTGGGGTTAAGGAGGGGTTAGTACAGTCTGGGGTTAAGGAGGGGTTAGTATAGTCTGGGGTTAAGGAGGGGTTAGTACAGCCTGGGGTTAAGGAGGGGTTAGTATAGTCTGGGCTTAAGGAGGGGTTAGTACAGTCTGGGGTTAGTACAGTCTGGGGTTGAGGAGGGGTTAGTATAGTCTGGGGTTCAGGAGGAGTTAGTACAGTCTGGGGTTCAGGAGGAGTTAGTATAGTCTGGGGTTAAGGAGGGGTTAGTACAGTCTGGGGTTCAGGAGGAGTTAGTACAGTCTGGGGTTCAGGAGGAGTTAGTATAGTCCGGGGTTAAGGAGGGGTTAGTACAGCCTGGGGTTAAGGAGGGGTTAGTATAGTCTGGGGTTAAGGAGGGGTTAGTACAGTCTGGGGTTGAGGAGGGGTTAGTTCATACTGGGGTTAGTACAGTCTGGGGTTAAGGAGGGGTTAGTATAGTCTGGGGTTAAGGAGGGGTTAGTATAGTCTGGGGTTAAGGAGGGGTTAGTACAGTCTGGGGTTAAGGAGGGGTTAGTACATACTGGGGTTAGTACAGTCTGGGGTTAAGGAGGGGTTAGTACAGCCTGGGGTTAAGGAGGGGTTAGTATAGTCTGGGGTTAAGGAGGGGTTAGTATAGTCTGGGGTTAAGGAGGGGTTAGTATAGTCTGGGGTTAAGGAGGGGTTAGTATAGTCTTTGGTTAAGGAGGGGTTAGTATAGTCTGGGGTTAAGGAGGGGTTAGTATAGTCTGGGCTTAAGGAGGGGTTAGTATAGTCTGGGGTTAAGGAGGGGTTAGTATAGTCTGGGCTTAAGGAGGGGTTAGTATAGTCTGGGGTTGAGGAGGGGTTAGTACAGTCTGGGGTTAGTACAGTCTGGGGTTAAGGAGGGGTTAGTATAGTCTGGGGTTAAGGAGGGGTTAGTACAGTCTGGGGTTAAGGAGGGGTTAGTACAGTCTGGGGTTAAGGAGGGGTTAGTATAGTCTTTGGTTAAGGAGGGGTTAGTATAGTCTGGGGTTAAGGAGGGGTTAGTATAGTCTGGGGTTAAGGAGGGGTTAGTATAGTCTTTGGTTAAGGAGGGGTTAGTATAGTCTGGGGTAAAGGGGGTTAGTACAGCCTGGGGTTAAGGAGGGGTTAGTATAGTCTGGGGTTAAGGAGGGGTTAGTATAGTCTGGGGTTAAGGAGGGGTTAGTACAGCCTGGGGTTAAGGAGGGGTTAGTATAGTCTGGGGTTAAGGAGGGGTTAGTATAGTCTGGGGTTAAGGAGGGGTTAGTACAGCCTGGGGTTAAGGAGGGGTTAGTATAGTCTGGGGTTAAGGAGGGGTTAGTACAGCCTGGGGTTAAGGAGGGGTTAGTATAGTCTGGGGTTAAGGAGGGGTTAGTACAGTCTGGGGTTAAGGAGGGGTTAGTACAGTCTGGGGTTGAGGAGGGGTTAGTATAGTCTGGGGTTCAGGAGGGGTTAGTATAGTCTGGGGTTAAGGAGGGGTTAGTATAGTCTGGGGTTAAGGAGGGGTTAGTATAGTCTGGGGTTAAGGAGGGGTTAGTACAGTCTGGGGTTGAGGAGGGGTTAGTATAGTCTGGGGTTCAGGAGGGGTTAGTACAGTCTGGGGTTGAGGAGGGGTTAGTATATTCTGGGGTTAAGGAGGGGTTAGTATAGTCTGGGGTTAAGGAGGGGTTAGTACAGTCTGGGGTTAAGGAGGGGTTAGTATAGTCTGGGGTTAAGGAGGGGTTAGTATAGTCTTTGGTTAAGGAGGGGTTAGTATAGTCTGGGGTTAGTACAGCCTGGGGTTGAGGAGGGGTTAGTATAGTCTGGGGTTAAGGAGGGGTTAGTACAGTCTGGGGTTCAGGAGGAGTTAGTACAGTCTGGGGTTCAGGAGGAGTTAGTATAGTCTGGGGTTAAGGAGGGGTTAGTATAGTCTGGGGTTAGTACAGCCTGGGGTTCAGGAGGGGTTAGTACAGTCTGGGGTTAAGGAGGGGTTAGTATAGTCTGGGGTTAAGGAGGGGTTAGTACAGCCTGGGGTTAAGGAGGGGTTAGTATAGTCTGGGGTTAAGGAGGGGTTAGTACAGTCTGGGGTTGAGGAGGGGTTAGTATAGTCTGGGGTTGAGGAGGGGTTAGTACAGTCTGGGGTTAGTACAGTCTGGGGTTAAGGAGGGGTTAGTATAGTCTGGGGTTAAGGAGGGGTTAGTACAGTCTGGGGTTAAGGAGGGGTTAGTATAGTCTGGGGTTAAGGAGGGGTTAGTACAGTCTGGGGTTAAGGAGGGGTTAGTATAGTCTGGGGTTAAGGAGGGGTTAGTACAGTCTGGGGTTAAGGAGGGGTTAGTACAGTCTGGGGTTAAGGAGGGGTTAGTACAGTCTGGGGTTAAGGAGGGGTTAGTACAGTCTGGGGTTAAGGAGGGGTTAGTATAGTCTGGGGTTAAGGAGGGGTTAGTACAGTCTGGGGTTAAGGAGGGGTTAGTATAGTCTGGGGTTAAGGAGGGGTTAGTATAGTCCGGGGTTAAGGAGGGGTTAGTATAGTCTGGGGTTAAGGAGGGGTTAGTATAGTCTGGGGTTAAGGAGGGGTTAGTATAGTCTGGGGTTAAGGAGGGGTTAGTATAGTCTGGGGTTAAGGAGGGGTTAGTACAGCCTAGGATTAAGGAGGGGTTAGTACAGCCTGGGGTTAAGGAGGGTTCGTATAGTCTGGGGTTAAGGAGGGGTTAGTACAGTCTGGGGTTAAGGAGGGGTTAGTACAGCCTGGGGTTAGTACAGCCTGGGGTAAGGAGGGGTTAGTACATCCTGGGGTTAAGGAGGGGTTAGTATAGTCTGGGGTTAAGGAGGGGTTAGTACAGTCTGGGGTTAAGGAGGGGTTAGTACAGTCTGGGGTTAAGGAGGGGTTAGTACAGTCTGGGGTTAAGGAGGGGTTAGTACAGTCTGGGGTTAAGGAGGGGTTAGTACAGTCTGGGGTTGAGGAGGGGTTAGTACAGCCTGGGGTTAAGGAGGGGTTAGTATAGTCTGGGGTTAAGGAGGGGTTAGTACAGCCTGGGATTAAGGAGGGGTTAGTACAGTTTGGGGTTAAGGAGGGGATAGTATAGTCTGGGGTTAAGGAGGGGTTAGTATAGTCTGGGGTTAAGGAGGGGTTAGTATAGTCTGGGGTTAAGGAGGGGTTAGTACAGCCTAGGATTAAGGAGGGGTTAGTACAGCCTGGGGTTAAGGAGGGTTCGTATAGTCTGGGGTTAAGGAGGGGTTAGTACAGTCTGGGGTTAAGGAGGGGTTAGTACAGCCTGGGGTTAGTACAGCCTGGGGTAAGGAGGGGTTAGTACATCCTGGGGTTAAGGAGGGGTTAGTATAGTCTGGGGTTAAGGAGGGGTTAGTATAGTCTGGGGTTAAGGGAGGGGTTAGTATAGTCTGGGGTTAAGGAGGGGTTAGTATAGTCTGGGGTTAAGGAGGGGTTAGTATAGTCTGGGGTTAAGGAGGGGTTAGTATAGTCTGGGGTTAAGGGAGGGGTTAGTATAGTCTGGGGTTAAGGAGGGGTTAGTATAGTCTGGGGTTAAGGAGGGGTTAGTACAGCCTGGGGTTAAGGAGGGGTTATTATAGTCTGGGGTTAAGGAGGGGTTAGTATAGTCTGGGGTTAAGGAGGGGTTAGTATAGTCTGGGGTTAAGGAGGGGTTAGTATAGTCTGGGGTTAAGGAGGGGTTAGTATAGTCTGGGGTTAAGGAGGGGTTAGTATAGTCTGGGGTTAAGGAGGGGTTAGTACAGCCTAGGATTAAGGAGGGGTTAGTACATCCTGGGGTTAGTACAGCCTGGGGTAAGGAGGGGTTAGTACATCCTGGGGTTAAGGAGGGGTTAGTATAGTCTGGGGTTAGTACAGTCTGGGGTTAGTACTACCTGGGGTTAAGGAGGGGGGTTCGTTCAGCTTGGGTCATGATCATTCAACAATAAGGTCATGATGATAAACCCCAAATCATCTTTAATTCAGTCACCTGACCATCCTGTTCCCATGTCTTTTTAGTTACACCTGGTTGGTCCCCATCAAATGGATGAAGGGAGGAGTTGAGAGAGAGCAACACTGGCTTCTTCAGGAAACAGGTATTTCTAATGCGAGTGTTTGTGTCAAATGAAGCCCAGCATGGGTATAAGTGGAGATGTCCCTGGACTAATGTACAGGTCCATGGGTATCAGTGGAGATGTCCCTGGACTAATGTACAGGTCCATGGGTATAAGTGGAAATGTCCCTGGACTAATGGACAGGTCCATGGGTATCAGTGGAGATGTCCCTGGACTAATGAACAGGTCCATGGGTATCAGTGGAGATGTCCCTGGACTAATGTACAGGTCCATGGGTATCAGTGGAGATGTCCCTGGACTAATGTACAGGTCCATGGGTATCAGTGGAGATGTCCCTGGACTAATGTACAGGTCCATGGGTATCAGTGGAGATGTCCCTGGACTAATGTACAGGTCCATGGGTATCAGTGGAGATGTCCCTGGACTAATGTACAGGTCCATGGTTATAAGTGGAGATGTCCCTGGACTAATGAACAGGTCCATGGGTATAAGTGGAGATGTCCCTGGACTAATGTACAGGTCCATGGGTATAAGTGGAGATGTCCCTGGACTAATGTACAGGTCCATGGGTATAAGTGGAGATGTCGAGGACTAATGTACAGGTCCATGGGTATAGGTGGAGATGTCCCTGGACTAATGTACAGGTCCATGGCTATCAGTGGAGATGTCCCTGGACTAATGTACAGGTCCATGGCTATCAGCAGAGATGTCCCTGGACTAATGAACAGGTCCATGGGTATCAGTGGAGATGTCCCTGGACTAATGTACAGGTCCATGGCTATCAGTGGAGATGTCCCTGGACTAATGAACAGGTCCATGGGTATAAGTGGAGATGTCCCTGGACTAATGTACAGGTCCATGGGTATCAGTGGAGATGTCCCTGGACTAATGTACAGGTCCATGGGTATCAGTGGAGATGTCCCTGGACTAATGTACAGGACCATGGGTATAAGTGGAGATGTCCCTGGACTAATGTACAGGTCCATGGCTATCAGCGGAGATGTCCCTGGACTAATGAACAGGTCCATGGGTATAAGTGGAGATGTCCCTGGACTAATGTACAGGTCCATGGGTATCAGTGGAGATGTCCCTGGACTAATGTACAGGTCCATGGGTATCAGTGGAGATGTCCCTGGACTAATGAACAGGTCCATGGGTATAAGTGGAGATGTCCCTGGACTAATGTACAGGTCCATGGGTATCAGTGGAGATGTCCCTAGACTAATGTACAGGTCCATGGGTATCAGTGGAGATGTCCCTGGACTAATGAACAGGTCCATGGGTATCAGTGGAGATGTCCCTGGACTAATGTACAGGTCCATGGCTATCAGTGGAGATGTCCCTGGACTAATGTACAGGTCCATGGCTATCAGTGGAGATGTCCCTGGACTAATGTACAGGTCCATGGGTATAAGTGGAGATGTCCCTGGTCTAATGTACAGGTCCATGGGTATCAGTGGAGATGTCCCTGGACTAATGAACAGGTCCATGGGTATAAGTGGAGATGTCCCTGGACTAATGTACAGGTCCATGGGTATAAGTGGAGATGTCCCTGGACTAATGTACAGGTCCATGGGTATAAGTGGAAATGTCCCTGGACTAATGAACAGGTCCATGGGTATCAGTGGAGATGTCCCTGGACTAATGAACAGGTCCATGGGTATCAGTGGAGATGTCCCTGGACTAATGGACAGGTCCATGGGTATCAGTGGAGATGTCCCTGGACTAATGTACAGGTTCATGGGTATAAGTGGAAATGTCCCTGGACTAATGTACAGGTCCATGGTTATAAGTGGAGATGTCCCTGGACTAATGGACAGGTCCATGGGTATCAGCGGAGATGTCCCTGGACTAATGTACAGGTCCATGGCTATCAGCAGAGATGTCCCTGGACTAATGAACAGGTCCATGGGTATAAGTGGAGATGTCCCTGTACTAATGTACAGGTCCATGGGTATCAGTGGAGATGTCCCTGGACTAATGTACAGGTCCATGGGTATCAGTGGAGATGTCCCTGGACTAATGGACAGGCCCATGGGTATCAGTGGAGATGTCCCTGGACTAATGAACAGGTCCATGGGTATCAGTGGAGATGTCCCTGGACTAATTACTAATGAAAAGGCTCATGGGTATCAGTGGAGATGTCCCTGGACTAATGACTAATGAACAGGTCCATGGGTATCAGTGGAGATGTCCCTGGACTAATGGACAGGTCCATGGGTATCAGTGGAGATGTCCCTGGACTAATGGACAGGTCCATGGGTATCAGTGGAGATGTCCCTGGACTAATGACTAATGAACAGGCCCATGGGTATCAGTGGAGATTTCCCTGGACTAATGACTAATGGACAGGTCCATGGGTATCAGTGGAGATGTCCCTGGACTAATGAACAGGCCCATGGGTATCAGTGGAGATGTCCCTGGACTAATGAACAGGTCCATGGGTATCAGTGGAGATGTCCCTGGACTAATGAACAGGCCCATGGGTATCAGTGGAGATGTCCCTGGACTAATGTACAGGTCCATGGGTATCAGTGGAGATGTCCCTGGACTAATGGACAGGTCCATGGGTATCAGTGGAGATGTCCCTGGACTAATGGACAGGCCCATGGGTATCAGTGGAGATGTCCCTGGACTAATGAACAGGCCCATGGGTATCAGTGGAGATGTCCCTGGACTAATGAACAGGCCCATGGGTATCAGTGGAGATGTCCCTGGACTAATGACTAATGAACAGGTCCATGGGTATCAGTGGAGATGTCCCTGGACTAATGACTAATGAACAGGTCCATGGGTATCAGTGGAGATGTCCCTGGACTAATGACTAATGAACAGGTCCATGGGTATCAGTGGAGATGTCCCTGGACTAATGACTAATGGACAGGTCCATGGTTATCAGTGGAGATGTCCCTGGACTAATGGACAGGTCCATGGGTATCAGTGGAGATGTCCCTGGACTAATGGACAGGTCCATGGGTATCAGTGGAGATGTCCCTGGACTAATGGACAGGTCCATGGGTATCAGTGGAGATGTCCCTGGACTAATGGACAGGTCCATGGGTATCAGTGGAGATGTCCCTGGATTAATGGACATGGCCAGGTCATGTTATTGTTCATCGTAACAGGAAGTTCTGTGTTGAATCCTAACTTGAGACCAAGGTTGCAAAATTATGGTAACTTTCCCAAAAAGTCCCTGAGTTCTAATGGAATTACTTGGGAATTAGCGGGAAGTCAGGGAATCCTCTAACCAGGATATTCTGGAAAACCAGTGAATTTTGTAAAATCTGGCAGAAAGTTGCCTTTCTGTGACCAGTGTTTGGCTTTCCTCCAACAGACAGACACCCCCCCATGACAACAGCAGGATCTGAGTGGGTTCTGGCCAACCTCAATGTGTCTGGCTATTACAGGGTTAACTACGACATGGACAACTGGGAACGACTCCTCAACCAGCTCACCACAGACCACACGGTCAGTATACGTTATTAATCCAATCTTATGTGGATATTACCTATCAGAGTATGATTCCATATGACGCAATGTAACATCAGAACTTCTGTGTGCAGGTCATTCCTTTAATTAACAGAGCTCAAATAGTGGATGATGCCTTCAATCTGGCCAGGTAAAGCTCTTTCTTACTCCCCCCCACCTACTGTATTTCCTGGTGAACTGTGTGGAAGCTGGGAGCTGATGTGGTTGTGCTGTCATATTGTTGTGTGTTTCCAGGGCCAAGGTGATCAACACGACATTAGCTCTGAGGACCACCAGGTAACTAGAGTAATATATTCTACTATACAGATTATATATTACCAGGTACCTGTCTCAGGAGAGAGACTCCATCCCCTGGGAGTCAGTTCTTATATTATATATTACCAGGTACCTGTCTCAGGAGAGAGACTCCATCCCCTGGGAGTCAGTTCTTATATTATATATCATATATTACCAGGTACCTGTCTCAGGAGAGAGACTACATCCCCTGGGAGTCAGTTCTTATATTATATATTACCAGGTACCTGTCTCAGGAGAGAGACTCCATCCCCTGGGAGTCAGTTCTTATATTATATATTACCAGGTACCTGTCTCAGGAGAGAGACTCCATCCCCTGGGAGTCAGTTCTTATATTATATATTACCAGGTACCTGTCTCAGGAGAGAGACTCCATCCCCTTGGAGTCAGTTCTTATATTATATATTACCAGGTACCTGTCTCAGGAGAGAGGCTCCATCCCCTGGGAGTCAGTTCTTATATTATATATTATATATTACCAGGTACCTGTCTCAGGAGAGAGACTACATCCCCTGGGAGTCAGTTCTTATATTATATATTACCAGGTACCTGTCTCAGGAGAGAGGCTCCATCCCCTGGGAGTCAGCTCTTATATTATATATTACCAGGTACCTGTCTCAGTAGAGAGACTCCATCCCCTGGGAGTCAGTTCTTATATTATATATTACCAGGTACCTGTCTCAGTAGAGAGACTCCATCCCCTGGGAGTCAGTTCTTATATTATATATTACCAGGTACCTGTCTCAGGAGAGAGACTACATCCCCTGGGAGTCAGTTCTTATATTATATATTACCAGGTACCTGTCTCAGTAGAGAGACTCCATCCCCTGGGAGTCAGTTCTTATATTATATATTACCAGGTACCTGTCTCAGGAGAGAGACTCCATCCCCTGGGAGTCAGTTCTTATATTATATATTATATATTACCAGGTACCTGTCTCAGGAGAGAGACAACATCCCCTGGGAGTCAGTTCTTATATTATATATTACCAGGTACCTGTCTCAGGAGAGAGACTCCATCCCCTGGGAGTCAGTTCTTATATTATATATTACCAGGTACCTGTCTCAGGAGAGAGACTCCATCCCCTGGGAGTCAGTTCTTATATTATATATTATATATTACCAGGTACCTGTCTCAGGAGAGAGACTACATCCACTGGGAGTCAGTTCTTATATTATATATTATATATTACCAGGTACCTGTCTCAGGAGAGAGGCTCCATCCCCTGGGAGTCAGTTCTTATATTATATATTATATATTACCAGGTACCTGTCTCAGGAGAGAGACTCCATCCCCTGGGAGTCAGTTCTTATATTATATATTATATATTACCAGGTACCTGTCTCAGGAGAGAGACTACGTCCCCTGGGAGTCAGTTCTTATATTATATATCATATATTACCAGGTACCTGTCTCAGGAGAGAGACTACATCCACTGGGAGTCAGTTCTTATATTATATATTATATATTACCAGGTACCTGTCTCAGGAGAGAGACTACATCCACTGGGAGTCAGTTCTTATATTATATATTACCAGGTACCTGTCTCAGGAGAGAGACTACATCCCCTGGGAGTCAGTTCTTATATTATATATTATATATTACCAGGTACCTGTCTCAGGAGAGAGACTACATCCACTGGGAGTCAGTTCTTATATTATATATACTACCAGGTACCTGTCTCAGGAGAGAGACTACATCCCCTGGGAGTCAGTTCTTATATTATATATTATATATTACCAGGTACCTGTCTCAGGAGAGAGACTCCATCCCCTGGGAGTCAGTTCTTATATTATATATTACCAGGTACCTGTCTCAGGAGAGAGACTCCATCCCCTGGGAGTCAGTTCTTATATTATATATTATATATTTCCAGGTATCTGTCTCAGGAGAGAGACTACATCCCCTGGGAGTCAGTTCTTATATTATATATTACCAGGTACCTGTCTCAGGAGAGAGACTCCATCCCCTGGGAGTCAGTTCTTATATTATATATTATATATTACCAGGTACCTGTCTCAGGAGAGAGACTCCATCCCCTGGGAGTCAGTTCTTATATTATATATTACCAGGTACCTGTCTCAGGATAGAGACTCCATCCCCTGGGAGTCAGTTCTTATATTATATATTATATATTACCAGGTACCTGTCTCAGGAGAGAGACTACATCCCCTGGGAGTCAGTTCTTATATTATATATTATATATTTCCAGGTACCTGTCTCAGGAGAGAGACTCCATCCCCTGGGAGTCAGTTCTTATATTATATATTATATATTACCAGGTACCTGTCTCAGGAGAGAGACTACATCCCCTGGGAGTCAGTTCTTATATTATATATTATATATTACCAGGTACCTGTCTCAGGAGAGAGACTCCATCCCCTGGGAGTCAGTTCTTATATTATATATTATATATTACCAGGTACCTGTCTCAGGAGAGAGGCTCCATCCCCTGGGAGTCAGTTCTTATATTATATATTATATATTACCAGGTACCTGTCTCAGGAGAGAGGCTCCATCCCCTGGGAGTCAGTTCTTATATTATATATTACCAGGTACCTGTCTCAGGAGAGAGACTACATCCCCTGGGAGTCAGTTCTTATATTATATATTATATATTACCAGGTACCTGTCTCAGGAGAGAGGCTCCATCCCCTGGGAGTCAGTTCTTATATTATATATTACCAGGTACCTGTCTCAGGAGAGAGACTCCATCCCCTGGGAGTCAGTTCTTATATTATATATTATATATTTCCAGGTATCTGTCTCAGGAGAGAGACTCCATCCCCTGGGAGTCAGTTCTTATATTATATATTATATATTTCCAGGTATCTGTCTCAGGAGAGAGACTCCATCCCCTGGGAGTCAGTTCTTATATTATATATTATATATTACCAGGTACCTGTCTCAGGAGAGAGACTCCATCCCCTGGGAGTCAGTTCTTATATTATATATTACCAGGTACCTGTCTCAGGAGAGAGACAACATCCCCTGGGAGTCAGTTCTTATATTATATATTATATATTACCAGGTACCTGTCTCAGGAGAGAGGCTCCATCCCCTGGGAGTCAGTTCTTATATTATATATTACCAGGTACCTGTCTCAGGAGAGAGACTCCATCCCCTGGGAGTCAGTTCTTATATTATATATTACCAGGTACCTGTCTCAGGAGAGAGACTCCATCCCCTGGGAGTCAGTTCTTATATTATATATTACCAGGTACCTGTCTCAGGAGAGAGACTCCATCCCCTGGGAGTCAGTTCTTATATTATATATTACCAGGTACCTGTCTCAGGAGAGAGACTACATCCCCTGGGAGTCAGTTCTTATATTATATATTATATATTACATTTACATTACATTTAAGTCATTTAGCAGACGCTCTTATCCAGAGCGACTTACAAATTGGTGAATTCACCTTCTGACATCCAGTGGAACAGCCACTTTACAATAGTGCATCTAAATCATTAAGGGGGGGGGTGAGAAGGATTACTTATCCTATCCTAGGTATTCCTTGAAGAGGTGGGGTTTCAGGTGTCTCCGGAAGGTGGTGATTGACTCCGCTGTCCTGGCGTCGTGAGGGAGTTTGTTCCACCATTGGGGGGCCAGAGCAGCGAACAGTTTTGACTGGGCTGAGCGGGAACTGTACTTCCTCAATGGTAGGGAGGCGAGCAGGCCAGAGGTGGATGAACGCAGTGTCCTTGTTTGGGTGTAGGGCCTGATCAGAGCCTGGAGGTACTGCGGTGCCGTTCCCCTCACAGCTCCGTAGGCAAGCACCATGGTCTTGTAGCGGATGCGAGCTTCAACTGGAAGCCAGTGGAGAGAGCGGAGGAGCGGGGTGACGTGAGAGAACTTGGGAAGGTTGAACACCAGACGGGCTGCGGCGTTCTGGATGAGTTGTAGGGGTTTAATGGCACAGGCAGGGAGCCCAGCCAACAGCGAGTTGCAGTAGTCCAGACGGGAGATGACAAGTGCCTGGATTAGGACCTGCGCCGCTTCCTGTGTGAGGCAGGGTCGTACTCTGCGGATGTTGTAGAGCATGAACCTACAGGAACGGGCCACCGCCATGATGTTGGTTGAGAACGACAGGGTGTTGTCCAGGATCACGCCAAGGTTCTTAGCGCTCTGGGAGGAGGACACAATGGAGTTGTCAACCGTGATGGCGAGATCATGGAACGGGCAGTCCTTCCCCGGGAGGAAGAGCAGCTCCGTCTTGCCGAGGTTCAGCTTGAGGTGGTGATCCGTCATCCACACTGATATGTCTGCCAGACATGCAGAGATGAGATTCGCCACCTGGTCATCAGAAGGGGGAAAGGAGAAGATTAATTGTGTGTCGTCTGCATAGCAATGATAGGAGAGACCATGTGAGGTTATGACAGAGCCAAGTGACTTGGTGTATAGCGAGAATAGGAGAGGGCCTAGAACAGAGCCCTGGGGGACACCAGTGGTGAGAGCGCGTGGCGAGGAGACAGATTCTCGCCACGCCACCTGGTAGGAGCGACCTGTCAGGTAGGACGCAATCCAAGCGTGGGCCGCGCCGGAGATGCCCAACTCGGAGAGGGTGGAGAGGAGGATCTGATGGTTCACAGTATCGAAGGCAGCCGATAGGTCTAGAAGGATGAGAGCAGAGGAGAGAGAGTTAGCTTTAGCAGTGCGGAGCGCCTCCGTGATGCAGAGAAGAGCAGTCTCAGTTGAATGACTAGTCTTGAAACCTGACTGATTTGGATCAAGAAGGTCATTCTGAGAGAGATAGCGGGAGAGCTGGCCAAGGACGGCACGTTCAAGAGTTTTGGAGAGAAAAGAAAGAAGGGATACTGGTCTGTAGTTGTTGACATCGGAGGGATCGAGTGTAGGTTTTTTCAGAAGGGGTGCAACTCTCGCTCTCTTGAAGACGGAAGGGACGTAGCCAGCGGTCAGGGATGAGTTGATGAGCGAGGTGAGGTAATGGAGAAGGTCCCCGGAAATGGTCTGGAGGAGAGAGGAGGGGATAGGGTCGAGCGGGCAGGTTGTTGGGCGGCCGGCCGTCACAAGAAGCGAGATTTCATCTGGAGAGAGAGGGGAGAAAGAGGTCAGAGCACAGGGTAGGGCAGTGTGAGCAGAACCAGCGGTGTCGTTTGACTTAGCAAACGAGGATCGGATGTCGTCGACCTTCTTTTCAAAATGGTTGACGAAGTCATCTGCAGAGAGGGAGGAGGGGGGAGGGGGAGGAGGATTCAGGAGGGAGGAGAAGGTGGCAAAGAGCTTCCTAGGGTTAGAGGCAGATGCTTGGAATTTAGAGTGGTAGAAAGTGGCTTTAGCAGCAGAGACAGAGGAGGAAAATGTAGAGAGGAGGGAGTGAAAGGATGCCAGGTCCGCAGGGAGGCGAGTTTTCCTCCATTTCCGCTCGGCTGCCCGGAGCTCTGTTCTGTGAGCTCGCAATGAGTCATCGAGCCACGGAGCGGGAGGGGAGGACCGAGCCGGCCTGGAGGATAGGGGACATAGAGAGTCAAAGGATGCAGAAAGGGAAGAGAGGAGGGTTGAGGAGGCAGAGTCAGGAGAAAGGTTGGAGAAGGTATGAGCAGAGGGAAGAGATGATAGGATGGAAGAGGAAAGAGTAGCGGGGAGAGAGAGCGAAGGTTGGGACGGCGCGATACCATCCGAGTAGGGGCAGTGTGGGAAGTGTTGGATGAGAGCGAGAGGGAAAAGGATACAAGGTAGTGGTCGGAGACTTGGAGGGGAGTTGCAGTGAGGTTAGTGGAAGAACAGCATCTAGTAAAGATGAGGTCGAGCGTATTGCCTGCCTTGTGAGTAGGGGGGAAGGTGAGAGGGTGAGGTCAAAAGAGGAGAGGAGTGGAAAGAAGGAGGCAGAGAGGAATGAGTCAAAGGTAGACGTGGGGAGGTTAAAGTCGCCCAGGACTGTGAGAGGTGAGCCGTCCTCAGGAAAGGAGCTTATCAAGGCATCAAGCTCATTGATGAACTCTCCGAGGAACCTGGAGGGCGATAAATGATAAGAATGTTAAGCTTGAAAGGGCTGGTAACTGTGACAGCATGGAATTCAAAGGAGGCGATAGATAGATGGGTAAGGGGAGAGAGAGAGAGAATGACCACTTGGGAGAGATGAGGATCCCGGTGCCACCACCCCGCTGACCAGAAGCTCTCGGGGTGTGCGAGAACACGTGGGCGGACGAAGAGAGAGCAGTAGGAGTAGCAGTGTTATCTGTGGTGATCCATGTTTCCGTCAGTGCCAGGAAGTCGAGGGACTGGAGGGAGGCATAGGCTGAGATGAACTCTGCCTTGTTGGCCGCAGATCGGCAGTTCCAGAGGCTACCGGAGACCAGGAACTCCACGTGGGTCGTGCGCGCTGGGACCACCAGATTAGGGTGGCCGCGGCCACGCGGTGTGGAGCGTTTGTATGGTCTGTGCAGAGAGGAGAGAACAGGGATAGATAGACACATAGTTAACAGGGTACAGAAGAGGCTACGCTAATGCAAAGGAGATTGGAATGACAAGTGGACTACACGTCTCGAATGTTCAGAAAGTTAAGCTTACGTAGCAAGAATCTTATTGACTAAAATGATTGAAATGATACAGTACTGCTGGAGTAGGCTAGCTGGTAGTGGCTGCGATGTTGACACTACACTAATCAAGTCGTTCCGTCGAGTGTAATAGTTTCTACAGTGCTGCTATTCGGGGGCTAGCTGGCTAGCTAGCAAGGTTGATTGCGTTCCGTTACTTTAAAGAACGACAATAGCTGGCTGGCTAACCTAGAAAATCGCTCTAGGCTACACAATTGTCTTAGATACAAAGACGGCTATGTAGCTAGCTAGCTACGATCAAACAAAACAAACCGTTGTACTGTAATAGTTACTACAGTGCTGCTATTCGGGGGCTAGCTGGCTAGCTACGTTAGAAGAACGACAATAGCTGGCCAGCTAACCTAGAAAATCGCTCTAGGCTACACAATTGTCTTAGATACAAAGACGGCTATGTAGCTAGCTAGCTACGATCAAACAAAACAAACCGTTGTACTGTAATAGTTACTACAGTGCTGCTATTCGGGGGCTAGCTGGCTAGCTACGTTAGAAGAACGACAATAGCTGGCCAGCTAACCTAGAAAATCGCTCTAGACTACACAATTGTCTTAGAAACAAAGACGGCTATGTAGCTGGCTAGCTACGAACAAACAAATCAAACCGTTGTACTGTAATGAAGTGAAATGAAAATGTGATACTACCTGTGGAGCGACGCGGAATGATGACCGGGTAGTTGGAGTTCAATTCGTTCAATTCGGTAGAGGTTGGCTAGCTGTTGGCTAGCTGTTGGCTAGCTAGCTAGCAGCATTTCCTACGTTAAGGACGACAAATAGCTGGCTAGCTAACCTCGGTAAATTGAGATAATCACTCTAAGTCTACACACTCTAAACTGCACAATTATCTTGGATACGAAGACAACTATGTAGCTAGCTGACACTACGCTAATCGAGTCGTTCAGTTGAGTGTAATAGTTTCTACAGTGCTAGTGGACAGTGGATGTTAGCTAGCTGCTTAGCTAGCTGCTGGGCAGATACGTTAGGACGACGAAATACGATAATTATGCAATTGTCGTTGATACAAAGACGGCTATGTAGCTGGCTAAGAAGAAATTGCTAAGATTAGACAAATCAAACCGTTGTACTATAACGAAATGTAATGAAAAGTTATACTACCTGCGGACCGAAGTGTAGATGCGACCGCTCGCTCCAACCGGAACCGGAGAGACTCCATCCCCTGGGAGTCAGTTCTTATATTATATATTATATATTACCAGGTACCTGTCTCAGGAGAGAGACTCCATCCCCTGGGAGTCAGTTCTTATATTATATATTACCAGATACCTGTCTCAGGATAGAGACTCCATCCCCTGGGAGTCAGTTCTTATATTATATATTATATATTACCAGGTACCTGTCTCAGGAGAGAGACTCCATCCCCTGGGAGTCAGTTCTTATATTATATATTATATATTACCAGGTACCTGTCTCAGGAGAGAGACTCCATCCCCTGGGAGTCAGTTCTTATATTATATATTATATATTACCAGGTACCTGTCTCAGGAGAGAGACTACATCCCCTGGGAGTCAGCTCTCAGGAATCTCAACTACTATATCCTCATGTTGGACCGTGGACAGGCATACGGTGTGCTACAGGTGGGTTCTCACTATCATATGATATATCATTCATTTACAGTTGCAAAAGATCTGTCGTCGTCCCAAATTCTCCAGGTTTTCCAGAAATCCTGGTAGATGGATTACAGATTCCCTGCAAAACCTGGGAATGTTTTAAAAGGTTACTAATTCTGCTACCCTAAATATACAGTATACTGTAGTAATAATATGTTATAGTCTGAAATATTGGCCTCTAGTGACAGACATGAAGCTTCTGCTACCCTAAATATACAATATACTGTAGTAATAATATGTTATAGTCTGAAATATTGGCCTCTAGTGACAGACATGAAGCTTCTGCTAACCTAAATATACAATATACTATAGTAATAATATGTTATAGTCTGAAATATTGACCTCTAGTGACAGACATGAAGCTTCTGCTACCCTAAATATACAATATACTGTAGTAATAATATGTTATAGTCTGAAATATTGGCCTCTAGTGAAGCCATGAAGCTTCTGCTACCCTAAATATACAATATACTGTAGTAATAATATGTTATAGTCTGAAATATTGGCCTCTAGTGAAGCCATGAAGCTCTAGTATCATCTTTAACTGAACATAGTTTTCGTACGTAAAAAAATGACATAGAACAACTTGTCATTATTTGTCTCATAGGCTAAAACAACCACAATATAATCAGCTTATTATGTTCTCTGGAATACTGGAGTCTGATGTGAAACACTGCTATTATTGATTATGGTTGTAGTGCATTAGAAAATGACAGATCAACAACAACACACAGAGGACATAACAAAGATCAACATAGAGGACCTAACAAAGATCAACAGAGGACCTAACAAAGATCAACATAGAGGACATAACAAAGATCAACAGAGGACATAACAAAGATCAACATAAAGGACATAACAAAGATCAACATAGAGGACATAACAAAGATTAACATAGAGGACCTAACAAAGATCAACATAGAGGACATAACAAAGATCAACAGAGGACATAACAAAGATCAACATAGAGGACATAACAAAGATCAACATAGAGGACATAACAAAGATCAACAGAGGACATAACAAAGATCAACATAGAGGACATAACAAAGATCAACATAGAGGACCTAACAAAGATCAACAGAGGACCTAACAAAGATCAACATAGAGGACCTAACAAAGATCAACATAGAGGACCTAACAAAGATCAACAGAGGACCTAACAAAGATCAACAGAGGACCTAACAAAGATCAACAGAGGACATAACAAAGATCAACAGAGGACATAACAAAGATCAACAGAGGACCTAACAAAGATCAACATAGAGGACCTAACAAAGATCAACATAGAGGACATAACAAAGATCAACATAGGACATAACAAAGATCAACATAGAGGACATAACAAAGATCAACATAGAGGACATAACAAAGATCAACATAGAGGACATAACAAAGATCAACATAGAGGACATAACAAAGATCAACAGAGGACATAACAAAGATCAACAGAGGACATAACAAAGATCAACAGAGGACATAACAAAGATCAACATAGAGGACATAGAGGACATAACAAAGATCATAACAAAGAACTAACAAAATTCAGTGCTGTTCTCTCAGGCTTAGCTGAAACAACAGGTCTGATTGGTTCATACTGTACTTCTCTCAGGCTTAGCTGAAACAACAGGTCTGATTGGTTCATACTGTACTTCTCTCAGGCTTAGCTGAAACAACAGGTCTGATTGGTTCATACTGTACTTCTCTCAGGCTTAGCTGAAACAACAGGTCTGATTGGTTCATACTGTACTTCTCTCAGGCTTAGCTGAAACAACAGGTCTGATTGGTTCATACTGTACTTCTCTCAGGCTTAGCTGAAACAACAGGTCTGATTGGTTCATACTGTACTTCTCTCAGGCTTAGCTGAAACAACAGGTCTGATTGGTTCATACTGTACTTCTCTCAGGCTTAGCTGAAACAACAGGGCTGATTGGTTCATACTGTTTGTCTCCCAGGGTTACCTGAAACAACATGTCTGATTGGTTCATACTGTTTGTCTCCCAGGGTTACCTGAAACAACAGGTCTGATTGGTTCATACTGTTTGTCTCCCAGGGTTACCTGAAGATGCAGATCACCCCCCTGTTTGAATACTTCAGGACCATAACGGTTGATTGGACCAGAGTCCCCACTGGACACAACGACCAGTAACAACTCTGTTTTTCAAATTAAATGTTATTTTAAACAATTAAGATACATCATTGTATTTGTAAATATATCTTTCTGTCCCTTCTCTTACAACAGTAAATACACATTATTGGTCAGTTTTCAAAAGGAATGCACTACATAGGGAATAGGGTGCTATTTGGGATGAACCCTTAGATATTACCATAATGTGATGTGAGCCGTTCCACAGCCCTGTCCCTCTTGTCTCTCAGATACAACCAGATCAATATTACCATAATGTGTTGTGAGCCGTTCCACAGCCCTGTCCCTCTTGTCTCTCCTATCTCTCAGATACAACCAGATCAATATTACCATAATGTGATGTGAGCCGTTCCACAGCCCTGTCCCTCTTGTCTCTCCTATCTCTCAGATACAACCAGATCAATATTACCATAATGTGATGTGAGCCGTTCCACAGCCCTGTCCCTCTTGTCTCTCCTATCTCTCAGATACAACCAGATCAATATTACCATAATGTGATGTGAGCCGTTCCACAGCCCTGTCCCTCTTGTCTCTCCTATCTCTCAGATACAACCAGATCAATATTACCATAATGTGATGTGAGCCGTTCCACAGCCCTGTCCCTCTTGTCTCTCCTATCTCTCAGATACAACCAGATCAACGCCATATCCTTTGCGTGTCGTATGGGAGTGGAGCGCTGCAGGGTTCTCACCAGCGATTGGTTCAGAGAGTGGATGCTGAACCCAGACCACAACCCGTGAGTACGAAGCACAATTATTTGGGTTTCCATATCCTGGGTCTTTCCCAAAATTCCCAGGTTTACCAGAAATCCCAGCTGAAGGATTCCTGGAATCAGGAAGGAATAAGTAGGAAAACCGGGACTCCTCCAACTGGTAATTATGGGAAAAGTTGACCAGAATGTTGCAACCCTAAGGATGTTTAGGGTTACCGTGATTGTTTTCCTTCGCTGATGTTGTGTTAATTGGCAGGATTCACCCCAACCTGAAGACAACAGTGTACTGCAACGCTATCGCAGCAGGAGGGCTGGCGGAATGGGACTTCGCCTGGCAGATGTTCAACAATGCCACAGTAGCCACAGAGGCTGCCAAGCTGAGGTCCTCCCTGGCCTGTACGAAGGTCCCCTGGCTGCTAAACAGGTAGGTACAGAGGCTGCCAAGCTGAGGTCCTCCCTGGCCTGTACGAAGGTCCCATGGCTGCTGAACAGGTAGGTACAGAGGCTGCCAAGCTGAGGTCCTCCCTGGCCTGTACTCATCTTTTGCAGCGATTACAGCTGTGTGTCTTTATGGGTAAATCTCTAAGAGCGATTACAGCTGTGTGTCTTTATGGGTAAATCTCTAAGAGCGATTACAGCTGTGTGTCTTTATGGGTAAATATCTAAGAGTGATTACAGCTGTGTGTCTTTATGGGTAAATATCTAAGAGTGATTACAGCTGTGTGTCTTTATGGGTAAATCTCTAAGAGCGATTACAGCTGTGTGTCTTTATGGGTAAATATCTAAGAGCGATTACAGCTGTGTGTCTTTATGGGTAAATATCTAAGAGCGATTACAGCTGTGTGTCTTTGTGGGTAAATCTCTAAGAGTGATTACAGCTGTGTGTCTTTATGGGTAAATCTCTAAGAGCGATTACAGCTGTGTGTCTTTATGGGTAAATCTCTAAGAGCGATTACAGCTGTGTGTCTTTATGGGTAAATCTCTAAGAGCGATTACAGCTGTGTCTTTATGGGTAAATATCTAAGAGTGATTACAGCTGTGTGTCTTTATGGGTAAATATCTAAGAGTGATTACAGCTGTGTGTCTTTATGGGTAAATATCTAAGAGTGATTACAGCTGTGTGTCTTTATGGGTAAATATCTAAGAGTGATTACAGCTGTGTCTCTTTATGGGTAAATCTCTAAGAGCGATTACAGCTATGTGTCTTTATGGGTAAATATCTAAGAGCGATTACAGCTGTGTGTCTTTATGGGTAAATATCTAAGAGCAATTACAGCTGTGTGTCTTTATGGGTCTCTAAGAGTGATTACAGCTGTGTGTCTTTATGGGTAAATATCTAAGAGCGATTACAGCTGTGTGTAGAGCTTTCCACACCTGGATTGAAAAACATAATTCCCCTTTGATATGATGGGGTATTGTGTGTAGACCAGTTAACTTTAAATTCAGCCTGTAACACAACAACATGTGTAAAGTCAAGGAGTGTGAATACTTTCTGAAGGTACTGTATATCATTCCTGCATGAGAACAATTAGTCCTCTAAAATGAAAAATGACATCACAAGCCCTGCGCTTTCAAAAGGCTGTGTTTGTGCATGTTCAGAGCAACACCATCAGGTAAAAAATCGGACTGAGGTCACGTCACCCCCCCCCCCCCCCACACATCTTCATAAGAATCCCACACGAGATGATTCACAAATCCCTTTGTTGTGTTGAAACAGGTATCTGGATTATTCCCTGGATCCAGCTAAGATCCGAAAGCAGGACTGCACCTCCACCATCAACTACATCGCTGGTAACGTGGTGGGGATGCCCCTGGCCTGGGACTTCATCAGGGCTAGGTGGAACTACATCTATACAGAGTAAGTCATCAGGGATAGGTGGAACTACATCTATACAGAGTAAGTCATCAGGGCAAGGTGGAACTACATCTATACAGAGTAAGTCATCAGGGATAGGTGGAACTTCATCTATACAGAGTAAGTCATCAGGCCTAGGGTGGAACTACATCTATACAGAGTAAGTCATCAGGGATAGGTGGAACTACATCCATACAGAGTAAGTCATCAGGGATAGGTGGAACTACATCTATACAGAGTAAGTCATCAGGGATAGGTGGAACTACATCTATACAGAGTAAGTCATCAGGGATAGGTGGAACTACATCTATACAGAGTAAGTCATCATGGATAGGTGGAACTACATCTATACAGAGTAAGTCTAGGTGAAACTACATCTATACAAAGTAAGTCTAGGTGAAACTACATCTATACAGAGTAAGTCATCAGGGATAGGCGGAACTACATCTATACAGAGTAAATCATCAGGGATAGGTGGAACTACATCTATACAGAGTAAGTCATCAGGGTTAGGTGGAACTACATCTATACAGAGTAAGTCATCAGGGATAGGTGGAACTACATCTATGCAGAGTAAGTCATCAGGGATAGGTGGAACTACATCTATACAGAGTAAGTCATCAGGGATAGGTGGAACTACATCCATACAGAGTAAGTCATCAGGGCTAGGGTGGAACTACATCTATACAGAGTAAGTCATCAGGGATAGGTGGAACTACATCCATACAGAGTAAGTCATCAGGGATAGGTGGAACTACATCTATGCAGAGTAAGTCATCAGGGATAGGTGGAACTACATCTATACCTAGTAAGTCTAGGTGAAACTACATCTATACAAAGTAAGTCTAGGTGAAACTACATCTATACAGAGTAAGTCATCAGGGCTAGTTGGAACTACATCTATACAGAGTAAATCATCAGGGATAGGTAGAACTTCATCTATACAGAGTAAGTCATCAGGGATAGGTGGAACTACATCTATACAGAGTAAGTCATCAGGGATAGGTGGAACTACATCTATGCAGAGTAAGTCATCAGGGATAGGTGGAACTACATCTATACCTAGTAAGTCTAGGTGAAACTACATCTATACAAAGTAAGTCTAGGTGAAACTACATCTATACAGAGTAAGTCATCAGGGCTAGGTGGAACTACATCTATACAGATTAAGTCATCATGGCTAGGTGGAACTACATCTATACAGAGTAAGCTATCAGGGCTAGGTGGAACTACATCTATACAGAGTAAGTCTAGGTGGAACTACATCTATACAGAGTAAGTCATCAGGGCTAGGTGGAACTACATCTATACAGAGTAAGCCATCAGGGCTAGGTGGAACTACATCTATACAGAGTAAGTCATCAGGGCTAGGTGGAACTACATCTATACAGATTAAGTCATCATGGCTAGGTGGAAATACATCTATACAGAGTAAGTCATCAGGGCTAGTTGGAACTACATCTATACAGAGTAAATCATCAGGGATAGGTGGAACTACATCTATACAGAGTAAGTCATCAGGGCAAGGTGGAACTACATCTATACAGAGTAAATCATCAGGGATAGGTGGAACTACATCTATACAGAGTAAGTCTAGGTGAAACTACATCTATGCAGAGTAAGTCATCAGGGCAAGGTGGAACTACATCTATACAGAGTAAGGCATCAGGGATAGGTGGAACTACATCTATACAGAGTAAGTCATCAGGGATAGGTGGAACTTCATCTATACAGAGTAAGTCATCAGGCCTAGGGTGGAACTAC